>NC_132849.1:55258885-55603052 GCF_048164855.1 Canis lupus baileyi | reverse complement strand
TATATATTTCAAAATTATTTTTTATTTTTCCTTATTGCAAAGGTAATACTTATTCATTATGATGTAGAATTTAAAAGCACAAGTCTAGAGCCACATTTTCTTATAAAAATCCTTGCTCTACTACATCTTCCTATTTTCCCCAATAATTTTGTGCCTTGTATCCCTCATCTAAACAAATAAATAAATAATGGAAAAAAAAAAATAAATAAATAAATAAATAATGGCATCCAATTTATGGAGCTGTTTGAGAAATACATTGTGTAATATATGTAAAGGGCTTAGAATTTGCATGCATATTTTAAGACACTCAATATTTTTATTTTTTATTCGTGATATAAAGTCTAGCTACTATAGATTTAAAAAGAAAAATTGCTCTAATGTTAACAGCTGCTAACATTTTGTCTTTTCAGATTGTTTCTCTAATGAATATTTAATTATTTTTTACAACTCACATATTTATAGATATTATTGGGATAGGCGTCCTCTAACCTAAAAGCACAGAGACATTTATTATTACTTCCTTAGAAATTAATACAGGAATTTATGCACATGCCTATTTAAGATTTTTGGACATGTTTGAAAATATATGCAAAAGTTCATAACAATTCAAATATCCACTGCAGCCTATCCACTTCTCTTAACACATTGACAGCACTTGTATTAATATTTTAAAGAGATTGAATAGCTGATTTGTGTGTAGAAAAGTAAAAAAAAAATCATTAACTTGGAATATAGATGGAAGATTTGATAAAAGTATTGCTTAGATGCTATACTTGCTGTTATTGAAAAATATACTACTGCTATGTCAAATGTTCTTAGTAAACACTGCAGTATTTAGGGATAAAAGGCTTTGACGTATGTAACGTAATCTCAAGTAGTCCATAAAAAAATTAAGTGATAAACAAAAGTTTAGCCGGGGGGCGGGGGGTAGAAACTGATAGCAAATAGTAAAGCAAATGGGGAAAAAATGTTACCAACATGTGATTCCAGGTACAGGGTTATCTATAGTTTAAATGTTTGCATCCTTCCCTCAACCCAAATTAATATGCTGAAGTCTTAACGCCACCTCCCTTCCAAATGATAGTATTTGGAGGTGGGAAATTTGGGAGGTGCTTAAGTAATGAGGATGGAGCCTTCATGAAAGTGATTAATGGGCTTTATTTTCTTTAATTTCTATATTATTGAAGTATAATTGACATACAAGGTTATATTAGTTTCAGGTGTACAACACGTGGATTTGACAATTCTACCCATTACACAACACTCACCACAATACATGCAATCATCATCTGTCACCATACGTGACTACAATATTATTAAATATATTCCATAAACTGTACTTTTTGTCTCCATGACTCACTTATTTTATAACTAGAAGTTTGTACCTGTTAATCTACTTCACCTAGTTCACCCTTTGCTTCCACCCGCTTTCCCTCTGGCAACCATCAGTTTGCTCTCTGTAATTAAGAGTCTGTTTTTCTGTTTGTTTTTTTTATTCCACATATAAGTGACATGGATTAGTGGTATTAGTGGTATGAGTGTTTTATGGAGGAAATCCCACAGAAATTCCTAGCCCCTTCCGCCATGTAGGGATACAGCAAAAGACACGAGCTATCAATCAGAAAGATGTAGGTCCCTCATGTTACCATGAGGCCATGCTGGTGCCTTGATGTTGGACTTCCTGGACTTTAGAACTGTGAGTAATAAATTTCTGTCATTTATACCCAGTTTGCAGCATTTTATTACTGCATATCAAATGGACAAATCAGGGCACATAGATGTTCACTGTAATATTCTTATTCTTAAAAACTATAAATTTCAGGTTATTTCTTAATAACTAGTTAAAAATAATCATCACTTATAAATTATAGGAAGACAAATAATAAAACCATCAAGTTTTAAATTAGGAAAGAATGGTACTATAATCCTAATGACAATGTGAATGAAAACAAAAGAAAATAAACAACAAACTTATCGAGTTTAAAATCAACTCACTATAGATGAACAAAAATTTTCAAAATACAATAGAGGTAAATATTTATTACTTATATTTATGGAAGTAACCATCAGAAATTTTTAAAGTTTTCATATACAGAGTAAGAAAGGGGATAAAGGAGGATTTTATGGCAAACACTTTTGTTCAATGAGAGCTCATCTGTTATATTTTATTTCAAGCACAAAATGTATTAATTTGAAAGGAATACAACTCTAATTTACAATTTTATATATACTAGTATCTCTTAGAATTTTCCTCTTTAAAATGCTGTGGTTGTAGATCATATACTTTCTAATGGAGACTTAATTTGATGTTGGTCAACAAATAGGATATCAGGCAGGTACGCTTCCAGAAACCCAAGGAGAAGAAATTTAATTAAAACTCAGTTTTGATTAAATTACAAAGTCAAGGCTGATATTACCCTCTTCATATCTCTGGATTTCTATTATATTTTCCTCTTTTTCAATTTGGTCTGTTTTCTTTTTTCAAGCAAGGTTATAGTAACCCTGACTTTATATGGCCTTTATAGTTTTAAATGTTGAAAGGAATTTGTGTTTTATCTATCTATCTATCTATCTATCTATCTATCTATCTATCTATCTATCTATTTTTGGTGGAGAGAATTAGCTTTATTGCTTTTTTTTATAAATCTATTTTTTATTGGTGTTCAATTTGCCAACATACAGAATAACACCCAGTGCTCATCCCATCAAGTGCCCCCCTCAGTGCCCGTTACCCAGTCACCTCCATCCCTCGCCCACCTCCCCTTCCACCACCCCTAGTTCATTTCCCAGAGTTAGGAGTCTCTTATGTTCTGTCTCCCTTTCTGACATTTCCCACTCATTTTTCTTCTTTCCCCTTTATTCCCTTTCACTATTTTTTATATTCCCCAAATGAATGAGACCGTATAATGTTTGTCCTTCTCCGATTGACTGATTTCATTCGGCATAATACCCTCCAGTTCCATCCACGTCGAAGCAAATGGTGGGCATTTGTTGTTTCTAATGGCTGAGGAATATTCCATTGTATACATAAACCACATCTTCTTTATCCATCATCTTTCGATGGACACCGAGGCTCCTTCCACAGTTTGGCTATTGTGGACATTGCTGCTAGAAACATTGGGGTGCAGGTGTCCCAGCATTTCATTGCATCTGTATCTTTTGGGGTAAATCCCCAGCAGTGCAATTGCTGGGTCGTAGGGCAGATCTATTTTTAACTCTTTGAGGAACCTCCACACAGTTTTCCAGAGTGGCTGCACCAGTTCACATTCCCACCAACAGTGCAGGAGGGTTCCCCTTTCTCCACATCCTCTCCAACATTTGTGGTTTCCTGCCTTGTTAATTTTCCCCATTCTCACTGGTGTGAGGTGGGATCTCATTGTGGTTTTGATTTGTGTCTCCCTGATGGCAAGTGATGCGGAGCATTTTCTCATGTGTTTGTTGGTCATGTCTATGTCTTCCTCTGTGAGATTTCTCTTCATGTCTTTTGCCCATTTCATGATTGGATTGTTTATTTCTTTGTTGTTGAGTTTAAAAAGTTCTTTATAGATCTATACCCTAAAAACTACAGAACACTTCTGAAAGAAATTGAGGAAGACACGAAGAGATGGAAAAATAGTCCATGCTCATGGATTGGAAGAATTAATATAGTGAAAATGTCAATGTTACCCAGGGCAATTTACACGTTTAATGCAATCCCTATCAAAATACCATGGACTTTCTTCAGAGAGTTAGAACAAATTATTTTAAGATTTGTGTGGAATCAGAAAAGATCCCAAATAGCCAGGGGAATTTAAAAAAAAAAAAAAAACATAGCTGGGGGCATCACAATGCCAGATTTCAGGTTGTACTACAAAGCTGTGGTCATCAAGACGGTGTGGTACTGGCACAAAAACAGACACATAGATCAATGGGACAGAATAGAGAATCCAGAAGTGGACCCTCAACTCTATGGTCAACTAATATTCGACAAAGGAGGGAAGACTATCCACTGGAAAAAAGAGTCTCTCCCTAAATGGTGCTGGGAAAATTGGACATCCACATGCAGAAGAATGAAACTAGACCACTCTCTTTCACCATACACAAAGATAAACTCAAAATGGATGAAAGATCTAAATGTGAGACAAGATTCCATCAAAATCCTAGAGGAGAACACAGGCAACACCACTTTTGAACTTGGCCACAGTAACTTCTTGCAAGATACATCCACGAAGGCAAGAGAAACAAAAGCAAAAATGAACTATTGGGACTTCATCAAGATAAAAAGCTTCTGCACAGCAAAAGAAACAGTCCACAAAACTAAAAGAAAACCTACAGAATGGGAGAAGATATTTGCAAATGACGTATCAGATAAAGGATTAGTTTCCAAGATCTATAAGGAATTTGTGTTCTAATATGACTCACACAGGTTTTCTCTATTTAGAGTTTCCTTGTGATTTTTAATTTATTTGACAATATGAATAATATCTTGATTTATTGGATATTTTCCTTGAAAATTGACTCAGCATTTTTTATTTTGGTGGCTGAAGTTACTCAGTAAAGGATAGTGTTTTTATTTTTTTTATTTTTTTTAAAGATTTTATTTATTTATTCATAGAGACACAGAGAGAGAATGAGAGGCAGAGACACAGGCAGAGGGAGAAGCAGGCTCCATGCAGAGAGCCTGACGTGGGACTTGATCCAGGGTCTCCAGGATCACGCCCCGGGCTGCAGGCGGCACTAAACCGCCTATATGACCGCATATATGACTATATGACCAATGGCTAAGTCTCACATCAGATATTTTATTTACCAAAGATCATTTTTACAATGGGCCATGAAAAACATACTCATACTGAAACCTCGTATGATATATTAAAAGAGGATAGGTCTATAAAAGCCCATTTATGCTTTACTTAATGTAATTATACCTGTTTTTAAGGTGGTTTAAGAGGTTAAAGTTACTCAATCTCACTTTTGTTTGTATAGTATACAGTTAGATAACTGCCTTTGAAAAAAAAATAAATAAAAAAAATAACTGCCTTTGTATTGTCTCATAGCCTCAATATTAGGATTGAAACTTAAATAATTAAATTCGTATTTGAGACTTTCAGGCTCAAGTCAATGACAGTTACTCTCCCAATATTTCCTCTGAAAAACAAGTCAAACTATACAGATTCCAAATACAACAAGTAAAAAAAAGAAAGATTATAGTTCTATCATTCCCGATATTCCCAGTTTCCTATTAGTATCATTTTCCTCCTACCTAGAGTGCTCCTTTAGCATTATTTTAAAGACTATAGTTATTTTATTCATGAGAGATACAGAGAGAGATAGAGGCAGAGACACACAGAGGGAGAAGCAGGCTCCATGCAGGGAGCCCGATGTGGAACTTGATCCCAGGTCTCCAGGATCTCATCCTGGGCTGAAGGCAGGAGCTAAACTACTGAGTCACCCACAGATCCCCTCCATTAGCATTTCTTTAAAAAGGACAGTTTTGCAAGACGGAGCCCTTGATTTGTGGGATCTGATGCTATCTATAGGGAGACAGTGCCAAAGTTGAGTTAAATTTGTGGAACACCCCACTAGTATCAGAGAATCACTTGATGGTGTGGAAAAACCACACACACTGAAATTTTGGGATCAGAATTATACACATTAAAAAGTAAAAAGAAAAATGTGAAATTATTTTAGAAATATACTATCTAATCAAATAGAACCAAAATAGAACATTATAAAAAATATTGAGATATTTTATATTCTCTTTTCACACTGAGTCTTTAAAAGCTGATGTGGATTTTATACTTACAGCACATCTCATTTCAGACCAATTCATATTTCAAGTGATCAATAGCCATCTGGGGCTTGTGTAAACCATACAGGAAAGCAAATACATAGACCACTTCTATCTTCCCTTTGAGAAACTGAATGGTATTTATTTTTCCTTCTTAAATCAACATATTCGAAATAATCTCTTAGCTTGAATGACTACATAATGTATATCTAGAGCCAACATTATGCTCTCTTGTGCCTTGAGAAGAGCCTCACACACAACAGATGCTCAAAATTGTTTTTTGGATAAATACATGAATGAATAAAAAAATGTTGTGCTGGCAACAGATACTAGTTTTCCTTCACCTAAATATGTCTACATTACATGAATTCACAAATGAGAGTTTCACAGCAGATAGAATTTTGACAGGTTCTTTCCTTTTGTGCTTGAAATATGTTGTACCATTTCCTCTTGGCTTCAATGGTTTCTGATGAGAAATCTGCAGCAATTTGAATCATCATTTCCCTATATATACAAAAAACCATGCCATTTTTCTCTGCTTTCAGTATGTTTTTCATTAGCTTTCCATTTAATTTTGATATGTCTAGACATGTATTTCTTTGGGTTTATCCTGTTCAGAGTCTGCTGAGTTTATTGACTTTGTAGGTTTATTTCTTGTTAAAACTACATTCTTCTTCCTCTCCTTCTGGGACTCCATGTAGGCAAATGTTATATATTTTGTCCTGTAATACTGAGGATCTACTTAGGTTCTTAAACCTGTGTTTTCTCTTTTTAGTTCATATTGAATAATTTACCTTTATTTTTCTTGCAGTGCCCAGACTCTTTCTGTTATCTCCATTTTGCTATTGAGCCCATTCAGTGAGTTGTTTTTTTAATTATTCATTTTTCAGGTCTAAAATTATTTTATTTCAATAATATTTTTACGGCTTATTGAAGCATTTGTAGAATAGCTGTTTTAAAGTTCTTGTCACATAATCCCGACATCTGTGTCATATCAGTGTGTCTGTTGATTTACTTTTCCCATGCAAGTTGGAATTTTCTGGATTCTTCATCTCCAAAGATAATTTGGATTGTTTACGCAAATCCAAATTTGGATTGTTGTTTTCATAGTTATTTCAGGCTTCTCAGGATGCATAACATCATACCACAGACTGGGGAGCTTCAACAACAGAAATGTATTTCTCACAGTCCTGGAGGCTGAAGTCCAAGATGAAGGTATTGACAGGGCTGATTTCTAATGAGGCCTCTCTCCTTGGCTTTCAGACAGCTGCCTTTTCATTGTCCTCAAGTGGTCATTTCTTCAAGCGTACACTCCTATACCTCTTCCTCTCTTTATAAGGTTACCAGACCTACTGGATTATGATCTGACACCTAAGACTTCTTTAACCCCAATTACCTCCTGAAAGGCCTTATATCTGAATACAGTCACACTAGGGTTTAGGACTTCAATGTATGAATTTGGGGGAACTGCAAATCAGCCTATAAAAGTAGTATCCCAAATTCTGGTTTAACCTCCAATATTCCTCTTGCTGTTTACTTTTTAGAGTCCTCAAATAACTGATCCGTTCATTCTATCCAGGCTTTATAATTGTGATCAATAAGACAGGGTAGAGTGCACTTATCAAGAATGAAAACTATTCTCTCTTCTTTTTTAAGGTTTTATTTATTTATTCATGAGAGACACAGAGAGAGAGGGGGGCAGAGATGCAGGCAGAGAGAGAGGGAGAGATGGAAAAGCAGGCTCCATGCAGGGAGCCCGATGCAGGACTCGATCCCAGGTCTCCAGGATCATGCCCTGGGCCAAAGGCAGGCACTAAACCACTGAGCCACCAAGGGGTCCCCACTCTCTTCCTTTTTACAAGTGCTTTTATATAAGGACTATTACCCTACATCTGTGATATAGGTTATAAAAATTTACCTCCAATTTGTGACTTAAGTAAAAACTGTTATGAAGGGGTGCCTGGGTGGCTCAGTCAGCTGAGCATATGACTTTGGCTCAGGTCCTGATATTAGGGTCCTGGGATCAAGCTCTGCATTGGGCTTCCCACTTGGTGAGGAGTCTGCTTGTCCCTCTGCCCCTCCCTCCACTCATGCTCACTGCCTCTCTCTCAAATAAATAAATAAATCTTTTTACAAAAACTGTTATGAAGAGAACACTGGGTCTGATATGATTAAGACAATACCCTGGAGCACCTGGATGGCTCAATGGTTGAGCATCTGCCTTCAGCTCAGGGCATGATCTCAGGGTCCTGGGATCAAGTTCCACATCCGGCACCCTGCAGGGAGCCTGCTTCTCTCTCTGCCTATGTCTTTGCCTCCCTCTCTGCATCTCTCATGAATAAGTAAATAAACTCTTTTAGAAATAAAAATAATAATAAAAAAAAAGACAACACCCTGCTGTCTCAGTTGCTTGAATTGTTGTTGCTAATTGTCTTTCCATAAGCTCATCCCAGCCATGGAGTTCCATTGTCACGTCCTGGAACTGTAGCATACACGCTCCAAAATTATGATTTCAAACATCTCCCTCTATGAACATCAGCACCTTTAGCCCACTTACTTTCTTAATATTAATCTATTAATATCCCCATTGAGATATTCCTTTACCTATCAGTAGCTTATTATTTTTAAAAAATTGATTACACTGTCCTGGCATCACAGATTCCCTCTGACTTGGAACTGGTAGCTCAGCATTAAAATCAATCCTTCTCAAACTGTCTCAGCTTCCTTGCCTTTGCCCCTAGCAATGCCACAACTCCGCTAAAAGCTATATGCTCCACCTATATGAATCTCACTTCCTTCTTAAAACCAAAGATTTCAAACCATCATTCATCACAACCAGAGAAGCTTCCTATAGGTCCAGGATACTTGTTCCATTTCCCACGATGGTCATTCCATTCTTATGCTTCATTCCTTAAAACTTTAGGAGCTCCTCCCCAGTGCTCAGTGTCCATTGATGACTCTTCCTCCTCACTTAGAGAAAACAGTCATGAGCACTTTTTTTTTTTAATTTATTCATAGAGACACAGCTAGAGAGAGAGAGGCAGAGACAGGCAGAGGGAGAAGCAGGCTCCATGCAGGGAGCCCGATGTGGGACTCGACCCCGGGGTCTCCAGGATCATGCCCCGGGCTGCAGGCTGCGCTAAACCGCTGTGCCACCGGGGCTGCCTCAGTCATGAGCACTTTAAAATGCCTTCTCGCTATACCAGTAACTCTACTACCCATATCTGCTGAGCTGTATTGTAACTTTTTCAGATCTTCTCTTAAAGTTTCTTAGATCTTGGGAGTTTTATTTTTTATCAAATTTGGAAGATAATTGCCTATCATTTCTTTAAATAATTTTCTGTTCCTGTTGTTGGACATTCCAGTTTCATGTATATTATATTACTCTATATTCTCCCATTGGTACTCAATACTCTCTTGTATTTTCAGTCTTTTTTTCTTTTATTTTTGTACTCCTAGATGGTTTGTCTAGTACTATTTTCAAATTTACTAATATTTCTTTGGCAGAGTCTAATCTATAATGACTTCCATTTGGGATATTTTTCATTTCAGATATTGTATTTAAGTGTCAATCTTTTTATATTGTCTATTTTATCATTATGTTCATGCTTTCTCTATATTCTTGATTGGCAGTTTTTATTTTTTATTATTTTTTATTTAAGATTTTTTTTTATTCATGAGAGACACAGAGAGAGGCAGAGACATAGGCAGAGGGAGGAACAGGCTCCCTGCTAGGAGCCTGATGCAGGACTCGATCCCAGGATCCCAGGATCATGACCTGAGCTGAAGGCAGACCCTCAACCACTGAGCCACCTAAGCACCCCTGACAGGCCGTTTTTATAGCAGGTGTTTTAAGGTTTAATTTCATCATTTCTGCCATTTTCAGATCTATTGATCAAGTTTATTCTGAATGTGGATCATATTCTCTTGTTTCTTTGCATGGCTAGTAAGTTTTGATGGGACGCCAAACGTGAATTTTATGTTGTTAGCTGCTGGATTTTGTTGTATTTCTCTAAATAGTGTAGGTTTATATCTGCCATATAATAAATAAAGTGATTTCTAATTAGTTAGAAATCATATTTTCTTTTAAGATTTGGCAGGATGACAGCTAATGAGATGCCTTCCTGATGTCTGTGGATTGCAAGGTCTCTCCATGTGGGCTGGTGGGGACAGGAATACTTATGATCCTTTGTGAGCTCTCGGAATTTATGGTTTATTAATTAAATTTTGGCAATTCTTTCCCCACCTTTGTACAGCTTCATCTCATGCGTATGCAGATCATGCCATTTAGCCAAGGTCTCAAGGATCCTTCTGCAGACATCTAGAGCTATACTTCTGAAATACTTTCTTCTCTAGCACTTAGCTCTGCAAATGCCAGCTGACTCTGTTTCCCCAAAATGCAATCTCTGTCCTCAATTTAGCAAGATTTCTTGCTCAAACCCTGTTTGAGTTTCCCCCCCCCGCCCCTCCCCCCCCATTGGGCAGCCTGACGACTGCTTTCAGGTGGTAATCTGGGAAAATTGTAGGGCTCAGTTAACTGATTTCCCTTCTGGTGGGGATCACATCCTTGCAATTAGGCATTGCCTATTGTGAAATGTCTCAAAATAGTTTTGTATATTTCATTCAGTTTCCTAGTTATTTATTTCCAGGGTGGCAATTTCTGTAACAGCTAATCCTTCATGGCAGAAGTAAAAGTCACCCTACCAGATCTTTAAATGTTGGGATGCTCCACAGCTGTGCATTTAGTTGTCTTTACTTTCTTTTTATACTGTTTCTCCTAAATAATCTTATGTAGTCCACTCACTTTGAGCATTATTTGTATATGACTCAAGTATATATTTTAAGAGCCAGGCTCTCCTCTCTGCTACATTATATTCAACTGCCTATTTACCATCTCATCTATTAGCCCTCTCAGGATTATTTTGACCACAACAGAACTATTGGTTCTTTGGCCTACAAATATACTGACTCACCATTCACACAGATATTAAGACCAAAAACCTAAGAGTCATCCCCGATTTCTCTCTTTAATTCTCATGTCCAACCCATCAATAAATTTTGAAGCCTCAGTCTCTAAAATATATTCTTTTTTTTTAATTTTTCAGTGTTTTCATTGCTACAGATTTAGATCAGACCCACAAAATTAATCAGATACTGTCATCCCCATCCTTAACACTCTCTTTTAAAATACGATGAAACCAAATATTTTTATGGTCTATAAGGTCCTCTGTGATCACCAAGTTCTGTTCCTTATCCTCCCATTTACCCTGATCAAGCTACATTGGTCTACTTTCTGTCTCCTGAAAACAAAGCTGCTACCACCTCAGAGACTTCATATTTATTCTTCATCTCCTTCAAAGCCTCTTCTAGATTTTGGTGTGACAACACTTAGGGGACAATTCATATATGTATCTTCCCTCTGCAGAGACCAAAAGAAACCACACCTGCCACTTTCCATAACAATACCATTTTTATCTTTTATATTTTCAATGCATTTATCAATGCTTCCTTTTGTGTTCATTTGTGAATTTATTTTCTCTTCAACTAGAATGAAAATTTGTCAAATGTTGAGATGATTTATTTTATGAATCAATAAATTATCAGTGCTTACAAGAGTGCCTGGTGCACAGTAGGAACTAAATTCATACTTATTGAACACATGAATACATAATTCTATTTTATTGTAAAAGTACAATATATGGATGTATAAAGCACTTTGATATAAAGAAATCTGCCTATTGTAGGGGTAAGAGTTGTGTTGGGAATTTTCTGTTGATAGACAAAATAATTTTTTTTGAAGATGTTATTCTGACTTTTGATTAGAACTAAGCCAGGAAATGAAAAGGCCTTGTTCCAGTCAGGCTCATAGAAATAATATTATTCATGATATTCTCATATCTAAACTGTAAAGAAAGTTATTTAGATATACTGTATTTATTTTCCTTTCATTATTTCCTGCCCTACAGCATAATTATAGAGACTAAAGAATAAAAAGATTTTTCAGGGGTGTTTTTAAAAGGAATATTTTATTCACATCTGTTCCACAGTAATCCCAAATTATAAGTTTGAGAGAGAAGTGTTTCTACCAGTTATTTTTATAACCTATGCAGCTATCATTAACTTGCCTTTTCTGTATACCCACATCTTGAAGACCGAGTTTGTCATTAGTTTCATTTGTACTGCAATTTTCCTTATTCTGACTTTAACATGTTTCTTTAATTGGCTGAACTGTGCTTTCTTTGCTCAAATCACAGGGAACATGGCAAGGTTCTGAGTGAAGTTTCACTGCTTGACCCTTTTATGATTTTGATTGAATTTCTTGACATTTCTAGTGGACATGCTTATTAAAAGGCAACTTTAATTGAAATGAGCAAGCGCGATCTATACAGATTAAACAAGGAGCACTGATTCTCATCCTTTTTCCAACAAAAGCGTTTGTTAAATAGCAAGGAAAGAATATGAGGTATCCCTAGGAATTTAGAGGAATATTTTTTTCACAGATATACAACTTCAACTATTGCTACCATATGTATTGAAATATGACCTATTGGAGTAGAGAGAACAGAGACTTTGGAGTTAGAGAAAATAATGATAAGAAATGGGATTTGCTATCATTAGAATTTAATCACGTACATAATTTCTTTGAGCTCTAGTGTCTGTAACTGTAAAATGTAAGAGAACATCTAGTTCATTGTATGGTCATGAAGATAAACTGAGTAATGAAAGCAGTCAGAAGAGAGCCTGACATGCAATTAAATAATCAATAGCCATCTATATTATCACTATTATCTATCCACCAAAAGTTTATGTCTTCCTTTTAATCTTGTGTGAAAAACAGAGAAGCATATATTATTGGGTACATGTATCACTTCAGTAAAATAAATCAGTTTTTATGACATTAGCAAGGGTGAGAAGAAGTGTTACAATAAAAAGTACCACAGGGTAGAAAATGTGACTTCTTCTTGCCTAAAATTTGACCTTTTTTCCTTGTTTCCTTTTGTACTATATCTGCTAAGGGCTGACACCTGAAGGCATTTTGAAAATATCCTTTTGACAAACATTTATTAAATACTTATTACCCAGAACGATTTGTCAATATATCCAGTATCCATTCATCTATCTATTCATTCTCTCTTTCAACACATAGTTATTAATTTATTTAATAATTTGTGCCAGGTACTAAGAGGGACTAGAATCCATGACGGACAAAAAGCCAACATCCCTACTTTTTGAATTTTATATTCCACAATAAGAAACAATTTTTATCTCTCTCTCTGGTATTGAAAAGGGGTCAAATGGCAAATGAGCGTGACTGCTGCTTTGGATAAGACTGTCAGGAAAGGCCTTTCTGGGACAGTGACATATGAGTGATAACCCTTATGAAGAGAAAAAGAGAATGGGACATGGCACCAGCTTCTGGCTTGGTGCAAAACACAGGCATGGGTGATGATAAATTATCTGACGATAATCACCACATAATTACTGAGACAGAATGTTAAATAGAGAGTTTTGATTGAGGTGCCGAGATATGATAAACATCAAATATCAAATGAGTTCTGAGATGAATCAAAATGCAATTTTTAGAGGAATTATGTACTAGCAAGTTGCAAAGGTCCTTAAACCTCTCACTTGTCTCAAGGATGGGGAAATTAAATGTTCTGAGGATGACTACGGGAATAGGAATTTCATAGACTATTATAGAGATGCTAGCAAAGAACTTCAGAGGAAGTATCACAAACAGGACACTGAAGGATAGTTTTTCATTTTTTTTTCTCTTTCAGTAGGAAAGCAAGGAGCAAGGAGAGGGCATTTCAAGCAGTTTCAACGAGTTATACAAAGCCAGTCATATGTAAGAACTGGTTATAGTGCAACACAATAATCAGGTGTGAAATTCAGAGCATCAATGATAGTCCTGTATGGGAGGTTAGAGTCAGATCTCAAAGAGAAATCTTCAGAAATTTTATCTATGGGTGATGGGAAGCCAGTAAGAGTTAGTCATATGGGTAACAGAAAATATCAAGATATGTAGCACCTTCCGTCACGATGGTGCCATGAACTTAAATATCCACAGAGCTTAAATACTCTAACTTAAACATCCGGCAATCTTCTGACCTCATTTTTTTTTCCCCAGTCATGTTGACCTAAGGCTGGCTCTAGGGATTTGGAGAAGCTATAGGCTTTCTCATGGAACTTGCGGGATGAAACTACTAATGCATTAGCCTTCAATAAACATGCTAAAATAGGCTTCATGGTGGTCATTCCTCCCTTCATGGTGGTCATTCCTCCCTTCATCGTACCTTGCCTTCTGCTTAAGCCATAAGAATTTTCTTCATATCCCTCATTTAAAATACAGCAATATTAAACTGTGCATGACCACAGAGGGTGATGGAAGTAACTTGGGAGCTAAGGGTAATATTCTAATGATGAATTGCAAATGCTTTTGCCAGGTGCCTGGCATTAATATTCAAGGATCTTCTTAATCCAATTTCAGAGATAAGTAATTTAAAGTTTCACAGCAGTCTGTGCATGTGTCCATTTCTGGTTCATCCTTGTGGGAGAACTTAGCTGTTTCCATCTCATGTAAAAAGCGCTCTATAGGGTTATTTCCCAAACCTTAGGGAGACCTGAACACCAATTCCTTAGCGCTTAACCTGACAGACTTTAATAACATCTCAGACTCTGGACTCTCAGGTTCCCATGCTGGAATTGACCTCAGGGACAAAAGGAGATCCTCAAATTTGGAGGTGCTATTGACAGAAAGTTTGTGCTTACCCCAAATTAATTTATTGTAATCACATCCCTCATATGATAGTATTAAGAGGTGGAGCCTTTAGGAAGTGATTAGGCCATGAAAGTGGAGCCCTCATGAAAGAGATTAGTGCCCTTATAAAACAGACCCAAGGGAGATCCCTAAAACCCTCCACCATGTGAGAACATCACAAGAAGATGACTCTCTATGAACCAGGAAGCAGGTCCTCACCAGAACTTGATTGTGCTGGCACCCTGATCTCATAGCTCCGGCCTCCAGAACTGTGAGAAATAAATTTCTATTGTTATAAACCACTCAGTCTCTGGAGCTTTGTTATAGCAGCCAGAATAGATTAAGACCCACACCCTGGGAATCTGGAGTTAAACAATCCTATTCCAGTTATTCCTGACACTCTTAATAGCTTTTCAGCCCACAAGCAGGTGGTTTTTGAATTTTGTCCAGCTTTTCTAGCTGACCAGCTTATCAGGATTGTGGCATATCGTGTACCCTGCCCCTTCCATAAGTTGCGTTACCCTGAGATACCTTACGTTAGATAAAAATATGAGCAGGAGGCTTCTCTGCTTCAATCTATTCAACTACTATTAGTTTTACCAAAAAGGCCAAATATTTAGATCTCTATAGCTTTTCATGTTCTGTACTTGCAAATCTCACCAGCTGTATTTTGTGCCACTGTCTCATTGTGTGTTTGAGCAACACAGGTCATCTTTCAAGTTCTCGGAATAACCATGCTTCCTACGGTCAGGCCCTGAACACATGGCAGCCCCTAGGCCTGAGATGTGAATCTCTTTTTCTCCATGTAATTAATTAGTATTTATCCTTCAGAAGTCAGATTAGACTGCTTCCTCGAAGAAGCATGACCTCACTCCCCAGTATCATTTATCACATCCTCTTAAATAACCACGTATCTTGTTTCAGAGCACTTTTTCACAACTGTGGAATAATGTTTATACTAGAAGTCTCCCATGCTAGAGGCATGCTCTGAACCTGTTTTTTTTTTTTTTTTTTTTTTTTTACTATCATGTCCAAAGCTTCATATAATACCCGTCCTTAACGAATGATCAATTTGTATTTACTAGATGAATAAGCGAACAAAATGTGATGAACAGTGAATAAATGCCCAAGGTCCACGGAACTTGGACAAAAAGTAGTTAAGTGATAACTAAGGGCTATTCTGGTGATATTTTCCATATTTTATAATTTATTTATAACACTGTGTTGATATATATTGCCCATTTATCTAGCAAGAACTTCAGCAAACTGTTTAAGAGGATAGCTCATAGAGCCCATCTACCTGGTTCAGAATCCCAGCTCTACACATTAGGAACTTTGGGATGTTGGACAAGTTAGCAAATCTCCCTTTCATCTCAAATTTATCATCCGTAAAGTAGGTTTAATAGTATAGTTCTCACATGCTTGTCAGCAAATTCAATGTAAGTTAAAACACGTAAAGTGCTTTTCAGCATAGTGTCTGGCATATGGTAACAATTGCTATTTAAGATTATTTATGGTTTTCTTACTAAGTTGGTGATATCAGATTTCCTGAATTTTCCAGGGTAAAATTAGCCTTAATTCTTTTTTTTCTTTTGGGGTATTACATAAATACCTTTTCAAAATCAGAATTATTATAATAGTTAATACCTTTAGGTCAGCAATAATCCATTCTGAAGTACGTCCTTGGAAGTAAATGTTGAGAACAGTGATTTTTGCATGATATGGTTCATCTCAGTATGATTTATAACTTTTTATTAGTTACCTATTATAATGTAGAAGTATTATCAAAAAGAACATGCATTTGTTATGTCACAGCTCTGTCAGTCAAGAACCTGGGCATGGTTTAGCTGGAGCTCTTGTAAGGCTGCAATCAAGGTTTTAGCTAGGGCTGGATTCGTATCTGAGGTCAACTGGGGAAAGATCTGCCTATTAAGCAGCATGGTTAGCAGCATCTAGTTCACTGCCAGCTGCCAGACTGTGGACTTCAATTTCTTGCCGATCATCAGCCAGAGACCACCCTCAGTCCTTGCCATGTGGCCCTCTCCTAGGGCACTGGTAGCATGGCAGTTTGCTGTTTCAAAGGCAGCAACAGAATTTTCTAGCGAGATAGGGCAAAACGAATGCTCTTTTCTATTGGTTAGAAGCAAGTCCCAGGTCCTGTGCTTGTATTTTAGGAGAGTACTCAAGTGTGACCACCAGGAGATGGCATTAATGGGGACCCCCTTAGCTACTGTCCACCACATGATAATTATTGCAAACACCCAGATGTTGAAAAACTGGTTTAACAAATTATGATACAAGCACCCAAACATCAAGAAATTAAAATGAACATCTGAATACATATGAAACGGCCATGATTTTATGTAATATTAAAAAAAAAAGTAAAAGCATATCTTTAGAGTGATTTCTACTAGATAATGTATTTTTGCTAA
Organism: Canis lupus baileyi; assembly: GCF_048164855.1. Taxonomy (NCBI): domain Eukaryota; kingdom Metazoa; phylum Chordata; class Mammalia; order Carnivora; family Canidae; genus Canis; species Canis lupus. Next base: position 55,586,089 of record NC_132849.1, on the reverse strand, counting down.
AACCATTATGGAAGTGAAGCTTTAAAACATTATCAGGTTTTGGTTCAACAACGCTATTTTTTGTTTGCTTTGTAATATTTCTCCTACTTTCCAACTAATAGATGATGCATTATTTGCACAATTTCAAAAATATACATTTTACAAAAAAAATAATAAATAAAAGCCCAAGCTGACTTTTTCTAGAACTGTTCTTTATTTCTTCCTCTTCTGGATGGCAGAGGATTGACAGAAATCCTGAAACCTATGAATCAGCAAGCCTTTCATTTGTGCTTGTCAAATGTCAAGAAAAGCTGAGTACTTGCAAGAAATTCAGTGACCCCTGACAGCTCCCTGCCTTTGCAGCAAAATCTCAGCAGGATTGAGAGAAACCTATCTGGGACAGACATCTCATTTCCATAGCAATTAAAAGCATTGAATACAGAACGAAAACATCTTTAGACCAAAAAAAAAAAAAACAAAAACAAAAACAAAAAAACAAACAAAAAAAACCTCCATCCAGGTACAGGCTCAAGAAACTACTGACTTTTTATGAGGATCCATACTGTGGATACACTTGAAGCATCCTTTTTTTTAAGCACTCCCCTGTTTAACATGCATCTAAAAGACATTAATACATTAGCTATAAGCTGAGTTACTAGTTTTGATGGATATAAAAGCACGCAACAGTTACTCCTCTAAAATGAAGAATCCTGTGGGGTTGTAAGAGTTAAAAATTCATTTTAACTAACAATTATTCTCAGAGTTAGTGAGAATGCTGAGCACTTGAAAATTATGGAGCTCATTTCATGATGCTGTGAAATAATGATATACTTAATTCCCCAACAGATTGATTAGAATTATATATTTTATATTGTAGGCTGCTTAGAAATAGGAAGTGAATAAAATTTCATGCAACAACCTATTTTTTAAGATTTTATTTATTTATTTATTTACTTATTTACTTATTTATTCATTCATTCATCCATTCATGAGAGACACGTAGAGAGAGGCAGAGACATAGGCAGAGGGAGGAGCATGTTCCCTGCAGGGAGCCTGATGCAGGACTCGATCCCAGGACCCCAGGATCACACCCTGAGCTAAAGGCAGATGCTCAACCACTGAGCCACACAGGTGTCTCTACAACAACCTATATTGTAAAATAAACTTTAAAAAGTTACTGACTGGCCATTTTCAATCTGTTCTCTGGAACATTTTTGAGTGTGTGTACATATGTTGGTAGTTTCCTTTTATACTTTATAGTCTAATCTGTTTATTAGTATTTTTCCTTTTTCTCTAGATAGAGATTTCTTCAAATCTCTATTTAGAGATTTGCAGTTAATGTTAATAAACATTGAGGGAGTTGGATAGACATCATGTATATCTCACCCATCTTTTCTAGTCAGTGGGAGAGAATCACCAAGCAGACCAGTGGAGGCTTAATCACTTGCATAGTCCTCACGATGGAAAAGCTTGGTCTGAGAAGCCACAATTTATTAGGCTGCAGCACACCTGCCATTTGCCACAGTTCAACACGCTGAATTTCAGGCTGACAACTAGTGTGTACTGGTGATTTGGGGTGGGGGCAAAGTTTGTGCTCACAGAAATAGGTTTTGATTATAGTCGAATGTAAAGAACTGATAATTTTCTCCTCAGAGGCTCTCATTACACAGCACCATGAGAAAATGTCAGGAAGCAGCAGATAAGAGGAATAATTTCTATCTGACTTCCCATGCAATATTTAGAGTAAATTCCCAGCAATAAAAAATATTATTATAATCTGTTCGATAAGGAACATGAAAATTACTGTTCCTATTTAGTAAGTGGCCTTTTTCCTTGTGTCTAATCTGAAAAACATAACCTTTAATACTATTTGGGAAGGAAGTGGAGTATACTAGTTCCTGCTATTACCAATTTTGTTTAATGATCTCGATACATCCAACAGTAGTAATCCCCAAAATTCACTTAAAGCTCTAACTGATTAAGTTCAAAACTTCAAAACTGTTCCTCTTTGCATATAGACCATTAATATCTTCTGTGTTTAATTGGTCTTTATGCCATAAAGGATCATCCATGGATGGATATTTCTCTTAACTAAGAGATGTTTCTGAAGCCCGTAAATACTGCTTGGTGTACTGGAGCCTTGAAGAAGCAGCACAAATATCCTGAGCCATGTAGACAGAGGGGATTTACTATTACATCTCTTTTACATGTATGGCTTTGAAGAGTACTTAGAGGTAGTAGGAATTGACTAAATTTAATAATGGCTATTTGAGGAGTGCCTACCTTTGCCCACATACGTTGATAGGCTACTATAGGTTATATTTAGCCACCAAAGCAACCCGTAAGGTGATTGTTTTATGCTGACATTCCATAGTGGGTGAATGGAAACACAGAGAAATCACAGAGTTGCAAGCAGGTGGAATGGGACTCAAATCAATGTATGTCTTGACTTCATGGCACTAGACTAGAATTTTTAGATTCTATGTGATAGCTACAAGAATCTCTTCATCTTTCAAATAAAAATTTTGATGGATTGAAGTGCTCTATGCACTAATGAAGCATCTTTTTATAAACCTTCTACACTGTGGTTCTTTAACTTTTGCCTCCCACCCATCTGTATTCACTTTAAAAAACTAAAATATGCCACACCTCTACAAGCTGTCAATAGTAATCTACCTTGTGAATATTTGGACATATTATTCATCAAACCCATTATTAAAACTCCATACTAAAATATTATATTTTATGCATCTGGCTAAAAGTGTTTATGGCAAAAGAAATTAAAAGCTATTATATGAGCCCAATCGCTTCCTTATAGTAAACAAACAAAAAAGCAAGTGTATTTATAGGAAACCAAATTTACAAAATTTTCCCAAGTGTGATGGTATTCAAATCTGGCATCTGTCTTTACATTAAATACACGAAGAAGTAACAGTAACAAGTGAATTTATGTAAAGGAATACATTTAATAATACAAAATGAAATGAGCACTGAGTATAGTCACTTGGTTTCTTTGATTATTCCAACTTCAAGCATCTTCTCTATTAGCTGACAGTGGTTGGAAGAATAATGCTAAAGGCAAAGAGAAAGGCTTCCTAGGAGACTGGATATTAAACAGAGCTTTCAAATTGGACAGAAGTGAGGCATGTACACACTTCAGTGTTATTCCACAGAGAGTCATAATAATTAATTTGTGGTACCAAAAGACAAGGACTATCATTTATTGATCACCGTTTTATGTGTCAATAACTTCCTCTACAACAAAGAAATGGAATTGATTAAGAGATATTTTCTTCCACATGGTACCATAAGACCTACCTGGAGAGCAAAGCTAAATACTTAAGTGAAAGGAAAGCATATAAATAATTTCTCACTTAACTCTTGTCATACTGTAGAAACTCAATACATAATTATAAATAATAAGTATATTACTGAATGAATTGATAAATAATTATCTCTTTAGACCACCATGAGTGAAAAGCATACATCAAGGGCTGCCTAGGATCCCACTGTCTAGCTCCATTATTGAATGTCCTATCAGGGAAACCTCTATTAGTTATTTAAAGGAAAAATATGTAACAAAAAAGTTCCTGAAGATTGAATGCACATCCTGGTTAAATCACTAATTCACAGATGTTTCTCACTGCCTTTCTGTATATTTTCCCATCTTCAGAGTGAGGTCCAATCCCTATCTTCATTACTCCTTAATGTTGTTTCGTTGCTGTTTCTCATCACAAAGGAATTTAAAATCTATTCCATAAAAAGCATGTTTTTCCATGGGAAATAAATAACTTTTTCTTAATAAAGAGACCAGACTTCAGTGAAAAAGTGGAAGGAGATCACTACTTGCAGAAATTCTTAAAATCAGCTCAAAAAGCTTGGTCAGAATAAAATATTCCTGTTTACTAGATTTTAAACAATTTTTGGTGTCAATCTAGCAATAAAAATCATCTTGTAAAATCTAAAATTCGACATTGAATTTTGTTGTCAAAGTGTTAGAAAAAAATGTGTGCTCCAGCTGACGCTGCTGATTAAATTTCTGTATGTGTGTTTCTGTATTTATATGTGTGGAGATAAAACATGTAAACAGTAGTGTGCAGATGAAGAACAATCTTCCTTTTGTAAATGAAAAGAGACCAAAAATTCAGAGCATAAAGTATAAACCAGAATATGAAGTCAGTAGCTATTTTGGAGGGATTATTATCCTAACAAAGGGACTTTTGGGCTTTATAGTCACATGGAGAAAGATGACAAAAATCTGAGCCTACCTGAGCCACGGAATTGGAAATAAGACCCTACATTAATCTGACATAGTCAAACATTTTAAACTGAGTGAAAATATTAACTACCAGGGAAGAGCTATTTACTCTATTTAGTAGTACAGAGAAGCATTTTTTGGTTTGGCCTGGACTCTGGGCTTAAAAATAATAATAAAAGGCAAAACTACTTAATATTTCTAACAATGAGTCTGTACTCATGCGGGCTAGAAAACCCAAACTGATATGTATTAAAATGAGGTTTATGTTGTTCATTATTATTACTGTTACTATTACTTGTGGACACATGACTATGTAGTTACTACTTATTGGAGCTTTTTCACAATGACCCCACAAAAATAATTATGTCTACGTTGTGTATGCATGAAGTTAACCTCAGAGGTCAGTGAGCAGTCATCATGACACCAGAGGTAGGTCTGTCATCTGTGAACCCAAAAGCTTGGATTAGATCTTGTCCATACCACATATTAGTGTGATTTTGGACAAACGCTTTACCACTGTAAGCTTCTATCTCCTCGATTGTAAAGCATGAATAAATAATAGCAAGCTCAGGTGACTGCATGGTTAGTTACCTGGTTGCCTATGGTTACCAATAGCAAAGGGCATAGAGGTAAAATCTAAAGCAGCCTTCTTTTGGAAATACTCCCAGCATTCATCATACAAACAACTGAATATAACAATGATTCATATGGCCAGAAAATTCCATGGTAAATATGATCAGAGAATGAATTCTTAATAAAATTTAAATAATCAAGGCAAAAGCTCTATGCTTTAAATATATTTAGCTATAGACATCAAACTGTAACAATGATGTTCTGAGTCAGGTTCTGAAAAATCTTTATAATGTACCTAGAAAAATTCCAATGGAAATTAATAATATAGGAGTCATTTTATAAGCTTATATTAAGAGATATAGTGAAATATTCTTTCATTAACAAGATGTTTACATATGAATGCATGCTGGAACTACCATATTGAAAGATCTATTGTATATTTGTCACATATCCTACAGAAGAAAATTTAGCCTATTACAAACAGAAAATTATAAAAAAGAAATAGGTCAAACCACTCTCCATATATTTATACACTTAACTTCCCATCTGTTTTAAATTACAGATTATTTTCATTATGTAATCAAATATATTATTTTGAATTTTGTAATTTCCCCTTAATATTAGAGTGGGCTTTTGGTATATTATAATACACTTTCAATAAATGTTTTGATGGGTACATATTTGGATGGGTATAACTTATATTTGTTTTTTTAATGTAGTATTTCTTTCTTTCTGTATATTTTTTGTTGGAGTTCGATTTGCCAACATATAGTATAACACCCAGTGCTCATCCTGCCAAGTGCCCCCTCAGTGCCTGTCACCCAGTCCCCCCGTCCCCCCACCCACCTTCCCTTCCACCACCCCTTGTTCATTTCCCAGAGTTAGGAGTCTCTCATGTTCTGTCACCCTCACTGATATTTCCCACTCATTTTCTCTCCTTTCCCCTATAATCCATTTCAGTATTTTTTTATAGTCCATATATGAATGAAACCATATAATGTTTGTCCTTCTCCGATTGACTTACTTCACTCAGCATAATACCCTCCAGTTCCATTCACGTCAAAGCAAATGGTGGGTATTCCTTATTTTTAATGGCTGAGTAATATTCCATTGTATACATAGACCACAGCTTCTTTATCCATTCATCTTTCTTTTTTTTTTTTTTATTTATTTTTTTATGATAGTCACAGAGAGAGAGAGAGAGAGAGAGAGAGAGGCAGAGACACAGGCAGAGGGAGAAGCAGGCTCCATGCACCGGGAGCCTGACGTGGGATTCGATCCCGGGTCTCCAGGATCGCGCCCTGGGCCAAAGGCAGGCGCTAAACCACTGCGCCACCCAGGGATCCCTATCCATTCATCTTTCAATGGACACTGAGGCTCCTTCCGAAGTTTGGCTACTATGGACATTGCTGCTATAAACCTTGGGGTGCAGGTGTCCCAGCTGCACTGAATCTCTATCTTTGGGGTAAATCCCCAGCAATGCAATTGCTGGGTCATAGGGTAGCTCTATTTTTAACTCTTTGAGGAACCTCCACACAGTTTTCCAGAGTGGTCGTACCAGGTCACATTCCCACCAACAGTGCAAGAGAGTTCCCCTTTCTCCACATCCTCTCCAACATTTGTTGTTTCCTGCCTTGTTAATTGTCCCCATTCTCACTGGTGTGAGGTGGTATCTCATTGTGGTTTTGATTTGTATCTCCCTGATGGCCAGTGATGTGGGCATTTTCTCATATGCTTGTTGGCCATGTTTATGCCTTCTTTGGTGAAATTTCTGTTCATGTCTTTTGCCCATTTCATGATTGGATTATTTGTTTCTTTGCTTTGAGTTTAATAAGTTCTTTATAGATCTTGGATACTAGCCTTTTATCTGATATGTCATCTGTAGGTTGTCTTTTAGTTTTGTTGACTGTTTCTTTTGCTGTGCAGAAGCTCCTTATCTTGATTAAGTCCCAATAGTTCATTTTTGCTTTTTTTTTCCCTTGCCTTCATAGATGTATCTTGCAAGAAGTTGCTGTGGCCAAGTTCAAAAAGGATATTGCCTGTTTTATGAGGCCAGCATCACCTTAATTCCAAAACCAGACAAAGACCCCACCAAAAAAGGAGAATTACAGACCAATATCCCTGATGAACACAGATGCAAAAATTCTCAACAAGTTACTAGCCAATAGGATCCAATAGTACATTAAAAAGATTATTCACCATGACCAAGTAGGATTTATCCCCAGGATGCAAGGATGGTTCAACACTCATAAAGCAATCAATGTGATAGATCACATTGACAAGAGAAAAAAACAAGAAACATATGATCCTCTCAATAGATGCAAAGAAAGCATTTGACAAAATACAGCATCCATTCCTGATCAAAACTCTTCAGAGCATAGGGATAGAGGGAACATTCCTCAATCTTAAAAGCCATCTATTAAATGCCCACAGCAAATATCATTCTCAATGAGGAAACACTGGGAGCCTTTCCCCTAAGATCAGGAACAAGACAGGGATGTCCACTCTCACCACTGCTATTCAACATGGTACTAGAAGTCCCAGCCTCAGGAATTAGGCAACAAAAAGATATAAAAGGCATTTAAATTGGCAAAGAAGAAGTCAAACTCCCCCTCTTCGCAGATGACATGATACTGTACATAGAAAACCCAAAAGACTCCACCCCAAGACTGCTAGAACTCATACAGCAATTTGGCAGTGTGGCAGGATACAAAATCAATGCCTGGAAGTCAGTGGCATTTCTATACACTAACAATGAGACTGAAGACAGAGAAAGTAAGGAGTCAATCCCATTTACAATTGCACCCAAAAACATAAGATACCTAGGAATAAACCTAACCAAAGAGATAAAGGATCTATACCCTAAAAACTACAGAACACTTCTGAAAGAAATTGAGGAAGACACAAAGAGATGGGAAAATAGTCCATGCTCATGGATTGGAAGAATTGATATTGTGAAAATGTCTATGCTACCCAGGGAAATTTGTACATTCAATACAATCCTATCAAAATGCCATGGACTTTCTTCAGAGAGTTGGAACAAATAATCTTAAGATTTGTGTGGAATCAGAAAAGACCCTGAATAGCCAGGGGAATATTGAAAAAGAAAACCAGAGCCGAGGGCATCATAATGCTGGATTTCAAGTTGTACTACAAAGCTGTGGTCATCAAGACAGTGTGGTACTGACACAAAAACAGACACATAGATCAATGGAACAGAACATAGAATCCATAAGTGGACCCTCATCTATGGTCAATTAATATTTGACAAAGTACGAAAGACTATCCACTGGAAAAAGGAGAGTCCCTTCAATAAATGGTGCTGGGAAAATTGGACAGCCACGGGCAGAAGAATGAAACTAGACCATTCTCTTATGCGATAACTTATATTTGTATACTATTTTATTTTTTTAAAGATTTATTTATTTTAGAGAGACAGAGAGAGAGAGAGCAGGTGGGGAGAGAGGCAAAGGGAGAGACTCTCCAGCAGACACCTGCTGAGCACAGAGTCCAATGTAGAACCAGATCTCATAACCCTGAGATCATGACCTGAGCTAAAACCAAGAGTCAGGTGCTTAACTCACTCAACCACCCAGGAGCCCCTATTACTACTTTAAAGTTAGTCTTGTTTCCTTTTTCCATTTAATGTTTTTCTGTTTTATTATTATATCTTATGTATTTTTATTTAAAGAAAATATTTGTTGATAATATTGTTAGGTATTTTAGATTACTTTCTCAGGATAAGTTTAAAGAGTTAAAAAAACAGATAGGTTGAAGTATATGAACATTCTTTCTTTTTAAGATTTTATTTATTTATTTGAGAGATACAAAGATAGAGAGAACCTGAGGAGGGAGGAATGAGAGAAGCAGGCTCCCTGCTCCAAGACAGGGTTCCATCCCAGGTCCCTGGGATCATGACCTGAGCCAAAGGCAGACGTTCAACCGACCGAGACACCCAGGTGTCCCAGGTATGAACATTCTTAATACACAGTGCCAAACTGAAAGGTTCCTTCTGTACCAACAATCAGTAAGAAAATTCAGAATTAAGTATCAAACACTTAATTTTCTTAATCACTTGACCAGTTTCTTTTCAAGTTAATTAATGAGATTAGATCTGTACAGTGTTTCATAAGGTCCACATGTCTTAACTAACTTGCTTTTCCATTTTTATCACATTTTTAAAATATTCTAACTCCAAAGACAAAATGCCCAGAATAAAATCATTAGTGTGACTACACGGAGTTAATGTAAACACAGTTCAGCTCAAACAAAAAAACAGGTTTAGGTGTACCTGTCTTACATTAAGAGTGTTAATATGTAATTTTATTTAGGATTTGGTTTGTGGAACATCACTCTTAAATCCAGTTCATACCTGTGCAGACACAGGATTGCAGGATCTTTGAACCTTCTGTTGGTACTTACTAGACTACATTACCCTAAGCCTTCTTCCAGAATCAAGATTCTGTAGCACCAAAAGTGCAAAATAAAATAACCTTCGAAAGGAATGATTCTATGCCGCTGTAAAAGGTCAGAGAAAATGCCAAATATAAGAGAAATTCATAGGATCTTAATTCCTGTTATTTTGACCAAACTCAAAAACTGCCTTTTAAATTCTTAGGGAGACCAATGCAAATTATATATGCTGCAAAGAAATAAGAATCTATTAGAAATCATCAAGCAATCTTTTAAAAACTGGAACAGAATAATCTTTAATAAATTGTAAGGAGTCTTCTATCTTTAAAGGAGTTAGCGTATGAATTTGATTTTAGCGCTGGCGCTTATAAACATTAATTTCATTATGAAAGGTTGTAATTTACTTTCCCCCTAGGGAAGAAAACTCTGTTTATCTTGGATTATATTTGCATTTCTTTTTTAATAGCCTCATTGCGTTTTTGACATGTAAAATATTTATAGTGCTAGGAGGTCTGGTATTTTTGTGTTGGCTTAGTAACAGCTCTGAAATCACATCCTATTAATAATGTTCACACCCAGGAATGCAGGGACCCACTCAGTGGCCCTGGATCAATGATGATGATCAGATAGTGACACTCTAACTAACCTTTCATGTAGATATTGGCTTTTCTCCAAAAAGTGCTAATTCTATGAAGGAGTTAGTACATCTTATCAGGAGAGAGTTTTTTTGTTTTATTTTAATTTTTATAGAATTCTCATATTGGAACTCCCTAATGCTGTCATTTTCATCACTGAGTGGGCTACAGGCCAGAGTTTGCTTCCCTCTTTTCATTTACTGCTACTACTGCTGCCCTACCTCTGGCCTGATTATTTCTTGTCTGGACTATGGCAGATCTTGCTAGTTCCCCGTATCCCCACAGCCCCCAAACCCTGTCCTAAATCTGCACTCTTCAGCGATTGTCACAAAAAGGCTGTGTAAAGAATCACCCAAAGATGCAGCGGCTGAAATTACAATCTATTATTACGCATCCGTCAACATTAGGCAATTCACGTCACCTCCTCCTCCGTGCAATCTGTTCTTCCTGCCCCCCCCAACATCCTGCCAACTGCCAATGCTCCTCAGATGCTCCTCGAGCTCCCTTGTTGTGCATGCTTCCTTCATAGCATGTATTGATTCAAAATATTTATTTAATGCCTGCTGGAGTAGACATTTGGGATAAACTGATTAACAGAACAAAGATTCTTGCTCAATGTTTTAATTATTGAATTTTCTGTCTCTCTTCTACTATTTACATTAAAAACTTCTGAGATCACTTACTTACCTTGTATCTGTAGGGCCTAGCACTGGGCTTGGTATATACTGGGTGCTCAGTGATTAAATGAACGAATGAATATATGTGTGAAGAAGTTAATATTCTATGGGATCCTGAATAAACTCTTCTGGCCAAGTTCCTTTGAATAGTTTTTCAATATCCCATCTATGCTGTGATATACCTAGAATATTTGATGCTGTGGTGGATCACTTTTTAACCCTTTACCACATATAAGAAAATTATTTTCAGTTATCATTCCAGAAAAGATAATGCTATAGAAAACAAAACAGAAAAACTAATAAAGTGAGACAAATTGCATTAATTTTTCAAAAGAAGGTATATATTCAATGGTCTGTCACAACAATAACTATAAAAAACAATTTCTATTTATTTTTCCCTACATTTTAAAATATGCAGTTATTTTTCTACAAAAACTAATTTTCTATTTAAGAGGTATTATTTCAATTCAGTAAAATATTTTACAAGTTAAAACTTATACTTAGCAAAGACAGTACACCACAGTTTGCATGTAACACTATTTGTAGCTCAGTTGCCTAAGCATCTGCCTATAGATCCCGGGGTCCTGGGATCAAGCTCCATATTGGGCCCTTTGCTCAGCAGGATGCCTGCTTCTCTCTCTCTCCTTCTGCTGTCCTCCTGTTTGTGCTTTCTGGCGCTCTCTCTCTCTCTCTCTCTGTCAAATAAATAAGTAATCTTAAAAAAAAACACTCTTGTAAACAAGTTGCTTTTATTATCTTTTCAGATTCTCTATAGACAACACACTGATCGTGTACACCTGGAGAAGACTACTCCTACTAGCTCTGCTCTCTTGGTTTGTCATGGTGCCTATGTAAGGATGAAAGAAAATTGTAGAAATAATAAAAATACTTCTAGAATAATGAAACCAAGTCACTCTGAAAATAAAACTGATCAAATCACCATAAATGGGGTGGGGGGAAGGTCTTTTAGGGAAACACAGTCCAAAGGATGGACTGTCAAGCCCTCGTGAGAATAATCATGCTCTGTTCAATAGAGTCCCGGGAAACCTCCTTTCTTCTCAGTGAGTCAATTGGACTAGGCTCTTCTTTGCATGAAGTTCTTTCTTTGAGGATGACTGACAGAAAAGGGACCTGACCATTTATTAAGCATGGTCAAAACACATTGATGAAATATTATGAAAATCAGAAAAGGATATTTGTTTAACTGCCCACCTTGTTGAACATAATGGATGTTCAAACATAATGGATGTTTGAACATAACAGATGTTCAAAAGGATATCATTTTAATGCTGTCAACTGATTGCCCATCAGAAAGGAAGCTCACACAGGGTAGGTTTCCAAAAAGAGAGGCTATCCAAGTGGAGAACAATCATAAGATGACTGGATAGAAGGTGTGCGTGTTAGAGGGAAGACCCCCTGTGGACAGAGGAATGAATCAAGAGCATGGATTTAAGGATTTAAGAGCATGCACAAAGCAACATTTGAAAAATCACGAAATGAGAGAGTGTGGCTCGTTCTTACCGAGTTATTCATGGAGGCTGTGTAGGGGAGGTGATACAAGAATGGGGAAGATGACCTGAAGTGGTGATAGGAAGCTGAATATGCAGGAACCCATATGACTGGCCAAGAAGTATGAATTTTACCCTACGACTGTTGGAAAACAATGAGCGTTTTGGGCCAGAAATGACATGATGTGATTTTGTTTTTCTTAGCTAGGTGTATCTCCAACTGTAAATCAACTGGCATTCTAGTTTATAAGTGAGTAAACACTGACAATGTGTGGTATGAATCAGTCACCCAGAACCTAGCTCTCATCTGAGCTAGCAGGGGGAAAATGTTATGTTTCTGATTACCCTCCCCAAGGCCTTACCTGTCTTTGACATTTCTGTAGCTGTAACTATATATATTTCAAAATCATTCAGTCATGTCCAAAATTTCTGCATAACAACGACTGAGATATAGTTGTTTACTAAAATGTTTTGTGAGGGGGCTTAACACTGACTTTATCTGTGCAATGTCTTAGTTACCATAGGAGTTTTTCTTATAAATACTCAGTGATCATACCCATAGATATAGATTATGTGATCAATTTATATGTGAAAAAAAAAGCATTACTTGAAGTTCACTGGCCAACCCTACAGAGAGCTCACCATTGAAAGTCAGAGGTTAGGAGAGGTTCATAGAAAGATGTTTCTTTTGTTCACAGGAAATAAATGGATATATGAGCTGGACAACTTTCTCTTTGTGTATCACAGACAATTCTAGTCAATTTCTTTACATTTTACTACCAACTGAAGGAAATCTTGGACTCAACATCCTTAGGAATTAGCCTTCTTCCAACTTTGCCAGTACCATTTGTGTAGGTCCTACAGACCTCGGAATAGAATTCCTTTCTTCCTACAGTAGGGTTAGCAGAACTTTGTCAAATGATGTGACTTGATCATAGTCATTGATCTGGTCACCAGAAAAGATCACAATGGGTGTCATAGGGTGCCTTGTATGGCCCTCATCTGTATATCATCTTCATGAAATGGATATGTGTCCATCTCCTACCAGAAGAAATGGACCAATCTTGCAGGGCTAGAGAATTTAGAGAGATTTCTGGTTTTAAAGTTTTCAGGTTTATCATTCCAGGCATCCCAATTTCAAGTCTCAGATCGACTCCTTTCTAACTAGGACCCTAACTCCGACCTTATGGACTTGGCTAAGACCGAGAATTCACCTTCTGTAGAACTCTGCTACTGGTATAATTAAGGTTTGGACCTTATCTTCCACTTCTCCTGCTCTCTGATGTGAGATATAGTCTGTTTATGTTCTACTAGGGAGATCCTCTGAGTTTCACACTTTGCCTTCAGCTGTTGAATAGCATTCTTAGTTTTGCCTTTTCTTCCTGCCATGCATTAATAGAGCTCAGTAATCACCATCAGATTCCACTTCCCTTATAATTAATATCTTCCCTTAATCTTTCAAAAGCCTCAGATATTCCACTGACTAGTTCACTGCTGGTAAAGATGTTAACAAATGCAATGTTGCAGAGCAGCAAGGGCTATCGATATTCCTATCAGTGGTTAAGGAGTCCCTACTGCAAAGCAGCTGGCACGTGATCCAACTCTAAAATATCCTTTAAGAGTCTGCTTCCTCAGATGTGTTCTGGAACCAAATATCATAGGTTGGGTTCCCTTGATAACAAACTCAGATTGGTGTTAGTGTGCTGGTGGTCTGTTCATTGCAAAAGAAAAATAAAAGAAGTTGGATCAGAGAGAGAAGCTGAGCTGAAATGCATTTGTAAACAAAGGCCACAACTGATTCCAGGGGAGCTCTGGAGCAGTGCTTAACTTCCAAGTTGCCCCACTTTGAGGAAGAGGATTTTCCTTTATACCCTCATCCTTCTTTATCATGGACTAGTCAGTGGGGTTAGTGTGTCCCCAGGAAGGGAACTCAGTCTTGGGAGAGGTGGCATATTAGGGAGCAATGGCTCCCCAAATCAGGTTCCAGCTGAGAGCTATCAGCCAGGTACATCCCCAGAAACTGCAAGAATATGTGTTTCAGCCTTGAAATGGAGCTTTGATTGGTTCACCACAGCATCCACTTAGACTGTATAACAAGTTAACCCAATTTGATAAACCTTTTAGTAAAGGAAGAGGAAATTGATATCTATGAAAACCTAGTAATATGCAGTTGGTAGTCAATTATTTAGAATGAATAAATGTTTCTAGTCTGAAGATTTTTTTAAAGAGATTATCAATTCTGAAACTAGGAGAAAGATAAATTTCTGAAGGGAGATAGATGGATGATGGGTAGATTTCTAGTTATTTCTATCTTTCATTTAGTTAATATCATTGACTTTAGAGAATGTTTTCCAAACTGCAGGATTCTGTAAGTTTCCAATCATCAGTATACTATTTGCAAAGCTATTTATTTTGTCAACAATGAGCTTTCGATGGTGTCTACTTATTCCTTTAAAATCTCATTTTAATAGAAGTCTTCAAAAATGTCACCTTCTATATGTTTTAAATGGCACTTTAAAATAATATTTTCAATACCCAACAGAATGCAGTGGTTTCTGTATTTCCTGAATCTATCACACTGTTAGCACCAATATATTTTATTACATCACCTTCATGTAAAATAAAACAATCCCTTGTTCAGTCTTCTCAGTCACAAATCCTAACCAGGACAACCTTAAGTTTTCTTCAGCTCAATTAATTTTAAACCTGCAGCTTCCTCATGTCTCTGGGCTACTGACTTCCCTTCTCATCCCTGCTCCTTACAGAATCCACTTGGTCTAAGCACAGATACCCCACCCTCCTTTTGCTTAGATCATTTATTAAAAACAAAACAAAAACAAAAAACAAAAACAAAAACTTGGGATTGAAAATCCTCTGTGCCTTTGAGATATAAAGCTTTAAAAATTATCTTGCCAGTTGGGACCTCAGGTATATCTTTCTCAAGGGCCCAAGAGCCATCTCTTTAAAATGTAGCTATCAAGGGGCACCTGGGTGGTTCTTTTGGTTAAGCATCCAAATCTTGATTTCAACTCAGGTCATGATCTCAGGTTGTGAGATCAAGGTTGTGAGATCAAGCCCCACAATGTGTTCTGCACTGGCAGGGGGGTGGGGGGAGATCCTGCTTAGGATTCTAATTCTCTCTCTCCTGATTTTTCCCCCCACTTGAAAAAGAAAGAAATGTAGTCATTGAAGAAAGTAGCATCCCTGTCAGCCAGGTTCCGTGGTAGGGTTGGAGCCTAACTACCTTGGAGACTTGCTTAAATTGTAGAACAACCTACCATAAAAATACAAAAAAAAAAAAATTTATTTTTCCTCTGAGTAATACCAATATGTAAACCCCCCACCCAGCTCTTAAAAATTCCTATGGCCCCTCTGCTCCAGCTGAGTTGAGGTAAGACGGCATTCTGGTCTTTTTCCCCTATTGCCATAGCCTTGAATAAAGTCCCTTTTGTCTTTTTGACTTTGTCATGCACGTTTTGCTTTGACAATCTATAAAATTTCCTAATTCTTCCCATAAGTTATGTTCTACCTACATTTCTTCTATATTTGTTTCACTCTTACAAAACTCAAAATTATTAAACTATTTGGATTATTAATTTAATCTAATTTAGTCATATTCATTTCCTTTCTAAATGGATAGCAATATTAATAAGTGTTTATGCAATAGAATCACATTCATAGATATTAATTTTAATGAAAATTCCTCCAATTCCCTTTTAATTTAATTCACTAATCATCCTATCCATCAAGCCGTACCTGTGAACTTTTTTATACTTACACAAGATTATTAACAGATTTTTAATATTTCTTTATTTAGACACTTCTATTCAGATCATGATGAAAAAAAGAGTAGAGGTAACAAGAACTACTAATTAACTACTGGAAAGAATGGCAGTCGCACTTAAAATGTCAGATATTAAGAGTTGATTGAATTAGTACAAAAAACAATTAAGATCATGGGATTTTAATTTTGAAAGAATTTGAGAAATCTGGTTAAAGTCTATCTTCTTCATTTTGCAGGTAAGAAAAACCAAAATTAAGGTAATCTAAATATGAGTATTCCAATATCAACAAACTAATGATCCAGATGGGAACAAAACCTGACTCTGAAACCTGTGATCTTTGCACCACATTATTTCCATGAATTTTCTTTCCTCACTCCTGAAAGCACACCTAATGAAGCAGTTTTAATAAAAGTAATTAAAAATATACATGCTTTCTAAAACCTTCAAACCAGAACTAAATTAGAACTAATAGAAACATCAAAACACAATGTGATTTCTATCACTGTTCATTTTCTGTAAGAATCACTATCATTCTCAATGTGAATTCAATCAACATCAACATAATGAAGGAACTTATCCATATGTCATTTCCATTGCTTCCCTCAGACTAAGACATCTAGGAGATCGCCACCTGTATCTTATTTCTATAATCTCCCTTTTTCATCAGTTCCTGTTGTTATATTGAGGCATAGTTTCTCCTTTCTCTTGCATATATATTGCATGCTATTGTGCACTTCTTATATGCAATGAACTCTACTAAGTGTTACATCTAGAAGAGTGAATTTGATATATGCCCTGCCCTCCCTTATGGGACCTGACCATCCCACAGGGTAAGTAGCATTCATGCAGATTATTACAAAAGTGATTGCTTAGTCATAATCAACATAAGAGTACAGAGTGACACAAGATTTTGTACCTGAAGAGTGGATATTAATTTAGAGTACGTAGTGAAAGAAATGCTCTAGGAGAAGATGTGGAGGATGTGAAGGTTAACAATAGGATAAAGCATGAAGGAGAAGCACATGAAAGGGTCCGGGGTCCTTGAAAAGGGAAGGTGGTCCTTGAAGCATTTGGAGGGATAGAAAAAGGCCAATGAATGCAGAGTTAGGGACAGTGGGGAGGTAGGAAGATGCACCTAGTGAAAGCTGTCAGAAGGCAGGAGATAAAGGAGCTTCTTCACTATGTAAAAGATTTTGGTTGACATAAGAGCAACTGAAAGTGTGATCCAAGAGTAGTGTGTTGAAGTATTGGGCTGGAAGAAACATGATCAGATTTTTCCTCCTTTTTAAACTATTGTTTTAATTCCTCATAGGTTATATTAGAACTGGGAAAAAATAAATGAAAGGGTTTAGTTATGGAGAAATTGTAGTGATCCAGGTAAGGTTTCAACATTGGTGTTCAATCTGCAGTGTCACATTACAGAAAACAAACAAACAAACAAAAAATACTTCTTCAAAAGCTCTAGTTTTTTTTTATAATTATAAAATTAATTATAAAATTTTATAATTATAAAAGTGTATCATTCAAAACACACCTATGCGCTGTTTACTGAACATTTCTATTTGGACTTTTCAAAGGGACTATATTCAAAACCAAACTCTTAATTCCTTCCTTCATATTCCAAAGCTATGTTTATCAAATTTTTCCCCAACTCAGGAATGCCAATTCCATTCTACCCATTGCTCAAATTAAATCTCTTGTAGTCATCATTATATGCTTTTTCCCTTCTAATAAAATCAAAAAGTCCTATATACTCTACTTCAACACTTACTCGGAATCCTACTACTTCTCACTGTTACTACCACTACCTATATCTCTTGCCTGACTGGTTTATCACAATATTCTCAATAGTCTTCCTATGAAGTCTAGAGAACCCTAGAGGAAATCTAGGGTCAAATTCTGACCAAAATCAATGACAGAATACTCTTCCATTGGCCTTCCAAGACATACTATCAAGGGTTAGAAGTTTATCAGTTTGCTCATATTAAAGTTAGTAACAGGAAGAAGATTGAAAAGAGTCTTTTTTTGTTTGTTTGTTTCTACTTTCATAGACTTTAAACTTTATCATACTCCCATTTTTTAGGAAACCCTGGCCACATGAGTAGTGAAACCCAGACAGAGCACATCTAAATGAGGTTATTACCTAATGCTTATTTTTCAACTTAATGAAATTCAAGAGAGTGAAGAGCTATTATCTCTTTCTCTAACTTCTTTTCTCATCTGATTGCCCTGTTCAGTTGGTTTAAGTGACCTATTACATCTTTGCCATTTATTACAGCTTCAAGTGATTTACAATATTTCCCAACTGCATGCACTCCATTTTGCTTTAAAATTATTGATTAAAATAGTCTAAATTAATGTGGCATGCAAATTAATGGAGCGACATTCAAATTTTATAAGATGTTTCTAGATTTCAAAAAAGATATTTTTGCTATTCAATAATCAGATTTACTTAGGATCTAAGAGAATGCAAATGTGGGGAAATGATTTTTTTCCTCATAATTTTGACAGCAAAGAATTACAACTTATGATACCTTCTATCTTAATGCCACCTATATCTGATGCCCATTGTCTTCTCTCTTAAATTGAATGGTGACAGCTGAACGATTACAGGTAAATTTTTATGGAAATGTAGAGTTGAATGAATCATATATTTCCAGAATCATGATTATAGATTAAGAATACAGGTTTTAAATCTGACAAATTTTAGCTTTTTGGTTAACAAACCATAGTTCTTAGCAAAATTTAATTTTGAAGGCTCAGATTCCTTTTCTGTAGAATCTATATCCTAAAGTGTTTGTGAATTAATTAGACACTATATGCAAATTGCATTGCAGCGTGTCATGAGCAAAGTGATCGCTCAAACTGTGCTAATTATTATTATTATTAGTGTTAGGAGGTAAATAAGAGTAAAACTTCCTCGAAGAAAACTATCAAAAGATGTTCTGCTATGCAACAAAAATTATAATAAATAGGGAAAATGTCAGTTTTCCCCTTCACCCAATAGTAATTATGTATACTAAGAAAATATATCACATTTTTTCATGCCTTTAGCCCAATTAGATTGTGAATTCCTGCACATCAAGAGCATTGTGTGCTTCATTTTTATATTACCTGCTTGCCTCGCCCCACTTCCCACCAAAAGCTTAGCATAATAAATATTCAGTAAATATCTGTGAAAGGAAAAACGCAAGCAAATGAAGGAAATAAAGTGGTCACTATATTTCAAATTTTGTTCTGAAAACCACTAATCTCAAAATCAAGCTTCCTTATAGGGAGAGGGGGGTACAGGAACAATTGTCAGATATTTTATGAAAGCATCCTGCACTGTATTCTTGTCCTCGATATTCATAATAGACAATAAATTGAAGGCTCTGAGAAATATTTTGTTAAAGGACCTAGCATTTCCTTAATTTATTTGATTACTGACCCTCCTTTTTCATTTAATATATTAATAGAACTACATTTGAAAAACACAAATACAAATCTTCAATTGTGGAAAACATAAAATTGCATGGTCTGGATTGGTATGATAAAGTAACTATATAGTTCAAAGCAGGGCTAAGATAAGGACATAGAGGCTGTCCTTCCAGATACAACATTCCGATTAAAGAATATCAATAGTCTTCAATTTCTACTTTGTAATAAGGAAGACTTAGGGTTTTTATTTTTTTCAATTTCATTTTAAGATTTTTATTTATGTATTTATTTACCTGACAAAGAGAGTGAGAGAGAATATCCACAAGCATGGGGGAGCTGCAGGCAGAGGGAGAGGGAGAAATAGACTCCCGCTGAGCAGGGAGCCTAATGTGGGGCTGGATCATGACCTGAGTCAAAGGCAGATGCTTAACTGACTGAGCCACCCAGGTGCCCCTTGAATTTCATTTTAATCACATATTTATTTACTGAACATTACAACATTTGAAGTTACCTTAATTTTTTTTACAATTCTAAACTGTATCATCTGAAAGGTAAGGAAAATAAACAGAAGAGTGTAATACACAGAGCACTGCTCTGAAAGACAGAAATTCTCATAATTGTGATCTTGGTTCAGTCACTTAGCTGCCGAGCAGGCTTGGCTAAGTCCCCTCATTCAGGAAGAGCAAGTACTATAGCAACAGCAGTATTGTTTAAATTGATAGTCATTGTTCCGATTCCTACCTCTTTCCTTCAAAAAACCATAACCTACCAGAGCTTTGCTGATGCCCATCAAAGACTGTGAAGAACACAGCTATGGTCTAATAAAGTTGGGTTTATCGACTCGTGATAATGAAGGGGAGGGTGGCTCATAGGAAGGGCGGGTTCTCAGTAAAAGAAGTTAGAAATGTGTGGGAAATATCAGAAAGGGAGACAGAACATAAAGACTCCTAACTCTGGGAAACGAACTAGGGGTGATAGAAGGGGAGGAGGGCGTGGGGGGGGTGAATGGGTGACAGGCACTGAGGGGGGCACTTGACAGGATGAGCACTGGGTGTTATTCTGTATGTTGGTAAATTGAACATCAATAAAAAATAAATTTATTATTAAAAAAAAGAAAGTTAGAAGGATTTATTAAAGGTTTGGAAAAGTGTTAGATTAGGGAGAGGGTTTCAGAAGGAAGATTTTGCTCTTCAGTGGGTATATTTTGGAGTCAGGATTATTTTTTGCTTATGTGTCTTTATTATTATTTTTTATTATTATTTTTATGTGTCTTTATTAATTTTAAAGGCAGGAAGTATAAAACAAGTCTAAAGCTATAATCATTAAATAACAAAGAGAAATAATTGTTCACATTCATCATAAAAGAATGTGTTTGGGGATCCCTGGGTAGCTCAGAGGTTTAGCGCCTGCCTTCGGCCCAGGGTGTGATCCTGGAGACCCGGGATCGAGTCCCATGTCAGGCTCCCTGCATGGAGCCTGCTTCTCCCTCTCTCTCTCTCTCTCTTTCTCTCTCTGTATCTCTCATGAATAAATAAATGAAATATTTTTAAAAAGAATATGTTTGGTCATCTGGGGGGTTAGAATAGTGTTCTTGCTTTTGTCCTTATTCAGAAATGGTTATAGAATAATCTTGTTTTTGTCTTATCATCATGCCAAGAGTGGTCTTGTTTGGCATTACTGTTCTATGAAACTATTCATTTACAACAGAAGAAAAGTATGGCTGAGTTGAGAGTGCCAGGTCAGATTCTAGCAACATCAAGGTCTGTGCCAAACCAGCTCTCTGCTGTCAGGGCTGCTTTTCTCATCTATTTGTCTCTCAACATGTCATGGTACACTAGGTCTTTCATTAAAACTACGGTGTATGCTTGTCTCTTCCACTAAATTCTGAGATCCTAGAACACATTAATTTTCATTCTCCTTTATATCACCTATAACCTACAGTACTGGACCTTCCAGCTACGAGATAGTACGGAATTATTGATTTGTATAGGAGTAATTCAAGGATGGCTCTTTCTACCAAGGATGGCCAAAGTTTAGGCCAACTGTAAGAACTGGCCAACTATGAAGTTCAGAGGGCCACAGTAGTTCATAGAAAAACACTCTCACTTCTGAAACCAATGGCAAGTTCAAAAGTTTCCCCAAATTGGGCAGCCTAGGTGGCTCAGCGGTTTAGCGCCTGCCTGCAGCCCAGGGTGTGATCCTGGAGTCTGGGGATCGAGTCCCGCGTTGGGCTCCCTGCATGGAGCCTGCTTCTCCCTCTGCCTGTGTCTCTCTCTGCCTCTCTATCTCTCTCTCTCTCTCTGGTCTCTCATATATAAATAAATAAAATCTTTTAAAAAAAAAGTTTCCCCAAACTACTCCTGGGTGTGATAATTCACTCCCAGGACTCAGGATTGAAAACTATAATACTCACAGTCATGGTGTGTCATAGAGAAGGATAAAGATTAAGGTCAGCAAAAAAAAGATGCATGGAGCAGAGTTCAAGAGAAGTACCAAACTTAGAACTTCTGTCATCATTTCCTGCTATTTTCCTGGCACGAATGTATGACCAGAGTTTTGACGACTAGGGTAGCTCACCTGAGCTTCGATTTCAGAATTTTTCCTGGGCCTTTATTATGTAGCCATGACTGATTGGATGCCAATGTGGTGTGTCTCAATTTCTAGATCAATTGATACTTTATCACTTAAATCCCCCACCTTAAAGTATATTGTTGATCTTTCTGGCATATCCAGCCCCAATTCTAAACCACACTGTTACTATCTGTCTATAACAAGGCCCTGAGGCAAATAAAGATTACCTCCCAGGAGGCAAGGGCAAAGGCTGAATCTCTTTGGAGACAAGGTTAATGTCTTTAGTACATAGGCTCTCATTTCAAATACTTACCAGGACAATTATTCTACCAGAGTAGATCTTTCTATATACTGAAGTATCTCCATCCTAAAAACATACCACAGGAATGGCTAATTTCAACAAAATCATTCTTTATAGAAAAAGAGATCAGAAATAGATCTTAAAAACATACTACACATAAGGAAAGTACAATCCAAAGAGATAAAACTCATCATCCCCAAGTTGAGGGTTTTCACTAGATTTCATTCATTCCCTCTCTCTGGGTTTCATTTTTCTCCTCTGCACTTACTCTCAATTTTTAGCCATTTTTCTTTCTTTCTTGAGTAAGCTATAAAGAATAGGATTTGTCTGTTATCAGTAGTGCTCATCTTGCTGGAAAGTAATGTTCTTTTTCAAAAATGCATGTGATCATTCACAACATTGAAAGAGCCCAAGAATGTTCTTAGATTTCCTTAGTCCTCATCACGTATATTTTGCTAAGTTAACATGAGATTGGAAGCTGTACTTGTTTATGGATGCTCCTTGATTTCTCTCTATATGTCCATTGGGTATTTGCAATACCATAGAGGAATTATTTATTTGGCTAAACTAGATATGAACTTTTGGATAAATCTGCACAATGTGTACTAGCTTTCATTGATTAAATTAGGTAATATGGTGTTTGAAAGCAAATGTGCATGTAAGGAGTAGCATGACAGAGTGGTTGATCCAAAAACATAATAGTATGGTATCATTCATTGAGCATTTTAATATATACCAGTTGCCAGATGTTGTGGTCCTACAATAGTTGCTGTAAAAATGAGGCATGATCTTTTTACCCTAAGTTCAGCATATAAAAGTTACACATCTATGCTTTAGAAGTGTATTAGTTATTTAAAACCAAGTTTACCAGCTATTTTTTGTGCAGGAAAATGTTATGATTAGATCAGCTTTTAGCAGTTATTCTTGAAATTAATAGAATTTGAATGAAAGGTGAAAGAACTGGTCAGTAAACTCCCAACCTCTCTCTCCTGAGCTCTTCTGTAAAAGCAGGACAGATTTTCAGATGGATTGCTCTTTCCTTAGGCCAATCCAGAGGGTG
This sequence comes from Canis lupus baileyi, assembly GCF_048164855.1. Taxonomy (NCBI): domain Eukaryota; kingdom Metazoa; phylum Chordata; class Mammalia; order Carnivora; family Canidae; genus Canis; species Canis lupus. Next base: position 55,562,909 of record NC_132849.1, on the reverse strand, counting down.
TCTTCTTTTTTGTACCTAATATTGCTTAGTATTGCATGTTAATGGCAATTCCTCTCAATCTTTCCTTGATTTCTCACTGAAATTCTGCTACACTTTGCTAAGTTTAGGACTCCAGTGTGTACTTCATGTCAAATTATATCAATGCAATGAAGTTAGACACATTCATCAAAAGTTTTAGAAATATCAACACAGTAGAATAAGTCATGAATTTAAATTTGTGATTAAATATTGTCAGATAAGTCAAATGGTATTTCCAGTTAATAATCATACATAAGAATTCCCCATAGACAAGTTGTCTCTACTAAGGGATTTTCCATGATGAATGAAAAGAACAGAATATAGACCTTGGGTTGGTTCAAATTTAAGGACCAACAGTAACCAACTAAATGAACTGGACAAATGATTTACTATACTCTCAAAGTTACCTACTACAGGAAGCAACTCTTTTCATAATACTCAGAACATTACTTTAAGGCTTATGATAAAAATTAATAAATATTTGTGCAGTACTTTAAAGATGCTAAATATTCTATTTCCATTTTAATTATTTCAGTGCAATTTTCATTGATTTCACAATTATGAGTCCTATTAATAAATGGGGTTTTAAATTGGGTGGGGCAGTCTAACTGGCTTAGTAGAATAGAATTATCATGGCTCATAAAACTAACAATATTAAATACTCATTGAATGAAATGATGAACAATGAATGTATTCTTATACTACAAGAAGTGATTATTATTAATTAAGTTTAATTATTCACTACCTTTGACCAGAAAGAAGTGTATCAGAAATAATTGCATGAAGCATTAATTTTGTCTTTAATTAGATCTGTTGATGATGCAGAAATTTCACTGTAAATCATCACATCCTAATTCCTAAAGAAAGTTGCCATGCATGAATGGTCTTACATAACAGAAGAGTTAACATTAAGGAAGTTAAGGGGAGTGGGAGATACAGGTTTCCAGTTATGGGAATGACTGGAAACACACACAAAGCATAAGGAATGTAGTCAATGACACTGTAATAGCATTGCAGAGATAGTGGGATAGATGGTAGCTACACTTGTGGTGAACAAGGCATAATGTACAAACTTGTTGAATCGCTATGTTGTATACCTAAAACTAATGTAACATTGTGTGTAAACTATACTCAAATGAAAAAAAAGATTAAGAAGTTTAAAAAATCTATGGAATTAATTTTATTCCTTATGTGATTAGGATCTTTGTTGTTACTCATGATAAACAGGATGCAGAACGTTGACCTTTCACTTGGAAAAACATTTCAGTAGGGAGCTGGGCTTAAAAAGACCAATCATCACCAAAAGAGTAGTTGGAGTGCTTTACTCCATTTAAACAGTGGTCTGCTCTAGATCAATATGGTCTTTGGGTAAAGAATAAAATAGAGAGAGACACAGAAGGAAAGAAAAATTGGAAGGGAAAAGGGCAGGTTAGTGGGACAGAGTTTGACTATAAAAAGAAGAGAGAGAGAGTAGCATTTCACTCCTGAAATGATCTCCTTTATACTGATATCTTAAATCATCACTTAATGTTAATGATCTTATAGCTCCAGTCCTGTTCTCTCAGGAACTCTTCATTCAGGCATAGAAGTACTTGCTAGAATGATATAATATGGAGCCACAGAGATGTCATATATTTTTAAACGTGACATCTATCTAGCTCCCATAAATCTACTCTCTATCCTCTATTATCCAGATCTGTAAATTTCACCACTGATTCATTCAACAACTATTCATTGATTAACTAATATATTCTAGACACTCTGGATGGAACACAGGACAAATGGCCTCACAAGTACAGCATAATATAATAAGAGCTTTGGGATATTATAGGGAAGTCAGGAATCATTTTATTTGCTTTATTTTCATTATTCCCAGCATCTAATTAGACAACAGGTTCTATTAAAATTGGCTCATTAAAAACACTCACACTCTAAGCTCTGGTATTAGAGGTATATATGCTCCTTGTCCATTTACCATGATCTTCTTCTGGATGTCATTGACTCTTACTTAGGTGACTGTAAAAATCTCAATCACCATGTTTTTAATTCACCAATCTTCCAAATATCTGTTACCAAATTTCCCATTGTTGAAGTCATCTTTCACTCATGCAAATGTAATCATGTCATAATACTGCCTAAAGTTATTAAACAACTCTCCCTTAATGAGATCAAGTCTTAAATTCATTGGTTTTATAAGTAAACTATCCTAATTAGTACAAACTCATGCCACATAACTTCCGATCTATATTTCACAGCAAAAAAACTACTTGCTCAAAAGCATAATATTTCTCACACATCTTAGATTTTATCTTTATTCCTCCACTCAAAATTCCATCTTCGAGTTTGTAAATCTTAGAAAAGAATTTTTCAGCTTTTAAGCCTCAGATGAATTTTGAAGCCTTCCCATATTCTGTTGGGCAAATTATTTAATTGTTTCATCTATGTTATCATGGTTTTTTCCATACTTAAGAAAAAAAAACCCACAATATTGTTTTGTCTACTAAATAGTCTATATCATGATTCATTTAGTTATTTTTTCTATCTATACTTACTTCTGCTATTGTCCACATGTATTTGAGAAGACTAACTTTTATATCTCTTGAGGTCAAGAATTATATAATCATTTTTTTTAATCTCTATAGTGCTTGATGGATATAAGGTACAGATAAACATTTTTGAAAGGAGATTGAAAAGGATGGGGAAAAAATCAGAAAAGAAAAAATGTCTCAGCTTAAGAGAGTAATACTTCATTTTTTAACATCATTTATTTATTTTTTAGAATGAGAGAGAATGTGCCTGAGTGGGGGAGAAGAAGGGGAGAGGGAGAAAATCTCCAGCAGACTCCCCACTGAGTGTTGGAGCCCAATGTGGGGCCCAACCTCATGACCCTGAGATCATGATCGAGCCCAAATCAAGAGTCATATGCTTAACCAACTGAGCCAGGTACTCTAAGTCAGTAATACTTTAAATATATCAGTAACTCGAGGGATAACAACTATTGAGTGCTTATTACCTAATTTTCCTCAGTAGCAACTAAGATCAGAGGGCTAGTAACTATTGGAATCCTCACTATTAGAGTGAGAATTTGCATAAAAGCAGCCTAACCTGAGAAAGATAGGAATGACAGAAATTAATACACATATATAATTGCACATACACACACACACACACTTATATGCATGCACACACACACATCAGATGTATCATATGAAATCTAAAGTGGCTTTTATTTGGTCTGGCCTATTTTGTCATTAGTCTGGTTACCTTGGAAAAAAACAAACTATATAAGTTATGAATAAAACCTCAACGCTCATCCTTGATGAAAAAAAAAAAAAAAGCAATGAAAAGGAATAATCGGGCAGCCCGGGTGGCTCTGCAGTTTAGTGCTACCTTCAGCCCAGGGATCCTGGAGACCCAGAATCGAGTCCCACATCGGGCTCCCTGAATGGAGCCTGCTTCTCCCTCTGCCTGTGTCTCTGCCTCTCTCTGTCTCTCATGAATAAATAAATAAAATCTTAAAAAAAAAAAAAGAAAAGGAATCATTATGTACTGTGAACTATAATTTTCAAGGCACCTTCCCAGTTGCCTTGAATATGTAATTTCAATTCATATTTCTAATAAATCTGTGAGGGAGGAATCATGACTCCCATTTCACAGATGGAAGCACGGCTGAGACCTGCATAAGGATTCCTTGCTGGCAGTGACGGATGTTCTGTGGACCAGAAAATACATACTGGTTTAAGGCCTCAGGGCATAAGAAAAAGTATGCTCTGAAGTGAATTAAGCAGTCTGTGGTGATAGAGGACACACCATTTTAGGAAATTTTCACAGGGGAAGTAATACAGACCTGTTCAATGACCTTTAGCAGATGTTCATTTTCTTCCCCAGTAGGAGAATCAGAGTTTGGCAAATTAGGCATTTTGATGGGTTACACATTCCTGGATGATTTAGAAGTATCTTGAAGAAATAGTATGGAATGTTTCTGAATCCAATAAAAGACACATGTTTCATCCTAATTGATTCTACCAAGAAGGAATAAGAATGGTTGTAATAAGTGGACTACCCAATGCAACAGTAAAGCCCAGGCCTAGCCATAATGTAGAACCAACAAATGACGCATCGTTTTTTGTATCCTACAAGTATTAAAATGGAAAAAGCACTTTTTTCTCTTGTTCATGTAACCCAGCAAGGAATAAGTTTGACAAGATCGACAACCTTAGTCCTTTAGAAACTGGTCATCTGGTCAACGAACATTTACTGACACTCTTGTGTCAAACTCTGTGCAAAAATCTGGGGCCACAGAAACAAATAAGCTATGTCTCTCCCCACCAAGAGGCTCACAGTTTAGCAAGGAGAAAGGAAGTTAGGCAAGGAAATGGGATTAAATATTAAATGTTAAATATTGTAATGGAGGCCAGTATTGTGAAAACAAAAATCAATAAGCCAGTGGAAGCCTTACCATTCATGAGGTACTGTGCTTTCTTTATGTGGCATCTTACATAGACTCTCTCTGCAAAACTTTGCAAGGTGAATATAATTACCCAGATGTATCAATAAGGTAACAGAGACCCAGTTTAAGCAGTTGGCACAGAGTCACAAGGACCAAGGTGGAGAAGCTAGAGTTTGAAAACTCTTGTATGTGGCCTCAGCAATAGATTTTTAGGGGCATACTGCCTCTCAAGAGCTGATTCATGAATCTTTCATGTTTTACAGTGTTTTCTCATGGATGACAACAGTATCTCTTAATTTTAGTGCTGTAGACATTTTAATACCAACTCCTGCACTTCACAGATTTGCAACTGTGCCCATGTCACTAAACATCTTGCACTTCAGGTTCTTCATGTGTAAAATGTGAATAATAACACTAGCCACCTCATAGTGTTATTGTAAGGAATAAATAGGTGATGTGCTACAGCAAACATTTTCTGTAAGGAACCAGATAGAAAATACTTTAGATTTTGCAGGCGATGCCATATCTGTAATGATGACTCAATTCTGATGCCATAGCATAAAAACAGCAATAAATAATATTAAAAAAATGTGTTTCTACAAGTGAAAAAAAATTATTTGGAAAAAAAATTAAAAGAAGGCAAGATTTACCCTGTGGGCTACTACGGGCCTTATCCAGGGTCAAACATAATATATTAGGGTTGAAGTTCGCATCCAGTTTTCTAAATTTAAATCCAGTGGTCTCTGAAAGAGTGACTTGAATAACTCCAGTGACCTTTCTGATTGGACTATTAAGAGCATCCCATCATTATAGTATATTGCATGAGAAATAAGTGCACCTTTTCCATTTCAGGCTCCAACTGCTTATTCACTGAGGCAGAAAAACAGGATTTTAGATGGGAAAACTCTGATATGTTGATACAAATGTATGATCATTCATTTTTGCTGACTCGAGATTTCTATACAGAGAAAATGCATAAAAGCAAAGTCACTGTCATAGCTTTGCCTGCAATTTTCAATTAAACCTCACATAATATGTCATCAAGTAAGCCATCGCTTGAACATTCTGATCTTTCCCACTTCTATGCCTCTAAATCCCATGGAAAATGTTTGAAGTCTCCACCAGAGTAGGATAATCTCTGGTTATCCTACTTGACTTTCAAGCTGTATTTCCAACCCCACCACTGCTGGCATGTCTGGCCATTCCTCCAAGCACTCTGGCCCATCATTGTCCTTATCATTAATAACATATCATATTTCTTATTCAGTTTAACTATTTACAAAAGTCTTACATTTTTTAAGAACTTTGCTGCTTTGACATCAATGGTACTATTGAGGTTAATTATTGTATGATCAACTAACTCTTCTCCAACTTGAAGGAAGAGTCCATGACACCTGGCCCCATGCAATCGGATGGAATAGGTGTTGGATTTGTCTCTACAAAACCAGGTTTGAATTCAGCCTCTATTTGGAATTAGCTCTGAGGCTATCAGCAAGTTGTTGGACTTTTCTGATTTTGCTTCTTTGTAGAACTGAAATAATATCTATGTCCTAGTATTATTTTCAAGATCTATAAGATGAATGCTAAGAATGTTGCTCTGTGCCTGTGATCTCATTTTTCCTCATGGTCTATCTCCTTTCCTCTACTTTGTTTCCTATGTTGCCTTACAGAAAGGAGGCCTTTGGGATTTGTTAATTGCTCAATAAATATGCTATTGAAGATCTGACCACTTATTGTATACTTGTTCATAAAAAATGACTTTAAAAAAAATTCTTTCCCTACTGTATCTTAATCAAAATACAGAAATATGCTAGCTATCATAGAGACATCCTCTGAATGGTACACATTGCATTATGTGTCATTTAAGATACATTTTTAAATTCATTCTATTTTTACTCAAACCACACAATTTTATACACATTCTTTTATTTACAGAAAAACTGCATTATTTTGGTCTTTATGACTAAATAAATAGATTCTCTAGGTTTATCTACTCTTTATTATTGCACATTTTTCAAAGTAATTTCACTTCTGTCTTCATAAAAAGTCAGTGAAATAACCAGGGAAGGGATTTAGAAATCCGATTTCCACACAAGGAAACATGCTGTTGGAATTACAGCGGTGACAGACACGTATACAATAAAAAGCAGAACTTGGATCTTCTGACTTCCAGTTCTTAAAATATGTACCACTCTCTGGTGCCACAGCAGGCACAAGTCAAGGAAAACAGAGAAGGTAGGGTAGAAAATGTGTTTGTAAAGATAAGAGCTGGACTAAACACATGCAGACAATGCAGAAAGTAGACAATGCAGTTCTACTTTCATGCAATCCACATTCTGAGCTGCTTCAGGTTTTGGAGGTGGGCAGTTTTGAGGAGGTAAAAACCATAAATATTTAGAGAAGATGCAGCTAAAAAAAAAAACCACACACACAAATTGCTGAACAGGTATATGTTTTTCTTTCATTTTTTTACTACAAATTATAAAATTGTTTCACAAAACCAATTCTTGCTGATACTTGAGAGCTGTTCCTACTATCAGCAAATATTTATAAAACATGAACTCTACACCAACATTGTCTTATCCAGTGAGGAAGGCATTATCTCCATTTTACAGATAATAAAATTGAGATACAAATTAGTTAAGTGATTATCCCAAGATTCTATCTGGTAGCAAATATACCAATGATTTGAACCTAGGAATTCTATCTCTGGGGCCTACAAGTACTCTGATATTTTGATTCTTTAGAGAATGTCCTTTATTATTCAGAATCTCCAAACTGATTTTCAATTCCTCGATTTTGGACTTATGATATTACTCTGTAGACAGTAAGTCTCTACACTGTGGTCTCTCTTTCCAAATACCTGAGAGCCTCTTGGTTTCCTCCAGTTTCTGTGAGAAAACAGTATCCTCTCACAGGAAATAGTATAAGATGTCATTAAACTAGAATTTATCAATTTGAGGGAAAATGTCCATAATGCACCCATGTCCTTTCTTCTAAACATCAAACTACTTGAAAGCATATGCCTGAAGATACCAACAGAAAAATAGCAGATGGAAAAAGTGCTGCATTCTACAAGGCAGGGCCTCCTAAGATGAGTCTACATTTGTGCCTTCACTATTGGACCCAACCCTAATACTGAGAAAAAAATTGGGGTCGTGGAAAGGGGGTTGGTTGCATGGTGGATTTTTCTCCTGTTTAAATTCTTTCTCTTTTGGTTCTAAAAATGTTGAAGTAACCAGAGTTCATTTTTCCACATGTAAATAGGGTTAGTAATTGAGTATTAGTCAGAATTGACAGAACAAAGTTGTTTGGTAACTGTGCCAAGAATTTATTGAGTGCCTAATAATGGCCTATATATATGCAAGTATATAAACATATATTCTCAAGTCTTACCAGTGGGTAAAAGATGCTTCACTCAATTTTTCCGGGGAAGTGACAGAGGAATATAGTTCAAAACAAGAACAGTGGCACCAGAGAAATCTGGGTTTGGAACCTGGCTCTCCCATGACCTGGTTGTTTATCTTGGGCAAGTTACTCATCCACTCTCCTTATGGCTGTTTGTTTTAAATACATATCTATTTATTTAGAGAGAGAGAGAGAGCATGAGTGAGCAGGGGAGGGGCAGAGAGAAGGGGAGATTTTGAGATTTTTCTCAAGCAGATTCCTTACAGAGCCCGATGTGGGGCTTGGTTCCAGGACCCCAAGATCATGACCTGAGCTGAAACCAAGACTCAGACACTTAACCAACTGAGCTACCCAGGCACCCCTCTCCTTTTGAAATGAGAAAATTAATATCATTGATCATTGTGAACATTAGTGAGAATATCTGCAAGGGTTTGGAACTGTGTATGATGCACAGTAGTGAAGTCTGTGGCCTTCTTTATCCTTTACAATATAACTATTTTTAAAATTCACATTTAAGAGTTGTAAGTTCCCACTTACTGATTTGTATGTTCCATATATTCTTCTCCCAAGCATTTCTGAAAATACTGAGATGCCCTGGATAAAATTAAGTTACCTTTAGAAATGTATGGGGCCAGGAGGGAGTAGAGGCATGGCAAAGCATTTCTCATGGATAATCAACAGTCCCAGGCAGATGGTCACCTTCTCTGCTTTGCTCCCCCTTGCTTTAGAAGTTCACTTCTAATGACTGTCTGATTCTGTTGCTTTCATTAATTTTCTTTAGACTCTGCTTATCTTTGGGTTATTTATGGCTCCTGTCTGTGCCACTGCTGATCTAATTTTTCCTCTGCTCTAGGGCTGAACTTCTCAAATACCCAATAGTAAAGGCCTAGTGATTATATTTTTACTTTTCAATTCATAGCTGTATTAGTTTCCTCTATTGTCTTACAATTATGGAGGCCTAGAAGTTCAAAATATCAAGATGTTGGGAGGGCCATTACCTCTTAAACCTGTAGAGGAGAATTCTCCCTGTGTACATGTGCCTTCAGAGAGCATTCTCTGTGCACAGCTGTGCTCAATTTTACCTCTTCTTCTAAGGACACCAGTCACACTGATGACTGGGAGTAGGACCCAGCCTAGTAACTTCATCTTAACTTAATGACATCTGCAAACATGTAAGTACAGATACTGAGGTAAGGAGCTGACATATCTTTGCATCATTTTTTGGGGGGTGGGGGGGAACCAATTCAACCCATGACAATAGCATATGGATCATTTTTGTCAATATTCTGTTCAAGGAGACAAGGCCACTCAGCAGCTGCTTGAATATCACAGCAGCTGCTTGACTATCATAACATTTTAATAAATGGTTATTAAAATTTTAAACATTATTGATTTCTGTCTTCTCATCGCTATCCATTAACAGTTTGTAGACCCCAATTACATTTTGGAAGCACTGGTGAGGGACAAAATGATAGGGCAAAAACACCAGCTGGTGCATTCTGCATTGGAGCAATGAAGCTGGATATATTTAAGGGGAGCTCATTCAAGCATGTCAGCAGGACCAATGGGGTTGATAAGTCCATACACCATCCCATTCCATCTCTGAATCGTTCTTCCCCTTATTTTCATGTAGATATCCCTTGCTCATCTTTTATGACTCAAAATAGTCCCCAGTAAGTCTAATTTAGATAGGTCTCCTCCGTATTCCCAAAGTAGTCTGGTATGCTTCTATGCTACCACTGTAATAACCAACTTGTTCCCCCCACTATGCCCCTCAATAAGGTGAATTAGCATCCTATGAAGGCAAGATTCAGATCTTGGAGCTTATTCCAATTTTCCCCAAGGTCTTTTTTTGTGCATGGCTCGTATCATGTGAGTTGTTTACATTACTACCTGGATAAATGTATTCATTTCTGTTCCTGGGAAAGGTACTATTGCCCATCAGACTGGACACATTTTTCCAGATGCTGAAGCCATCATGGACCACACCAAATATAAAATAGTCCTCTTCAGATTCTTAGGGACTCAAGCCTTCCATGAAAACAATAATGGACACTGAAGACTTTTCAAATAATGCTTAAGTAGACCATATTGCTCAATATGAATTATCTCACTGGCCTGTAAGATAACCTGGTGTTCTTTATATTTGAGAAATATGCTGGGCCCAGTTGCTTACTTCCAATGACATATCTAACAGATGTATACTACTAACCTCTTGTTTCCCAATATTTAGGATTTCAACAGTTAATGGCAAAAAAGTAATGATCTCTTTGTCCTCAGATCTGGAGAATATACTACTGGATGTTGAAGAGTAAGTATTGGGGTTTTTCATCTTTGGTACACTGATAGGGGTACATTTATACCTTTGCCCTAGGGAGTAAACCTCAGCACTGAAATTGGTTATCAGATATGTTAATTCCTCCCATCAGTGATTCGTAACCCCAAGTTCAGAGAGAATTGTCCACAGGGGGCAAGGATCTTGAAGCTGCTGTGCCTTGAGAACAGTTGGCATTCAATATTTGTGGAGCTGTATTGAACCAAATGTAATAGACTTGCCTACACTCTCATTAGGCTTTTCTTTTTCTAAAACCAATTTGTCATCATTTTTTTTTATAAGGCAGTTCACTTCAGGAAGTTGCATTCTAAATTTGTATATTGCCAAAATTATTCTATTCATTCTTCTCAACGGGCAATTATGAGCCATTAAGAGACTAAAGAATGTACTATTAATCAAGTCAGGGACTGGTTGATTTATCATTGTCAGCTTCAGGTGCACATTTATCAAGTTTCTCCTCCAAAGGTCACTGGAAAAGGTGAGAACCCTTCTCTTTTCTATGATAGTGTGGTTGTAAGAGGCACAATAAAACCTTTGCCTAGGGATCAAGAAGGAATTAACTTCTGCTGATTGGTTTCATCCCAGCAGGACAAATGATGGACATGCCTGAGTGTCAGCACACATTCTGCAGGGCTAGTGTTCCTCTCAGTCCTGTCTGATAACCTTGATCCCCACTCTGACTTCCTCCTCCCACTGATAGTATCGACTGTGCTGTCAATTGTTCCAGGGAACAGTTTATTTCAGCAGAAGACAGTGATTAGAGAAAGAGAGACTTAATACAGGAGGGAGGTAAATAAATTATGTTTTTGTATTTTTTTTATTAAGAAGCTTGCCATTTCTGATAATGCTAATAGTTCTGTTTTGCCTTCCATGAAGGTCTTGCTTTGCTACTCTTAATTTTATATAATAACCATGTCAAAAAATCACTTGAAATTTATAGCAACTTTAGCTTACTTTTGGATACTAATTCATAAATTACTCTGAAAAAATGTTTGAATTGATAAATACAAATTTTTAAAAAAATTAAAAATGTACAGGGTAAATTTTTAGTGGCCATTTTCTGGATTTTTTGTAAGTTCTTTATACATGCAATCTTCGCGTTTTTTCTCATTCATCTGCAAGTCTGAATCCTAAATACCCCTGTTTTCAATGGTATAGGTAGTGCCAGTGGAATATTATTCTGGTGACTAGCAGGGGATCATTTTGCAATCCACTTAGCTCTGGGTTAAGAGGATTTCAAGAAAGCAATCATAATAAAAGAGATGCAGTGCTGTTAAACCTCTCTCTCTCTTTCTCTCTCTCTCCTGCTAAAATGCTCCTCAATGTGCTAATCATCTCTCATTTCCAATACTGTAACCTTTGCTTTGCTAGCCTGTCTTCTTGTCAATTCTGTCTCTCCTGTCACTTGAAAATTGCCATGTGAAAATCGACTTTTATTGATGTGAATTCACAATTTGTGTGGTGTATGCCTGTGTGTATGCCTTTTTGAGTGTGGCTTTTTTGTAAGTTAATGCTATCCTTCTATACTTATACATTGCTACCCATCCTCTGTACTTGCTTCCATTAGAATGCAGAAGGGCTTATTAATGGAAGCTTCAGACCCAGTGAGTCCTGGCCAACTCATGCAATTGTTCAGGTGGTAGCTTCTGGAAGAAGGCTTGGTCATGAGTGTGAAGGGGGCCTATCCAAATCCAATCCATATGCATCTTGTCAAGAGTTTCCCTGAGATTTTTTTGGCAGGAGTTATCTGTCAGAAAATATCCAACTAAAATCATTACCTTTTTGTTCTAATTTATGCAAGACACCACGTAAGATAGCAGTGTCCCTCGGTGAGGGCCTAAGATGAAATTCTAGAGGGGGCAAGTTAAAAAGTTAAATTATTTCAAAATTCCCTGGTTCCATTTGCATAATGATCCAGATATCTTGCCCTTGTATCCTACTGATAGATATTTTTATGATGGAAATGTATTCATTTTTATTAGTTAATAACCTCATGTAATTCATATTTTCATTTGATTTGCATTATTTATATGTTTCAACATAGACTGTTAGAATTTGGTAAACAGATTCCGTTAGCTAGAAAAAACAAACAGCTCTCTATGTGTGACAGGCATGCAATTAGGGCATTGTTCAGTTTTCATTTGTGAAGATACTCCTTTTTTTTAAGATTTTATTTATTTATTCATAGATATACAGAGAGAGACACAGAGAGGCAGAGACACAGGCAGAGGGAGAAGCAGGCTCCACACAGGGAGCTCTACGTGGGACTTGATCCCAGGTCTCCGGGATCATGCCCTGGACTGAAGGCGGTGCTAAACCGCTGAGCCACTCGGGCTGCCGGATATTCTTCTTTAGATGTCACCAAATATGAGGATTACTGTATGCTTGCAAATATATTTGAAAAGAATACAGAATTCATTCTGTCCTCAATATCTGACAGTATTCACTCCAAATGATTCCATAGAAAAACATCTCCAAATGATCTCTTAAATAGACTAAAATATTTGGGCTCTAATGTTACAAGTTTATAAATATATAAAAATTATGTTTATAAATCAGACACATATATATCATTGATATGACTCATTTGAAGAGTTTTTTCCTTCATGAGTTTAAAACATCTAGTTGGTTTAGCTTACTATGAATCATTTTCCTTCAACCTTGCCTCAGCAAGATGGCAGAGTAGATTCCCCACTTATATCCCCCATCGGCAACAACATGGTAGCCATCCACAGGCAAAAGCACCTTTGAAGGAGCTTTGGCATTCAGGTAGATTATGAAACCCTGGCAGACTCCAAAACTTAGCAGGGCTGTTTCGAGAAGGCAGTCTCATGCCCAGGTGGCTGACGCACTGAAAGTGGTCCTAGCTACAGACCTAGAAATAGCTCTATACCCATGAACTTGGCTCTAGACCCAACTGTCTTTGGTCCAGCCCACAGCATCATGCATCAAGGGACCCAGGAGGAGTCACACCTGCAAGTGACTTGGTACTAGCACACAGACCTCAATCCCAGCTGTGGACTCTAAAGTGGACTATGATCTGGTCTTTAGCCCCTCCCACCTATGGTCTGGAGAAACTTGAGGCAGGCCTGCAAACTCAAGCTGACTGTAGATTCTAAAATGGCTCCATAAGTGGGGTCTATCCCCAGGAGCCACAGTCCACGAGTAGTACAGGTGGCTCAGAGTCCCAGTAGGAGACACACCAAAAGTGTCCCCAGAGATCCCAAAGCAGCCCTATATGTGATTGTAACCTCCCTGAGTTGCAGTCCGTAAGCAGTCCTGGAAGCCTGGGATTTCTTCAGGAGATGTGCCCTCAGTGCCCCTGGGGTCAGACCAGCCAAACTGAGTCTGTTAGTAGATCCTGAAATGACCCAGTAACTCAGCTTCAGTGCCTTCCACCTGCAGTCCAGGAGTAGTTCTGTGCATCCACAGAGCCCCCAGAAGACAAAGCCATCCATGCCCCTAAATGTAAGTTTACCAAAATTGGTCTGATGGCAAATCCTGAAACAACCCTAAAATTCAGCTCTAGCCCTTCTCAGCCATGTTCAGGGAACATCCCCAGCCAACCCGGAACCTGACAGGAAACACACCTCATTCGAGATTGTGGATCCTAAAGCAGCCCTGGGATTCAGTTCTAGCCCTTCTCAGCCAGAGTCCAGAGCCAGTCTTGCCCACCAGGGGAGATAATCAGTGACCTGGCAGGAGTCTTCAAAAGCTTACTGGGAGTCACACCTACCAATGAACCTGGGTACAGCCCTACAGTCTGGAGACTCAACTGTGGAACTTTGTCCCCAGTACCACCATAATAAACATGGTCAGTACTTTCTACCCATTAGCCAGAAGGAATCATGCTGGCCTGAGCCCCTGGTAACAGGCCCCCCAATGGCAGCCCTAACTGCAAGCTCAGCAACAGTCTTGTGACCCAGCTCCAACCTAGCACAACTGTGATCCCAGAGATGATTTCATTAGTCCAGGAACTGACCAAGAGAGTTTTTACTTGCCAAAACTAGTCTGTAGTAACTGAAAAGAGGTTTGCTCCTTTATATGCATAAGCACAAAGAGAAGTATACATAGATCACAAAAATCAGGCAAGTATGACACCAACAAAGGAATCTAACAAAGTAACAATAACTGACCTCAAAGATATGGAGATTCACAAACTGACAAAGAATACAAAATAACCAACTTGAAGAAGATCCATGAAATGCAGAACACATATAAACACCTAAACAAAATTAGGAAAATAATGCATGAACAAAAGGAGAAGTTTAAGAAATAAATACAAACCATAAAAAGAACCAAACAAAAATCCTAGATCTGAAGACTGCAATGACAGGACTGAAAAGTTCAATAATCAGCTTGAACAGCAGACTCAATTAGGCAGAAGTATTAGAAAGCTTGAAGAAAGATCATTTGAAATTAGAGGAACAAAAAGAAGAAAGAATAAAAAAGAGTGAAGAAAGCCTTTGATAATTACTTGTGAATTATGAAATAACATCAAGTGAATGAACATTCACAGCATGGGATACCCAGGAGGGGAAGAGAGAGGAAAAAGGGGAAGAAACCTTATTTGAAGAAGGAATAGCTGAACAATTCCCAAGTTTTGGGAAAGATGTAGAAACATCCAGATACAGGAAGCTCAAAGTACCTTAAGCAAGATCAACCCAAAAAAGATTACCACAAAATACCTTATAATCATAATATTAAAAATCAAAGAAAGAGAATTTTGAAAGAAGAAAAACAAATGACTTATCAAATACAAAGGACCCGCATCCATGAGGCTGTCAGCATATTTCTTAGCAAAATCTTTGTAAGCCAAGATAAATAAAGATATATTCAAAGCATTGAAAAAAAAATACTTCCATCAAGAATGTCATACTTGGCAGAAATGTCCTTCAGAAATGGAAGGATTAATGCATTCCCATGCAAAGGCTAGGGGACTTCCCCACTAGAAAGTTCATCACCTTACAAGAAATTCTAAAGGAATGTCTTCTGTTTGAAATGAAAGGACACTAAAACATAAAAACATAAAAAATATAAACTCACTGGTAGAGATAAATACATAAGTCAAATTAAAAAAAACTCTTAATACCCTAAGGGTAGTGAGGAAATCCCTTAAGGCTAGTATAGAAGTTAAAAGACAATAGCATTAAAAAATAACCAGCTACAATAACTTGTTAATGGATGCAAACAGTAAAACAATGTCAAATGTGATGTCAACAGCATAAAATAGCAGTGGAGAAGAAGCACAAGTGCTGAGTTTTGCGTATAATTGAAGGTAGATTTTTATTAGCTTAAAACAGTCTATTGTAAGATGTTTATTCAATTAGAAAACAAAACAAAATCAACAATATGCTACCTTAAGGGACTCACATTAGCCTTAAGGACACACATAAGGTGAAAATAAAGGGACAGAGAATAGCTTCCATGTAAATGGCAGCCAAAAAATACTTGTATCAGGCAAATGGACTCAGTCGAAATGGTCACAAGGGATACATTCATGGAAAAATATAAACATTATAAACATATATGCATCCAACACTGGAGCATCTAAATATATAAAGCAAATAAAACTGAAGGGGGAGGGGCACCTGGGTGGCTCAGTGGCTGAGGGTCTGCGTTGGCTCAGGTCATGATCCTGAGGTTCTGGGATCGAGTTCTGCATCCGGCTCCTCGCAGGGAGTCTGCTTTTCCCTTTGCCTATGTCTCTGCCTCTCTGTATCTCTCATGAATTTGGCAATATTAATTCCTTCTCTCTTCCCTTCTAACTATGCTTGTAGTTACCCAAAACATTTTATGATGCTTGTCATAGGAGCATAGGTATGTCTACCTCCTTGTCAACTTTGAACCACCTAAGGATAAATTTGATGCCATGTTCATTCTCATCCCTCCTTAGAATGAGCAACTTCCCTTTACGCTACTTGCTCAGACCATGTGAGTGACTCTAAAGTAATGAATCAACATATTCATTCCTTTTTCTTGCATAAGTGAAGTGTATTTTAAAACCGAATCTGAAGGACATTCATTTTTGAGTACCGACACAGGGACTTGTTAAAAACCTCGTTAATCTGAATTTACAAAACACCTGAGTTATAATTTGCACTACAAAAGGGTTCTTTCCATTATACAAACATTCCTTTAAAACGCTATTCCCTGGTCAATTTAAAATTGTTCGATTTATTAAAGTTCAATAAGTTCTCACTTCCCAAGTTCAGAATAAAGTACAGCTAGAATTCTTTCCTTTGCCCAATGATGATTTATTTGCAACAATCACTAAAAAACATCTAGATGCTTTTAAGTCCAAAAACCAAAAATGTCTCTAAAGATTTTCAGATATATATATCTGAAAAAAAAATATATATATATATGTTTCTCTAACTGAGGTATATTTTTATTTTTTTTTAATTCCTTGCTGTGCCCTTCTGTTAACATTTTTAAGAAAAAGTATAAGGCAACACACTCCTGTCTGTTCTAATTCCTCTTCCTTTTCCCTATGAACAGACTGTGGTTATCTTTCCAGGTACAAAAGTTGAGCAATTTCCTGCACAGAACTTTTCAATGATTCTCTATCACCTATCCTAAGCTCCTCAATGGTGAAACAGAGTAGAGTGACCATACAATTTATTCTCAAAGCTAGGACTTTTGAGAGTGAAAAGGGTCATAAAAACAATTAAAATTGTGTTAATTGAAAAAAAATGATTATTTTTTCCTCCTTCATCTTACTCTTTTTTTGAAGATCATATTCCTAATGAAGAAAATATTATTCATGTAAGTGCTGAGATCATTGCTAAGTTCAAAGCAAGTTATATTAAAAAAGATATTCTTAGTTCTATTACTTTATAAGAAATGTATATTTAGTTCCTAATATGTTCACAAGAACTATACGTTTGCTTCTATTCAGTGTATCTTTCTTTGAAATGTATTTTTATAAAACAAAGCTTGTCAAATTAGTCATATCTTTAAGTTTTTAAACGTCTCACCAAATTATATGTTGAAAAATCATTGGCTTTTTTCAATTTCATTTTACACCTATACAGAATATAAACTTAACTATTAGGAATTAGAGTTCTGTCAGAAGATTCTTTCCAAAAGTCAATACATTTCAAAATGCAATTATAGAATTCCAAAATGAAATCCTCCATATCATTTTGGCTCAGAAAATTAAATTTATTCAACTTATTACTTGCCTTTGTAGAGATAATTTTCAATGTCTTCTTGTTTGCAAGCTCTATTTTTGATAATTATAATTTAATAAAACCATAAAAACCAAAGTTCTTGGCTTCTAAGTTTGATGTAATTACTTCTCAAAAAAAAAAAAAAAAAGAAAGAAAAAAAAGACTCAGTTGTTCTCTTCTAATTTTTTTAGTGCTCATGAATCATTTTGTTATTGTTCTGAGGGCTCTTCAAATTAATTCTCTAAACTTTATCTTATAGCATAAATATAAGAAACAGCAAATATGAATATGTATAATACAGTGAAAATAACTAGATCGCATTTACTGCTGCCTTTCACAAATATATTCAAGTTCTTCTCCTCCTACAAATCTCCTACTTTTCCTCTATCAGCCAATGAATATAATTAAGTAACATAATTATATAAATGTGTCAATTTTGGGGGTCTAAGGAATTTCAGGCGTTGAGTAAAACTGAAATATTTTTGTATGCACATAGATCATGATAATATTCAATAATATTCATAGTTTTATGCTATGTTTAAACCTGTGATTAATCATAAGTATCATCCAAACCCACATTTTATAGATGAGAATTTGTGTAGCTTGAAGGAGTGGATTTCTTTTCTATCAACTAACTAAAGTTGGAAGGCCCATTTAATGCCCTGGCCTCTCAGGTCAGGGAATGGCCATTCTGCTTATCTATGCTTTCTCCATTCGTTTTTTAAAAAGATTTATTTATTTATTTTAGAGAGAAAGAGAACACACAAGTGGGAGGGGCAGACAGCGAGGGAGAGAGAATCTTTAGCAGACTCCAGGCTGAATGCAGAGCCTGATGCAGGGCTCGATCTCATGACTCGGAGATCATGACCTGAGCCGAAATCAAGAGCTAGACACATAACCGATTGTGCTCCCCAGGTACTCATCTCCATTCATTTTTATGGTCTCAGTCCCATTAGATAAACCACTCAAACTCAAGCTGTAAAAACTCTGCTGTCTTCTTCATTTTCCAACTACAAATACTGTATTTGTGTTTTAATGTGGTTAAAACCTTTTGCCCTACACAGTTGTCCTCCATTTCCTCTTGCTGCGTGTCCATTCCTAACATGCTGAGATTATTAAAAGCAGCCTACACTCTGGCTGCATATCCAATGACTAACAGTTTTTTAATTTACAAATCTGCCTGAGACTCCTTACTCATGGAATAAGGATCTTTGTTCCACAAAGTAGATCACAGCCTGTACATAACATATCCATTTCTTAAATAGCTCCATAAATGAGTTTGATGTAAACCTGCTATTCTATCCAGTGTGTCTCCATGTCTTATGGTTGCTTTTTTGTCCCGTCTTTGTGTTTTGTTACTTCCCTTTTTTCCCCTTTCACCAAAACACTTAAAAATATCATATTGACCCCTATTACCCTGCAGTACTAGGAATCTCAAGAAAAAAACATAAATCCTATAACCACACTGATTGTCGCCATTAAAAATCTATAGTCTTTCTCAAACACTGACAGAGCTCCCATAGTCCGTCTCTTTTTCTTTTCTGGTAAGTTTGCTCTTCTGTTCCCTCAAGCAGCTTCCTCAGTTATTGAGTCTCTACAAAGAACCTACCAGAATTCTCCCTTTCTTTTATCAAGTAGACTTTTGTTCAATTTCTATACACCTAGCAGGGTTTGCACCTGCCCCTCCTCTCATCCCAGCAGAGGGAGGAGACCTAATCTTCCCATAGAGACCTGTGTGCTGGGTCCTCTGTTAGCTCACCTTCACGGAAAACTTACCTTCCTCATTGTCTGCTCTAGTAGCTTTATCTTCTGCCTTTTGTTGTCCACTGTTCCTTCTCACAGACCCATGAAGACCTTTTTCTTCTTAAAACATAGCCAGCATTGAAACAACCACCATGATCCTTTGATTCAATGTCCCACTACAGCTTCCATCCTCTCCCTTCTTCACAAACTCTTAAATTTCTAGTTCAACTATCTTCTCTCTTCTGTTCAACTATCACAATAAATTCCTTCATTTAAAATTCCTGGGGAGGAGCAAGACGGCGGAAGAGTAGGGTCCCCAAATCACCTGTCTCCACCAAACTACCTAGAAAACCTTCAAATTATCCTGAAAATCTATGAATTCGGCCTGAGATTTAAAGAGAGACCAGCTGGAATGCAACAGTGAGGAGAGTTCGCGCTTCTATCAAGGTAGGAAGACGGGGGAAAAAGAAATAAAGGAACAAAGGCGTCCAAGGGGGAGGGGCCCGCGAGGAGCCGGGCTGAGGCCGGGGCGAGTGTCCCCAGGACAGGAGAGCCCCGTCCCGGAGACGCAGGAGCTGCACCGACCTTCCCGGGGGAAGGGGGCTCGCGGGGAGGTGGAGCAGGACCCAGGAGGGCGGGGATGCCCTCGGGCTCCCGGGGACAGTAACAGCAACTGCGCGCCCAGGAGAGTGCGCCGAGCTCCCTAAGGGCTGCAGCGCGCACGGCGGGACCCGGCGGGACCCGGCGGGACCCGGAGCAGCTGAAGGGGCTCGGGCGGCGGCTCCGCGGAGGGGGCTGCGCGGCCCCGGGAGCAGCTCGGAGGGGCTCGGGCAGAAGAAGAGGCTCCGTGCGGAGGGGGCTGCGCGGTTCCAGGAGCAGCTCGGAGGGGCTCGGGCGGCGGCTCCGCGGAGGGGGCTGCGCGGCCCGGGAGCGCGATTCCACCAGCGCAGGCCCCGGAGCACAGGGCGCCGGGACACAGCCCAGGATCCGGCCTCCCCCGGGACAGGCAGAGGCCGGGAGGGCCCAGGACAGCGAGGACGCTCCTGCCCCAGCTGAGCAGATCAGCGGCCCCGCCCGGAGCCTCCAGGCCCTGCAGACGGAGTTCCTGCCGGAGCTGAATCCGGTTTCCAGAGCTGCCCCGCCACTGGGGCTGTTCCTCCTGCGGCCTCACGGGGTAAACAACCCCCCTGAGCCCTGCACCGAGCAGGGGCACAGCAGCTCCCCCAACTGCTAACACCTGAAAATCAGCACAACAGGCCCCTCCCCCAGAAGACCAGCTAGACTGACAACTTCCAGGAGAAGCCAAGGGACTTAACACAGAATCAGAAGATACTCCCCTGTAGTTCTTTTTTTGTTTGTTTTTGTTTTTGTTTTTGTTTTGTTTTGCTTTTTGATTTGTTTCCTTCCCCCACCCCCTTTTTTTCTCCTTTTTCTTTCTCTTTTTTCTTCTTTTTTTTTTCTTTTTTCGTTTTTTTTTTTTCTTTTTCTTCCCCCTTTTTTTTTCTCTTTCTCTTTTCTTTCCTTCTTTCTCTCCTCTCTTTTTCTCTTTTTCCCAATACAACTTGCTTTTGGCCACTCTGCACTGAGCAAAATGACTAGAAGGAAAACCTCACCTCAAAAGAAA
Organism: Canis lupus baileyi; assembly: GCF_048164855.1. Taxonomy (NCBI): domain Eukaryota; kingdom Metazoa; phylum Chordata; class Mammalia; order Carnivora; family Canidae; genus Canis; species Canis lupus. Next base: position 55,542,156 of record NC_132849.1, on the reverse strand, counting down.
GAATCAGAAACAGTCCTCTCTCCCACAGAGTTACAAAATCTGGATTACAATTCAATGTCAGAAAGCCAATTCAGAAGCACTATTATACAGCTACTGGTGGCTCTAGAAAAAAGTATAAAGGACTCAAGAGACTTCATGACTGCAGAATTTAGAGCTAATCAGGCAGAAATTAAAAATCAATTGAATGAGATGCAATCCAAACTAGAAGTCCTAACGACGAGGGTTAACGAGGTGGAAGAACGAGTGAGTGACATAGAAGACAAGTTGATAGCAAAGAGGGAAACTGAGGAAAAAAGAGACAAACAATTAAAAGACCATGAAGATAGATTAAGGGAAATAAACGACAGCCTGAGGAAGAAAAACCTACGTTTAATTGGGGTTCCAGAGGGCGCAGAAAGGGACAGAGGGCCAGAATATGTATTTGAACAAATTCTAGCTGAAAACTTTCCTAATCTGGGAAGGGAAACAGGCATTCAGATCCAGGAAATAGAGAGATCCCCCCCTAAAATCAATAAAAACCGTTCAACACCTCGACATTTAATTGTGAAGCTTGCAAATTCCAAAGATAAGGAGAAGATCCTTAAAGCAGCAAGAGACAAGAAATCCCTGACTTTTATGGGGAGGAGTATTAGGGTAACAGCAGACCTCTCCACAGAGACCTGGCAGGCCAGAAAGGGCTGGCAGGATATATTCAGGGTCCTAAATGAGAAGAACATGCAACCAAGAATACTCTATCCAGCAAGGCTCTCATTCAAAATGGAAGGAGAGATAAAGAGCTTCCAAGACAGGCAGCAACTGAAAGAATATGTGACCTCCAAACCAGCTCTGCAAGAAATTTTAAGGGGGACTCTTAAAATTCCCCTTTAAGAAGAAGTTCAGTGGAACAGTCCACAAAAACAAAGACTGAATAGATATCATGATGACACTAAACTCATATCTCTCAATAGTAACTCTGAATGTGAACGGGCTTAATGACCCCATCAAAAGGCGCAGGGTTTCAGACTGGATAAAAAAGCAGGACCCATCTATTTGCTGTCTACAAGAGACTCATTTTAGACAGAAGGACACCTACAGCCTGAAAATAAAAGGTTGGAGAACCATTTACCATTCGAATGGTCCTCAAAAGAAAGCAGGGGTAGCCATCCTTATATCAGATAAACTAAAATTTACCCCAAAGACTGTAGTGAGAGATGAAGAGGGACACTATATCATACTTAAAGGATCTATTCAACAAGAGGACTTAACAATCCTCAATATATATGCTCCGAATGTGGGAGCTGCCAAATATATAAATCAATTATTAACCAAAGTGAAGAAATACTTAGATAATAATACACTTATACTTGGTGACTTCAATCTAGCTCTTTCTATACTCGATAGGTCTTCTAAGCACAACATCTCCAAAGAAACGAGAGCTTTAAATGATACACTGGACCAGATGGATTTCACAGATATCTACAGAACTTTACATCCAAACTCAACTGAATACACATTCTTCTCAAGCGCACATGGAACTTTCTCCAGAATAGACCACATATTGGGACACAAATCGGGTCTGAACCGATACCAAAAGATTGGGATTGTCCCCTGCATATTCTCGGACCATAATGCCTTGAAATTAGAACTAAATCACAACAAGAAGTTTGGAAGGACCTCAAACACGTGGAGGTTAAGGACCATCCTGCTAAAAGATAAAAGGGTCAACCAGGAAATTAAGGAAGAATTAAAAAGATTCATGGAAACTAATGAGAATGAAGATACAACCGTTCAAAATCTTTGGGATGCAGCAAAAGCAGTCCTAAGGGGGAAATACATCGCAATACAAGCATCCATTCAAAAACTGGAAAGAACTCAAATACAAAAGCTAACCTTACACATAAAGGAGCTAGAGAAAAAACAGCAAATAGATCCTACACCCAAGAGAAGAAGGGAGTTAATAAAGATTCGAGCAGAACTCAACGAAATCGAGACCAAAAGAACTGTGGAACAGATCAACAGAACCAGGAGTTGGTTCTTTGAAAGAATTAATAAGATAGATAAACCATTAGCCAGCCTTATTAAAAAGAAGAGAGAGAAGACTCAAATTAATAAAATCATGAATGAGAAAGGAGAGATCACTACCAACACCAAGGAAATACAAACAATTTTAAAAACATATTATGAACAGCTATACGCCAATAAATTAGGCAATCTAGAAGAAATGGACGCATTCCTGGAAAGCCACAAACTACCAAAACTGGAACAGGAAGAAATAGAAAACCTGAACAGGCCAATAACCAGGGAGGAAATTGAAGCAGTCATCAAAAACCTCCCAAGACACAAGAGTCCAGGGCCAGATGGCTTCCCAGGAGAATTTTATCAAACGTTTAAAGAGGAAATCATACCTATTCTCCTAAAGCTGTTTGGAAAGATAGAAAGAGATGGAGTACTTCCAAATTCGTTCTATGAAGCCAGCATCACCTTAATTCCAAAGCCAGACAAAGACCCCGCCAAAAAGGAGAATTACAGACCAATATCCCTGATGAACATGGATGCAAAAATTCTCAACAAGATACTGGCCAATAGGATCCAACAGTACATTAAGAAAATTATTCACCATGACCAAGTAGGATTTATCCCTGGGACACAAGGCTGGTTCAACACCCGTAAAACAATCAATGTGATTCATCATATCAGCAAGAGAAAAACCAAGAACCATATGATCCTCTCATTGGATGCAGAGAAAGCATTTGACAAAATACAGCATCCATTCCTGATCAAAACTCTTCAGAGTGTAGGGATAGAGGGAACATTCCTCGACATCTTAAAAGCCATCTATGAAAAGCCCACAGCAAATATCATTCTCAATGGGGAAGCACTGGGAGCCTTTCCCCTAAGATCAGGAACAAGACAGGGATGTCCACTCTCACCACTGCTGTTCAACATAGTACTGGAAGTCCTAGCCTCAGCAATCAGACAACAAAAAGACATTAAAGGCATTCAGATTGGCAAAGAAGAAGTCAAACTCTCCCTCTTCGCCGATGACATGATACTCTACATAGAAAACCAAAAAGTCTCCACCCCAAGATTGCTAGAACTCATACAGCAATTCGGTAGCGTGGCAGGATACAAAATCAATGCCCAGAAGTCAGTGGCATTTCTATACACTAACAATGAGACTGAAGAAAGAGAAATTAAGGAGTCAATCCCATTTACAATTGCACCCAAAAGCATAAGATACCTAGGAATAAACCTCACCAAAAATGTAAAGGATCTATACCCTCAAAACTATAGAACACCTCTGAAAGAAATTGAGGAAGACACAAAGAGATGGAAAAATATTCCATGCTCATGGATTGGCAGAATTAATATTGTGAAAATGTCAATGTTACCCAGGGCAATATACACGTTTAATGCAATCCCTATCAAAATACCATGGACTTTCTTCAGAGAGTTAGAACAAATTATTTTAAGATTTGTGTGGAATCAGAAAAGACCCCGAATAGCCAGGGGAATTTTAAAAAAGAAAACCATATCTGGGGGCATCACAATGCCAGATTTCAGGTTGTACTACAAAGCTGTGGTCATCAAGACAGTGTGGTACTGGCACAAAAACAGACACATAGATCAGTGGAACAGAATAGAGAATCCAGAAGTGGACCCTGAACTTTATGGGCAACTAATATTCGATAAAGGAGGAAAGACTATCCATTGGAAGAAAGACAGTCTCTTCAATAAATGGTGCTGGGAAAATTGGACATCCACATGCAGAAGAATGAAACTAGACCACTCTCTTTCACCATACACAAAGATAAACTCAAAATGGATGAAAGATCTAAATGTGAGACAAGATTCCATCAAAATCCTAGAGAAGAACACAGGCAACACCCTTTTTGAACTCGGCCATAGTAACTTCTTGCAAGATACATCCACGAAGGCAAAAGAAACAAAAGCAAAAATGAACTATTGGGACTTCATCAAGATAAGAAGCTTTTGCACAGCAAAGGACACAGTCAACAAAACTCAAAGACAACCTACAGAATGGGAGAAGATATTTGCAAATGACATATCAGATAAAGGGCTAGTTTCCAAGATCTATAAAGAACTTATTAAACTCAACACCAAAGAAACAAACAATCCAATCATGAAATGGGCAAAAGACATGAACAGAAATCTCACAGAGGAAGACATAGACATGGCCAACATGCATATGAGAAAATGCTCTGCATCACTTGCCATCAGGGAAATACAAATCAAAACTACAATGAGATACCACCTCACACCAGTGAGAATGGGGAAAATTAACAAGGCAGGAAACAACAAATGTTGGAGAGGATGCGGAGAAAAGGGAACCCTCTTACACTGTTGGTGGGAATGTGAACTGGTGCAGCCACTCTGGAAAACTGTGTGGAGGTTCCTCAAACAGTTAAAAATATACCTGCCCTACGACCCAGCAATTGCACTGTTGGGGATTTACCCCAAAGATACAAATGCAATGAAACGCCGGGACACCTGCACCCCGATGTTTCTAGCAGCAATGGCCACGATAGCCAAACTGTGGAAGGAGCCTCGGTGTCCAACGAAAGATGAATGGATAAAGAAGATGTGGTTTATGTATACAATGGAATATTACTCAGCTATTAGAAATGACAAATACCCACCATTTGCTTCAACGTGGATGGAACTGGAGGGTATTATGCTGAGTGAAGTAAGTCAGTCGGAGAAGGACAAACATTATATGTTCTCATTCATTTGGGGAATATAAATAATAGTGAAAGGGAAAATAAGGGAAGGGAGAGGAAATGTGTGGGAAATATCAGAAAGGGAGACAGAACGTAAAGACTGCTAACTCTGGGAAACGAACTAGGGGTGGTAGAAGGGGAGGAGGGCGGGGGGTGGGAGAGAATGGGTGACGGGCACTGGGTGTTATTCTGTATGTTAGTAAATTGAACACCAATTAAAAAAAAAAAAAAAAAAAAAAAAGAAGATGAAAAGGTCTAGACGAGATAGAGACCAGACCCAGGTAGGAAAGAGCAGGAAGAGGGGGTGGCTGGCCTATGTCCTGACATAATCCTTGTCAGGTGAGGGAGCAGGAGGTAGGACACTAACAACAGGATCATCTCCCTCCTCCTCTTCTTTCTTTCTCTAATGTGTGTTTATATCAAAAGATCTATAAAGATATGTACCAAACTCTTAAAAAAATAAAAAATAAAAAAATAAAAATAAAAAATAAATAAATAAATAAAATTCCTATTATGTTTTCCCTCAGTGGCATCTCACATGCTGATTACCAACCTTTCCTACAAATCTCACTTTGGTTTCCATGAAGCTCACACCTCCAGGCCTTTCTACTTAAAATTCCTGTGTGTATGCTACCTACTGTTTCAAAGTTTCTGAAAATACAACCCATGTTCTCATCTTTCACATCACTTTACTCTTACTGATTAAGAATCCACCTTGGGGGATCCCTGGGTGGCGCAGTGGTTTAGCACCTGCCTTTGGCCCAGGGCGCGATCCTGGAGACCCGGGATCAAATCCCACATCAGGCTCCCAGTGCATGGAGCCTGCTTCTCCCTCTGCCTATGTCTCTGCCTCTCTCTCTCTCTCTCTCTGCGTGACTATCATAAATAAATAAAAATTAAAAAAAAAAAAAAAGAATCCACCTTGGAACACCTGAGTGGCACAGTCGGTTAAGTGACCAGCTCCTTGTTTCAGCTCAGATCTGATTTCAGGGTCATGAGATCAAGCCCCGAGTTGGACTCCATGCTCAGCCCAGAGTCTGCTTAAGTTTCTTTCTCTCCCTCCCCCTCTCTCTCAAATAAATAAATAAATATATTTAAAAAAAAAAAAACAATCTTCCTCAAACAGGAGAATGGAATTTCTCTAAGGACAGTGATACACATTTTATTTACATGTCTCAGTAACTAGCAGGCTAATCCACTGTAAGTGTTCAATAAATGAGTTTTCACTCCAGATAAAGGAAAGTAACCTTATTTACTATTTCTCTATAATTTTCTTAAACTCTCATAGGTTTTTCCACCTATAAAATTATTTGGATTGTTTAAATCCTTTCACATTTGTCATGAAGTTTTAGTAAAATTATTTATGTCATGCATGGTGCCTGGCAAAGAAGAGAAACAACTGATCCCGTTCAGTGTGTGCAATTCCTTTATTCACAACTACGAGTGGCACAGTTTCATGACACCTAGCTTCACAGACCTACTGGTCCACAGGAGGAGAGGCAACTAGGTGGGGAAGGGAGTAATCTCTAACGTGTGAGGAGGGGGGAACGTTTTCGGGGCAGTCATTTTGACACGTTTGCAGAAAAACCGAACCCAGTCATAAAAAATAAAGGATATAAACTATCATTTGGTTTGGACGTGTATTGAACAACTTTTCTTATAAAACCTCACCTGTTTTATGGAGCAATCTGGAAAGGACATTAACTATTGATGAGGTATTTAGAAAGCCAGGCAGGTGAATAAGATAAGCTGTTGCTGATAAAAGGTAGCGGCTGAGTACAATGGGTTTCTCCTTCAAGTCAATAAAAAAGCTCAATCACAGAACAACTCAAAAATCCAGATTGATTGGAACCAGACTCAATTTTAAGAAAAAACAGTGTTAGCAGGCTGAGCAGCTGCTCATTGTGTATCTTGTTATGGAGTAAGACAGAGGAAAGGAAATAGCAGTGCCTTGGAAGTGAGGAAATCGTCCCCTTGATTTCTCTGGGTCTGTTCTCCTATTATGCAAAATACTGCAATTATACCACACAATTCCAAGGATGCCTTACAGCTCCGAAACCATAACGGTATTACTACAATTAACCCCTTCCCAAAGTGAAACTTAATAAGACTGCTGTGATACTCTCACTTCACCTTATGTCATTACCAAGAAAATCAGTTACATAGAGGTATGTTTTGCTGAATATCAGAAATAGGACACTTTATTGTAAATGCCTAGACATACAGTCTCTATATTACACTCCTACAAACTAAGTGAGCATATGAACTATTTCTCCTCACATTTCAAGTAATACAATATTTTATACTTGAAATTTGTTGAGGGTTGACTCAAGATCTCACCACACACAAAACCATTGTGTAATATTATCTAATGAATTTGGTAATCAATGTATACCTATATCAAAATACCACATTATTTAAACATACACAATTTTTGTTAATCACACTCAAAAGAAGATGGGGAAAAAAAAACAAAGAATGTACTGCACCCAGGGAAATACCACCCCTTCTCATAAAGTTTTGCTTATAAACCAATGCTTCGGGCAGACCCCGTGGCACAGTGGTTTAGCGCCGCCTGCAGCTCAGGGTGTGATCCTGGAGACCCAGGATGGAGTCTCATGTCAGACTCCCTGCATGGAGCCTGCTTCTCCCTCTACCTGTGTCTCTGCCTCTGTGTGTGTGTGTGTGTGTGTCTCATGAATAAATAAATAAAATCTTAAAAAAAAAATTAAAAAAATAGACCAATGCTTCACCTAAGGTCTCAGTGGCCTTATCCAATGTTCTCTCAGGCTGGCAGCTTCTGGATAATATGCTCTGTGAAAGAACCAGTAGAATGCAAGTTATGTGCCCACTGCACACCTTGTGGTTAGGAAATGCATCTTTGAACTAATGTGATATCACCTACAACTGTAAAAAAAAGTTATTTTAAGCCCTCAAATAGTGGTACTGAATCCCATGCCCAAAATACATAAAAAGCTGGTTCTTCTAAGATAGAAAATGCCATATATGAATAACTTGCCAGAAACCATTGGTCTTTTTGAAAGATAATATCATGGTGAGGACTCAGAGCTGTTCTCTGCTCCAGGCAGTTTGGGTATTTGGTGACACTAGTGGCTAATCAGTCTTGGGGAACTCACAGTCCCAGACCCATAGATAGCCTCTATTTCTGCCTCCATGACTGCTTAATATCTAAGCACATTGTACTAACCTTGACTAAAGTCCAGTAGCCGTGTCATTTAATCTAGTTGGTGGTTGGGATCCCATGATCTTATGACTTGGCTGGTCTCACAAAACCCAGCCTATGATGGCCATCCACATCAGTATGGCCATTTGATGACTCATGTTCAGACTCTGACTGATAGCACAGGCCTGATGGCATGCCAAGAGCTGTTTTTCAAATGTGTATAATCCCTGATGCACTGGTTGTGGTCTTGCTCCAGAATGTTAGTAGTCTGCATTATAAGTCTCCCATCCATGCTTATAATAAACTATTCAAAACATCTCTTCCCATGAATGGTGTTTGTAACATCATGGCATCTGCTGGATCGCACGGGCCAAGCATCAGAGCTATTTATACCACAGCCTGCATCTACTACAAACCTTTTCTTCATCTGAGCTCCTTTTGAAGCTGGCAAATTGTGTCACCCAGTATGCAGGTCAAAACAGTATTCCCAGAGGTGAAATGTAATATCCTGCCTCAGAAACTGAGAGTAACTTACCAGAAATAGCATCTCCTTCCTCCTTGTGAGATGTACAAGGTCCAACAAGTTGTCTTTTACCTTTGGAGGCTACTCTAGCATGCCCCAGACCCCTGAACACCCTTAAGATTCTATTTATGTGGTAAGCCCTTAAGGCTTTTCTCTCTCACCCTTTAGAGGACAAATGTCTTCCCAAGGCTTCCAACATGCTAGTCATTTCTTGCCTCTTTGATCTGAATATGTGATTTCATTGATTAAGCACACCCCTTTGTTGTGTTAAGTAAGGAACTACCAGATAGTCCAGATGTCTTTGGACTATACTGAGAGAGGACTCAGGATGCTTAAACAAACCTCTGTAAAAACAAACAAAACAAAACAAAACAAAACAAAACAAAAACAAAAACAACAAAAAAAAACTTAAAGTGTATATGGCTGCTAGTTCCATGTGAAAACAGATTTTAATCTTCTGATAGGGATGGAACTCATTTGCTACATCAATGGATGTAGTTCATGTATCAATGGTCATATTAATCTTCTCTAGCCAGTGTGCTGCATCTGACACAGCAGCACTAATTAGAGCTACTAACTACCTGGTTGTGTCTGCAGGACTCCTATTCTCCAGGTTCCATCTTTTCTTTTTTCAAGGATTGTTGAAATTCATGGAGATGTGAAAGAAAACAACTCTTGCATCTGTAAGATCTTTTTTTTTAATTTTTAATTTTAGCATCTGTAAGATCTTTAAAGGTGATAGTAATCCCTGCCATTTAACCTGAGAGTTGAGGTTGTTTCTCATTTTTTTATCTTGCTGAATATAGGGAAGGCCAGTGTCAAGGCTTCTACTTGGCCTTAACTAAAACCACAGTTCTAATCCCAAAGACTAAGGCTTGGTGCTTATGGTTAACAAGCAGGTACCTCTACTGAGAGATTGTATAAATGACCAAATGTTGTGCCCTAAATTCAAATGGACCCAAGAGGGGCCCACCATGGGTCAGGACTTCACTTATGACCTGAGCCAAAAATGTTTCCTTTCTAATAGCATGACCCTGATGATACTTTGGTCAGCTTTTTTTTCTGTGTTCAACAGTGCTGACACGTTTGGAGCACTCCTCCTCACCTAGTGTCCAGTTAAGTAAAATGCTATATGCCCTGTAGGCAGGGACTAGGAAGCAATGTGATGTACACTTGCGATGTTTTAGGTTTTCTTTTCCTAGTGCCTTTGTCTCTTTAATATATCTATTCTGAGTCTGAAAAGTTCATTCAAATTTTGAGACTGAGAAAGGAATATTAACTTTTCATTGGGAAGATGGCCTTCGGCCTCTGGACTATCCACCCTTGATTTCTTGTGATTGCACAGATTGACTTGTATCTTCTTGATTGCCCATTTATTTTGTTCCTAGGGATGTCATATTAGCCATCTTTAACACTTTGAAGGTCAGGCCACTCAATCGGCCGCTCATTATGATAATTGTGACTGCCAGCCTTCTGATGGTGAGTGATACATCCAGTCCTCTATTGCTGTCGCGTGTGCCAATAGTCATTCTATGGCAGGATCTCCTACCATCAGCCCTGCCATATGGAGCAGAACCACCACTGAACTTCTAAGTGATGCTCTTGTCCCTCTCAGAGCAGGAGATGTTGCTTTGGTAAATGGTATATTCTTTGCAACCTCCATGTGCCATTTATGCAGACTCACGTGGTCCCAAGCAAACTGGGATTACATTATTTTCAGGGGAATCCCTCCTGGTGTTTCCATCCTGTATGTCAGGATCCCATTCCATCTTAACCAGCTCCTTGACCTTGGCATAGCAAACTGGCCTGTATTAATAGTTTAAGATTATTTTGGGCTCACCTACTCTTGGGTTTTAGCCTTCTAGCTTTCTCTGTCCTATCACTGCAGGGGATGAGGACTCCTTTCACATGATGTAAAGGAAGCCTTCTGAGTTGAACACTTAAGCTTTGAATTGCCAGTTAACTGATCAACTTTTCATTATCTTTTCTTCCCCCTTAGCAGTAGACATCTGATTCCATTGTAATTGCAATAAACATTCCACCCACGTTCCTCAAATCCTTGATAAATCATACATCAATGGATTTCTTTCCATTGCCACATCCGTTCTCCAGTGAAGAAATTCAACAGTTACATTGCTACTTTATGCCAAGGGTGACATGTGCTTTACTTACCACTTGCAGTGTGTTCCTCCTCACTAGCTGGGCAGCAGGTGATTTAGTCCCAAATTCCACCCGAGTGACTATTCTCCTATATCCTTCTTTAGTACCAACCACCAAAATTTGAGTTTCCTAGGAAACAGAACTCCCACATATTTGAATAAAAGGGTGCCTTAGTCTGCTCAGGCTGTTGCAACAGTATCAAGCCAACATGGCTTAAACAATGGAAATGTCTTGTTTCACACTTCTGGAGACTGAGAAGGCAAAGATCAAGGTTCCAACAGGCTTTGGATTCTAGTGAGAGTGTTCTTCTTGGCTTATAGAAGTCCACTTCCTCCCTTTGTCCTTATATGGTGGGGAAAAAGTCAGCTCTGGTATCTCTTCTTCTTTTATGAGGATACCAGTTATACCAGACCAGGGCTTTGCTCTTTTGATCTCATTTTACCTCATTAATCATCTCCATAGAGGCTCCATCTCTAATACAGACATACAGGGGAGTTAAGGCTTTAGTATATAAATCAGATTTTATGCAATTCCATACAAGTCCTTAAGCAAAGGGTCAGGCTTTTATACCCCCACATCAGTTGATAATTGGAGTAAGGCACATTGAATGTATCATGGCCTTGGATAGGTGGCTCTTCTTCAGGTGAGGTGATTTCCAAGGAAATTGAAAACTGAGGGCTACCTGCCATTGACACTCTAAGCACTATCCATCATCTTCTCCCTCAAGGTAATTTCCCTCCACTGAGGAGAACTACTTCACAAAGGCCATGATTCCTTTCTAGAGACAGCCTGCATTCAATGAGTGCTTGAGAGTGATATAAAGGGTTGGTCACCTTGCCCCAATTCAGCACAATTCTGCAGGGCTCTCTTAGCTCTAGAGTTCTTATAGGCTTTCCTGAATCCTTGCTATTAATGCTTCACAGAGCCCTTGTCTTTCTGCCAAGAAAAAGTAGTAGTCTTTCCCTCCCTACTGCAGATGCTAATCCCTAGAGTATACCCCAATAGACTTTCTGCACACAAATATCCATCTCAAGAGTCGGCTCCCTAAGGAACCTACCCACTTACATTGAAAATCAATAAACGTATTTTAAAAATTGTATTTTGAAGCAAGGAAGTTTTCTTGATTTCACTTATATCTCTACATAGCAGAAAATTGCATAAAACATCACAGAAAATAGTAGCCATCAGAAGTATATCCACAAAATGTGTATTAAGCAGGCAACTAAAATCCCATAAATATATAATTATAATTACTATTTAATATGTATTGTGCAATGATATCATTTATGCAATAGTCTTTTTTTTATGAATCAGCACTTTGCACCTGAAAATGCGAAGTCAGTGAATTACAACTCAGTGAGTCATAATAAGCTTAAAAACTGAAATTCAAATTAAGTTCTTTATTCATAGCCATATATCATAGAGAAAATCAACTATTTTTATTAGAAAAGAACAATTTAAGAAATACTTAGAAAATTGTTTAACCTAATATTTGCAAATGTATATTTCTTGAGTTTATATTCAACTATATGTCTCAGGATACATATATTCACAATAAAGCTGTTTTATATGCCTTCCTAAATCTGATGATGAATACGATATTAAAAATTGATCAGACAATATAGTCAACTCTTTTGCAGCTTCCAAGATCCAGAAGATCATTGTACACTATGAAAGTATTTGAGTCCTTTAAAAATCTTCCCGTAACACAGGAAGAAATGCAAATGTCACTCAGGTCATTTAAACTCCATATCATCCATATAAGACTTACGTTTTGCTTTATTTATTTATTTATTTATTTATTTATTTATTTATTTTTTTTTTTTACGTTTTGCTTTAATTCAATCAGGGTTTTTCAGCAAGTAGTACTGTTCAGTTCTTATGAACTCAGAAATGTCAAAAATGAAATGTTGAATTTTGACTTGCAAGTAATCTCCAGTGACTAATTTATTAATTTCTCTAGGCTTATTATCAGAGCTGGAAATAATGTCTATACCAAAGATATGTTTTTAGAATAAATGAGGTAATGGATGTAAGTTTATTAGCACAGTGCCTATCCTGTAGCAAGCAGTCAAGAACAGTGACTTGCTGTTAACATGCCTTTTACTGAACCTTTTTATAAGTTAGGAATTATATATGACAAAAGCTTCAGAAACATAAACATTACATATAATTAAGGGGTTATTAAACTACCACTACCCAAGTCATATCTCCATGACTAATAATGAAAGCCAGTCTGTCACTGTGCTGAGGACCAATATAATTAGTAATAATCTTCATAACAGCCTTAAAATTGGGCTTCATTTTCTCCTATGTAGACAGATTTGAAAATCAGAGGCAAATGATTTGTACAAAGTCAAACATCTGGCATGTAAAGGAAGTGTCAAATTCATATTGTTCTGAATTCAGTTTACAGTTCCTTCCTAATATTGTATTTGTTTTCTAAAAAGAAATGGTGAGAATAATGGTAATTAATTGTATTAGTTATTCTCTAAAAGCACTTTCAATGATAATATTTAAAGATGCTTTAATTGGTGAATCTCTCATGCCCTACATTCTCACTTAATCTCGGAAATTTTCCCACAAAAGGAGGTTATAACTAATTGGCTTTGTGAGTTTTTATGCAGCCCAATTTATAATGTCCATGTGTTTAATCTCAAAATTACTGGCGATTTTATGGTTCATAATAAGACACTAAACTGTCTCCGGCAAAATACCAAAAATGATGAGATGTGCATATTCATGGGTCTCTATTTTCAACACAGACACCTGACATGGTTTTCTGATAAAATAACAAACAAAAAGTTTTAAAATGGTCAGAAGGAAATAGCACTTCCTTAGTCTTTTTTTCCCCCCTGTTTTCACGTTAAAGTGATTGACTAGGGAGAAAAAAACTAATAAATCATATATACCTACTTTTTAAAAAGAAGGCAGAAATAGGAAAGTAAAGAACAATTTTTTTTTTTTTTTTTTTTTTAAAGAGAGAAGGTCTGGGAGGGAGAGAAAATATCTTAAGCAGGCTCCACACTCAGTGCAAAACCCAATATGGAGCTTCATCTCACACCCCTGAGATCATATCTCCACAAAAGCCAGAGTCCCTCATAGTTTCTTTAACTGGACACTAGTTTCTATATTAACCAGTTTAAAGTTCAGACTACAGGTCAAAATTGTGCTTCTATTTTCTTCACAAATCTTTGTCTTACATTTATCAAGACAACTAATACACAAGTCTATCCTGACCATGTCCAGATAATTTGAAGTGTGGAGGCTGAGAAAATTAAGGCCATCCCACCTCAAGTTTAGTGTTAGCACAAGTACGTGCATCTTAGCTTCGGGAGTCATCTCAGGCCCCTGTGAACAGGAGCTGAACTTTACCCTACTTCAGTTACAGGAAAAACCGCAGAATGCTCTTGACAGAAAGTCCCATATTGGAATGAAGACAGAGCTTAAGAAACTCCCTCACCCTTTCCCCCATATCGGAATGAAGAAATTCCTTCACCCCTTCTAGAAATCTCCTAGACCAGCCCATAAAAATCCAGCTGGAACCCACCCCAGGGGTTACATGTAACCCACCCCAGGGGTTATACCTGCACTGCTGTGTCAGGTATACTTGGACCCAAGCTCGAGCTTGCTAATAAACCCTTGTGTGCTTGCATAGGTGTCAGCTCCTTGGTGGTTTCTTGGATTTGCAATCTTGGGCACAACAGAAGCAATTTCCAGATGGTTTAGAATCGGTGTGTTTTTCATGTGTTGAAAGTTTGGGAGACCCTCAGGATTTAATTTATTTTTTAATTTTTTAAAAAGATTTTATTTACTTATTCATGAGAGAGGGAGAGAGAGAGAGAGAGAGAGAGAGAGGCAGAGACATAGGCAGAGGGAGAAGCAGGCTCCCTGTGGGGAGCTGGATGTGGGACTCGATCCTGGGACTCCAGGATCATGCCCTGAGCCAAAGGCAAATGCTCAACCACTGAGCCACCCAGGAGTCCCCTCAGGATTTAATTTAAAAGTGACCTAATCTACTCCCATACTGTAGATACATTCCTATTTCGCAATTCGTGAATGAGTATGGAAAAAAAGAAATGGCCAAGTCTCTTTACTTTAAATCACAGAAGGGCAGAGTTAGAAAGGAACCTAAAACACTTACAAGTTCAGTCTTTCAAAAAGTAAAGAATCTGGGGCAGCCCGAGTGGCTCAGCAGTTTGGCGCTGCCTTCAGCCCAGAGCGTGATCCTGGAGACCTGGGATCAGTCCCACATCCGGCTCCCTGCATAGAGCCTGCTGCTCCCTCTGCCTGTGTCTCTGCCTCTCTCTCTCTCTCTCTCTCTGTGTCTGCCATGAATAAATAAATAAAATCTTAAAAAAATAAAAGTAAAGAATCCTGGACACATGATTATTATTGACTTTTGGTTATTCAATTTCTCCTATTTGCCCATTTTGAGGAACAGGTATAGCTCATCACTTTATCATTTTATAGCAACATTTGCTTCCTATAATCTCTTCATGTGAGATTTATGAGATGACACAACACACAGTATTTTCTTATCCATAGGAAAGCCAGAGATTTGAAAGTGTATTTAATGTCTCCTATGAGTCAACAATCAATGCAGATATTCCAGTTTTTTTCTATAACTCTACCTATTGGCAGGCTTGTCAATCACTTTGCCATCCTAGGCATTCCCTGGTGGTTCTTTGGTGTCCCTGCTCTTATAACATGTCACCACTCATTCATGTTTAAGATTTAATCACCAAGACTGATATTCAGGATCATGCATGTCGTTTTTTTTTTTTTTTTTTTGGTGTTTGTTTTGATAGTGTAAGGAAGCGTGGAAACATTCATTCTTGAGAGATAATGTCAGAAAATGGATCTGTATGCCTTTCTCCAGATGGGCTCATCTTTCTAATCCAACTCGTTTATTATACAGAGCATAGGGAGGCAGAAAAATAAAATTCTAACAGTTGTTGAAAAAGTGATGCTATCTCAAAGTAAAGATAATTTGCTTGTTCTCTAGCATACAGTGTGAGAGGAAACTACTGTGGACTTTGGTGAATTGGGTCACAAACTACACTTACTATTATGGCTTTATACCTACTGCTAGTCTATATTTTGTTAAACTGTAATAACAGTCTGTGACCTTTGAGTACAGAGGAATGAGAACAGCATGAATTGCAGAGCCAGGTAAGATTAAGTTTGAGTCTCTACATCAGCATTTTTTGGCTGCATGACATCAGAGAAGTTAATTAATGTTTCTGAGATTCACATATCTAAAATAGAAAAATAGCACTTGCCCAATAAGATTAAAATGTATAGAGTTGATATTTACGCATCACACAAAAGATGGAGCATCTGAGGGTACTACTTTATCTGATACTATTGCAATGGTGTTTATTTATTTTTTATTTTTTTTAAAGATTGTGTGTCTCTCATGAATAAATAAATACAGAGAAAGAAAGAGGCAGAGACACAGGCAGAGGGAGAAGCAGGCTCCCTGTGGGACTTAATACTCTGACCCCGGGATCACACCCCAAGCCAAAGGCAGATGCTTAACTACTGAGCCACCCAAGTGCCCCTGTGTTTATTTGTATTTATTTGCATATGTTTGATATACCTTTGACCTTCATATACAGAAATAGTTATACATAATGCTGGCATACAGCATACCCAGATGTAATAAAAGTCTAAAAATCCAGATTTTAAATTTAACTTCTAAAAAGTGGTTAATAACCCTTTACTTTAAAATAAATTTGGTATGTATTAATTCCCCACTCATTACAATTTAAATAATTAATTTAAAAGCAAGCAGCCATAGCCGTATTAGGGAACTAAGTTCTACAAGTGACAAAAATGTTATTCAGTTCTAATTTGATGGCATTCAATGGAGGAATGCAATATACAGAGAATGGTAAATGAGGAAGTGAGGAAAAAATGGCACAATGTAATAAATAGAAGGCTTAGAAGTAAATTTCCTTGATCAAAGGAGTGCTTTTGCTTTTAAGAGCTGATCACACTTCTAAATAGTTCTACACTTAGACAGAAACCACTTCATCAACCAGACGAGGGGAACTGAGTGCAGAGGTTAATGAGGTGACAAATGTTTCAGTCAGAGCTCTTTCATATGAATTATTATTTCCAATTCAGTAAAACATTGGAAAAGTAACTGTGATGATTCTTAATTTATTCAGCCATTTTAAGAAGATGATAAACTTACTAGGACAATATCTTAAATTTACTTAAAGGATATAATGAAATAATATAGGAGTATTGTGGATTTAAATTGGCTATAAAATATCAGGTACAAGTGTAAGGAGAATAGAATATTCAATAAATGTGCTCCGATGATTGCTTATTCTTATGGAAAAATCATCTTAGATTCCTGCCTCACATCATTAACAAAAATAAATTTTAGTAATGTTAAAACTTAAGCCAAAAGGGAAAAGAAAACTTCAATATTTCTATATACTAAAAGGAGTGTTGACTTCTACTTCTAGGCAAGATAAGGAGAATAGGGATCTAATTTAACTACTCAGAAAAACACACAAAGACAAAATACAGGACACAACAGTTTTCACTATCCTGGGAAGTGACCAGTACCAAACAGTGATCTCTAAAAGATGAGAAACAAACTGAGTCAGTCATATAAATGCCTTAGCTTAAGGCCTTAGGAGTTACTATACTACAGAGAAGAGAAGAGGAACTCAGGCAGAGTCCAGCTGACTCCCAGAGTTGAAGAAATAAAGTCCAAGAGGGAATTGCAGTGGCTAGATTTTGACAATCTCAAGAATTTTCATAGGTGAGCAAAAGTATCCTGCATTCTATTTACAATGCATAATTTGCAATACATGTATGGAACCCGCTAAAAATTACCAAGCATGCAAAAATGGTAGGAAAATGTGAATTGTAATAAGGAGAAAATTCAATTGATTGAAATGGTCTCATATCTAGCACATGTTAGGAATAGTGGACAGAGATGTTAAAACTGTATTATAACTCTATTCCATATGTTTAAGAAAGTAGATACATAAATGTTATATCTTAGATAGTAAAGATAAAAATAAACTTCTAGAGATGAAAACTAAAATGTGTGAGATTAAAAAAAATAGGATTAAAAGTAGCCTAGACATTACAGGAAAAAAAAAATGGAAAAAAAAAATTAAAGGCTTGAAGGCATAGCAATCAAAACATACTTGGGGGGAAAAATAAACTCAGAAAAAAAATTTTTAAAAGACCAGTGAACTATGGAAACTCTTCAACCATTCTAGGAGAGAAAGGTGAAGGAAAGAGAACATATTTTTTAAAAGGCTAAACATGTATTAAACTCAGTATAAAAGAAAAAAAAAACTATGAACACGCTGATTCAAGATAATCAGTGATCTCCAAATATAAAAAGATTCCACAAAGAACCAAAATGTTCTATGCTCAAGCAATATTGTGATGGTACAGTATATAAAATTGTGTATTAAAATTTTACCATGTACTAAAAACTCTAAAAGTTAATCAAGTCCTAAAAATAATAATACTTTAGTGAGGGCTACATAATATATATAAAAGTGTATGCCAACAATAGCACAAAGACTGGAATGAAGGGAAATAAATTAAGTTTCTCACACTAAAAGTGAACATATACATCACTTGAACATAGGTGGCATAAGTAAAATATAAAACTCCTAACAACTACCTAAAATATCAACAAAACACAAAAATAAGGGATTATAGCCAGTAAGGCAAAAAAATAAGATAAAATGAAATAAAATACATCATTAATTCAAAAGAAAGCAGAAAGAGTGAAGTAAGAACAAATGGGCCCAACAGAAAATAGAAGGTGATAGTTTGAAACCAAAATCCTATCAATAATCACAGTGAACATTAACTGTCTAAACATCTCAATTAAAAGACATTTTCACTGGATTATAAAACAGTCAAAAGAAAAGAGACTCATTCTATACTTCATAAGGCATAACCACTTTAAATATGAAGTCAAAAATCATTTGAAAGGAAGGATATAAAATGTGCCATACTGAGAAAGGTAGCATTTTAAAGATCCCCGCCCACCCATGATTCCCACCCTCTAATTATTCAGATCACGGTGATCTAGATGCTGCTATGAGAGACTTGTCAAGCAGTTGACCTTAAAACAGAGAAATACACTGGATATCACAGTGTGGACCCAACATATTCCCATGAGCTGTTGTGTTAGTCGAAAAGAGATATAGTGGAAGAGGTGGTCAAGAGACTCAAAGCAGAGAAATCAACTTTCAATTGCTATTTAAGATGGAAGAAGAAAGCCACAAGCCAAAAAATTCAGGGTCCTCTAAGGGTGAGAACAACCTATTAACAACTAGAATAGAAAGAGGACCTCAATCTGCCAACCAGTCTGCCATGGAACCAACTTTTGCCAAGAGATTAAATAAGCCTAGAAGCAGATTCATTTCCGGAGTCTTCAAAGGAAACACTCTTCGGTTGATGCCTTGACTTTGGCCCAGTGAAACCCAATTCAGAGAACCAGCTAAGCCAGGCTATGTCTGAACTTCTGACCTACAGAACTGTGAAATAGATGTGTTGCATTAAAATTAAATGTGTGGTAATTTTTTAAGACAACAACAGAAAATATATATAGTAACACAAGTCAAGAGAAAGCTGGAGTTCCCTTTATTAATATCACACACACACACATAAGATTTTAAATCAAAGGATACTACCAGTAATAAATAAGATAATTTGCTAATAATGAAGTGTGTCATTTCATTAGAAGTAACAGTCTTAAACAGGCCTTTTGGAGTTTCTTCCATTCCTACTGCTTTTCGACTTGTTTTGTTATTGAAGAAATGTTTAATATGATTACAATTTTTATTTGTCTTCTTAAAGTTCTTTCAGCTTTTGGTTCAGTTTGAAGGCCCATTTTTTGGGACAGATATTAAGACCTCTAAGTACTTGTTATTTGAGAAAAAAGACTTGGAAAAGAATAGAACAACAACAACAAAAATCCAAATTATTTTATAAGCTTTGCATAAAACCAGAAAATTCTTAAAGCCAGTAGCAGAAAAGAAAATGGCAGATATAGCTTTATTCAGCAGTATATAAGAGACAAAATACTTACTCATCTGCCCCCACTCTGAAAGGACTATATTTAACACTATACATATATATATATATATATTCTCCACATTAAAGAAAAAACAATGTAAGCTTTTCTCAATAAACACAGAAAAGTCAGTAACCAATTAACACTAAGGATCCATTTATGATTAAAAAAAAACCTAGAAAGAGAAGTTAACTTCCTTAATCTGATAAAAGTTATTTATAAAAAATGATTAAATGTTAACTTTTCTTGTGGGGAAAAAAGACAAAGATATCTGGTGTCATGAGTTCTATTTCATATTGACTTGGAATACCTCACTGGTTTAAAAGGATAGTAAATGGGACACTCAGGTGGCTCAGTTGGTTAAGCATCTGACTTGATTTTGGCTCAGGTCATGATCTCAGGGTCATGAGATTGCATGCCAAGTGGGGCTCTGCACTGAGCATGCAGTCTCCTAAAGATTCTCTCTCCTTCTCCCTCTGCCACACATGTGTGCCCTCTCCCACCCCGTCTCTTAAAAAAAATTAAAAATGGGAAAGGTAAAAATAAAACTATGGTTTGCAGATAATATTATTATATAGAAAACTCTAAATCTTACAGGTATATTTTTTACAGTTGAGAACAGAGTAAAATTTCTTTTTTTGGAAAATCAACGCATAAAAATAGTAGCCCTTTGATGTATTAGAAATAAATTAGAAAATAAAGAATAAATATACCTTAAAATATCAAAAAAAAAGTATGAGCTTCTTAGGAAACGAAAGATTTACAAGATACATGAAGAAAATATATTATGAAAATTATTAAATGAATGAGAGATAAAATATGTTCTGTTTGGAAGAGCCAATATATGTTAGATGCAATTTTCCCCATATAGCTTTACAGATCCAATGCAATTCCACTTTTTAAAGCATAGTTTTATAATTAATATGGAAGTTAAAATGAAAAAAAAAAAACTAGCACAACATTTTAGGAAAAGAGTGAAGAGGGAGGACTTTAGAATTTATGAAGATGTATTATAAAGCTCTGAATGATTAAGAATGGTATTAGTGAAGGTATATGCAAACTGACAAATTGAATATAATGTCAAGGCTTTCAAAATTACCCGAAAAATAATTACACACAGAGATGGAATTGTGGATACGTGAGAAATGGGACTGAGGGGAAATAAAAAAAAGAACCCTACTTCATAGCATTAGAAAACTACTTTAATTGATTAAAGAGCTAGCAAAACTATAAAGCTTTTGTACGTTAATATAACTGAATGATTATCTCCATAACCTTAAATTACGGAAATTATCAATCATAAAGGAAAAGATATGTAATTGACATTTCAGCTTATCAAAAGATACCAAAAAGTGAAAGTCAGAGTCATATGCAATATTCATAATCAACAGAGTTCAAGTTTCCAGAACATGTAAAGAATTCAAATAAGACTTTAAAAAGCAATAGGAAATTGGGAAAAATAAATTTAATCATTTCATAATAGAAAATGGCCAATATATATGAATATATTCCTAATGACAGGGCTGCCATAGTTCATAACTCTGAAGGATACAGTTTACAATATTCGTTCAAAGACAGCCTCAATATGTGATCCCCTTCCATATCTGATCTCATCCCCCATCCCCAACTATCGCCAAGATCTATGGGATTAGCCTGGCCTGCCTTCAGCAAGGGTGATGGCTGGTCTCAGGAATTTTCAGGCCCCTGGTTTCCTCCTTCTGTTTGTTAGTTAGCTATAAATCCCTATTTGCTCTTCTTGTATTCGTAATTGAGTCCCATCTCTTTCCTATAATGTGGCCATTCTGAGTAAGTCTGTCTTCACCATCAGAACAATCTTTTTCTAACAGTGGTGACCATGAATTTCACAAGCACATATCCATCCTTTGCCACACTTCTTATACTTGAACCCAACTCACAAACTCCACTCCCCAACTGTGCCCCGCAAATAGATACCTCCTAGGGGGCTGAGCATTGCGAAGTTATGGTCTTCTAGAAGTCATCATACACATATCTGTGGTTAGTTATATCAATGGAGACAAAGAATTTCTGGATTACAAGGGGATCTAAGTGATGTAGGATTCTGATTGGAGGAAGTTAGTGGAGAGGCATGCTAGCAGTGTTAACTCTTTTATTTTTTAATCCACGTCCAGATAAATAGGCCAGTTTTCTTGGCTGAATGCCTGGTATAAAGAGAATAATTAGGCTGAAACATGAATGACAACAAACACAGATTGCCTAACCCAATTTATTTAACCAAGAAACTAGAAATGCAGCTTAATCTGTATGGCCACAGAGAACAGAAATGTATTTGGCTTATCCCACTTCGGTTCCCCAAAGTTCCTCGAGTCCCTAATAGAACTGTACGGTTCATACAGTCCATTTTGTGCAAGGGTGATCTTGCTGATTCTGACATGCTTAATTTTTGCTGTGCTGCAGTCCCATTATGCTTTAGCTTTTATCATCATTCAGGAAGGATTTATACAAGCTAACTATGCACTTATTTTTTCTATTTAAGGAAATATGTACAAATAGCCAATCTCAACATCAGCAAAATCATATTCTTTGCTCAAGTAAAAGGCAGCCACTAATTTGATATGCCCAAATCTAATTAGCTGTTGGCTGTTTCCTGCAATATTGGCTTTCTGGTCCCCTGTCCCTATAACATTCACTGGAGAGCCTGGGAACATTTGACAAAGCGAGTCAAAAAGAAAATCTTAAACTGAAATTCTATGCTGATTTCAGTACCTACAGCTAAAAGAAGGTATTTATACAATTATATAAAGACAGTAAAACAATGATACACTAGATAAAACCAAAGGTCAGGTGATAATTTTGATATCATAGAAACATAGAAACATATCATAGAAACGATATAGCATGAACTGGGTCAATCTACATTATATTGACAATTTATTTAATACACAATGGATACCTGAACAATATTCAAGAGCTTTTTTTTTTTTTTGCAATAATCTAGTAAAAGATAAGAAGTGTCCAAAAACCCAGCTGACTTTGGAAATATCAAGATATTCCTCATAGTTGTTGACATTCAAGCAGAAAATGAATAGATTTTTTTTTTTAATAGAGGGACCTTTACATGTAAAAACAGAACACTGCAAGGAATGGCTTGACATGAAGAAAAAAGGAACTGCAAGCATCAGGAGACTATTTATAACAGATGAAAAATTGGTCAGGAAATTAGATGCCAGATTTTAGCAACATATAGAGGTTTAAAAGAAAAACTGTTCTAAGAATTTTACACCCTGCCAAGTTGTCAGTCACTTCTATGAAGGCAACAAAAGACATTCCCTGTTTTCTATGGGCTTAACCAATTTTCCTAATGTCTGCTCTTTAAATGATAGAACACATGCTAGATTTGCTTATTTCTAACCCAAAGCCAGAAAAACAACAGAAAATTTCTTTTACATGTTAATGAATATTTATACCTATCAAATACATGAAGGAGAATTTTTGTGGTCAAGATGCATTATGTACACCCCCCAAAAAAAACTATCCAAATTAAGATACCACAGACCCATACAATTCTACTTAGGCAACCAAAGTTCACTGGCCATTAAAAAAGAACAAGAAAAGCAAAACATTTATATTTTTAGAAATTAAATACAAATTTCTAAACAATGTGCTAAAAAGGAAATTTTAAAAAAGAAAAATGAAAATATTTAAAACTAAACAATACTGACAATCTATATCTCAAGGTTACAGAATAAAGTCAAGATGGTACACCAAGAAGATCAAGGGACATGTATTCTCTCCAGTGAATTTACTAGAATAGTATACTGGGGCCAGAATTTATACACTTAGCTCATGTGTATAAAAACATAGTGGTTTTTTTTTTGGTTTTCCCATCTTCCTGTGTAACCCCCTCTTCTGTGAGGTAGTGAAAAATTGGACTTGGGAGCCACCATCTGCCCAACTATGCCCCCAGGCCCTGCAATTTCCTAATTGTATAAATTGAGAAATTTCCTGGTGCTTCAGTTTCTGCATTTGCAAAACAAGGATAATTATAGTCACCTACCTTCTGTGATCATTATTGGGATGGATGAGGTATAGTATAGGTAATACTTAGAATCATATTGGGTCCAGGATAAGGGCTATGTAATTGCTAGCGACTAAATCTTTTTACATTGGAGACTAGCTATTCTGAAGTTTCCCAGTTAAATATAGGGAAAGCCTTCCCATTCTAAGAAACTGTCTTTGGGACAAACATATATATGGTCACTTCAAAGATCACATTCCCTATCAAAATTATTCTATCACCTTGGGGTTTAGATATCAATGTGTAAGTTTTTCAGGGACACAAACATTCAGACCATAGCAGTTCACCAGTGAGAACTCCTGATCCTCAGTCTTTCTTTTTTGGAAGACTTCTAATTATTGATTCATATATTTATGTTTTCCAAACCAAATAATCTCTCTCGATGTGAATTTTAGCAGTGTCTCTCAAATAATTGATCCAGTTCCTCTATAAAATGTATGAGCACAATTTTGTTCATAATATTCCTTCATGCTCCTTTGTTACCTTTAGGGTTCATTTATTGCCAGAGGAATCAACAATAATGCCCAGTCTTTCATTTCTGATATCTGTCATCTTTTTGGAGGGCTGGGCTGGTTAGCCTAAAGATTTATCGGTTTCACTGATATTTTCAAAGAAGCATTTTGTCTCCATTGGTTTTTCTTCCCCTCTTACTTTCCTGTTATACCACTCAGATATTAAAATTTTATTTAAAAAATCTTCTCATTTCAAAATTTGTATATGGTTGTTTTTAAAAATCCATTTTGCTACTTAAGAGGTTTCTTGCATTCTCATGTTCTTAGCTTGGTATTTAACTTTTTTATTTTAGTTATTTTAGTCCATTTCTTATTCTTCCAAATCTTTGCTTACCAAAAATGCTGGTCATTTATTAATTTTGTTTTGTTTTTATTTCCCTAAAAATATCTTGGCCCATTTAAATGTGTTATTTAATATAAATTTAAACATAAAATCTCTCTCGTTCTCTGATATGTGGATAACATTGTCAGCACTGAACTAAAACATTTTATTCTTTTCTAGTGTCCTGGGATTAATTTGGGATTCTTGGTTATAGCAACTATAATTTATAGCTAAAGATGTAGTTTACAGATTATAATGTTAATAATAAACATTTGTTTTCAGCCCAACTTCCTGATTTCATATATGCAGACTCTTCATTTCAGTTTCAATTCAATTATTTTTGTCAGTGAAGATTCCCTTTATGTCTTGAAAGCTAAAAAAAAAAAAAAAAAAAATATATATATATATATATATATATATATATATATATATATAAATATGTGTATAGGGTGCCTCAAAGAATTTTTTCTTCCATGCCTCCATAATCAAAATCTCCCTTTAAAAAATATAAAATGCAGTAAATAAAGCTAAAAAATATTTTAGTAGATTGGGGACTAAAGAGAGTTAGAAAACAGAGGGAATAATTTATAAAGATGGCATGTTTACTAGATTCATGTCACACATATTTGTTTTCTATCCTCAACAAACTGCTAAAATATAGATGATAGATTTTATAATTGCATGTCACAAACTAGACGTTACTTATAAAATTGAAATCATTTTAAACATGAATAAAACATTATTGCTACTATAATGTAATTCAAAAATGGGACCTGAGCTCTGAATTTTGCTTTGTTGTTGTTCTTCACTTTTCTTCCATTTTTGAGGATGTGTTCAATAAGATCAAACTACAACCCCCAAAATTTTAAGATCAGGTCATTTATATTTGGCTTAACATCACAAAGAATTAGTAGTATACATGCATACAGATTATTTACATATATATATATTTTGTTGAAGAATGATTGAACTTTTAAGAATGGAGAGATTATGTCTGTTTCCTTGATTATATTCTATTATATAATAACCTGCACCTAAAAGGATCTTAAATTATTATTATTATTATTATTGGATATTAAAATTATTAATAAAGAAACAAATACCATCACATGTTTTATTGTTCTAGGATTGAGCAGAATGCACTGTCATAATTTCTCATTCTGTTTGGCTTGTTTCAATTAGTTGTAAAATGGCAAAAAAAAAAAAAAGTGTATCTTCCTGTATTGTAGAGTCATGTGCAGATTCTTTAGTGTGATCAATGTCTTGTATGTGTCATGCAGTGATGTCATGTAGACTTCTCACATTAAAAGGCATTTGTGTAAAATATCAAGAAAATATCAAAATGTAGAGATTTTCTGAACAGTGTAATTTCTGTGTCATAGACTATATAAAATGAGAACATATTAGCAAATTAAAAAAAGGCTGAGGTTTATATGATAAATACCAAATAATCACCTTATATCAATTAAGAAGTGAAGAACATTTGCATTCCCTGATATCTGAATTAAGAAAAATGAGACCACCTTCCACAATTGTAATTTTCCCAATTCCAAAGTAAATTATAGAATTAATAGTTTAAAGAATATATTGAATCTCATGTTTGGAAAACTTTAAAAATGTCTTTTGTGAAAAATCTAGATCTGAAATAAATTTGAGGCATCTGCATTGAAAATTTGGTAGAAATGTTATTTCAAAAAAAATGGTGGTTTGGGATCCCTGGGTGGCTCAGTGGTTTAGTGCCTGCCTTCAGCCCAGGGCGTGATCCTAGAGTCCTGGGATCGAGTCCCACATCAGGCTCCCTGCATGGAGCCTGCTTCTCTCTGCCTATGTCTCTGCCTTTCTCTCTCTCTCTCTTTCTCTGTATGTGTGTGTGTGTGTCTCATGAATAAATAAAAAAATATTTTTAAAAAATGGTGGTTAATACCAAAATTGATTTCAACTTTGAAGCTGTATCTTTTTTTTTTTTTTTTTTTTTGAGTAAATGACCTGAATTAGAGGGAAAGAATGATTGAGCTACAGAGGGAGGAGCGCTCCATAACTCTGGGATTGATCATCTTTGTCACAGGGGAAAATTCTATAAGATGTATGGTATCATTTTATAAAAAAGAATCTCCACTCAACACTTTATAAATTTTTTTTCATGAAAATAAAGAGCTTTGTCCTCCATGCTTCCTGGGATAAGAAAATATGCTAACATATATGAGTCTAACTTTCCTATTGGTAGCATGTGGTCAACTATATATATGTATAAAAGTATTGTAATGGTTTCTAAAATTCCATTACATTGATTTCTTCTCAATGCTTATTTTAATTTAAAATTTTAAACACAATTTTTATCTTTGTTTTTAAAAAGAGATATCATAGTAAGATTGAGGCCATAATGATATTTTGGAACAGTAAACTATGGATCAAGAGCTCAGCAGGTTATGGTAAAATGGTCATTACCTTGTAACTTTATTCATTGTGTAACTCCCTGGGCCACTGTTTTTCTTTAGTAGCTGCAGAAGAACAGTAGATTGATCCCCAGGATCTGTTTCAGTTCTAATAGTCTATGACTATGCTTTAAAATTAACTTTTTCCAAAAAAAAAAAAAAAAAATTAACCTTTTCCCATCCAATAGTGTATATTAAAGTATGCAGAGAAAGAATATTAGCATAGGTTTTAGGCTCACTTGAATGTAATATATTTATGCTAAGTAATATTGGGGGTGAGATAATACAGTAATACAAAAGTTAATTATACATTAACTTCAAAATTATGAAACAATTCAAGTTTTCTAAGCTAATATTTTTGTAGAAGTTTATAGTATTGTATAATGGCCTCCCCTCACCATCTCCCTGCTCCCTCTCCCCCAGAAAACATTTCAAGATGGTGATGTAGGAAGATCCTGAACTTAACACCTCCTCCTATAGACACAGCAAGCCTACAGCTATATATGAAACAATTTCCTCTTTATAAAAACAAAACCCTAAAGGTTGGCTGAAGGATGACCACATGTTAGGAAAACCACCTTAGAGCAGGTAGAAGAGGCTGGGATAAACACTACTCTCTCAGTACAGCAACCCACAATTGGGAGGGAACTCAAAATCCAGAGTTTCTCTATAAGAAACTAAAGGTTCAGATTTCTACTGGGCACCCCAACTTTTAAGTTCCATACCTATGATACAAGCCCCCAGAACATCTTATTTTGAAAACAAACAGGGCTCATGTCCTGGAACCCACAAGACTGTACTGATCTGAGAAACCACTCTTATAGGATTGCACATGCAGACTCACTTGCCCCAGGGCCTGGCTCAGAGGCAGCCAATAGAATCCTGCCTTAAAGTGAAAAGGGCATACCTGCTTATATTAAAGTGTTAGCTGAAGGGACAGGCATCTAATTTAACACACTCACCTAGAAACCTGCTGGAACAATGTCCTAGGATAGGTGCTTGTTTCATTTACCACATAGAAACCAATACCAAGAGTTAAACAAAATGAAGAGACAAAAGAATAGGTTACAAATGAAAGAACAAGATAAAACTTGGAAGAGTGGAGGGGGGCAGGGATCTCTTAATGAAACAGAGAGAAATAATCTCCCTACTAGAGTTCAAAATAATGGTCACAGGGATGCTATCCAAACTGGGAAGAAAGTTAAGTGAATTCAGCAAGAACATCAGAGAGAGAGAGAGATAATGTAAGAAAGTGCCAAACAGAAGTCACAGAGCTGAAGAATGCAATAACCGTAGCTGGAGCTGCACTAGAGGGATTTAATACCAGACTAGAGGAAGAAAGGATCATGACAATATATAACAAAATTATAACTACTAAGCACCCTCGTGATATCTGAGGTCCAAAAATGCCATATTAGAGAAGTCTCATTGTCTACTAATCAAGTATTTTCTAAAAAGAATTCATTCAATTCAACTTCATTATTAAATATATAACGAATATATGGTTTGTCAAAGATTTTAAAAGGCACTATAAATTCAACTGTAAAATTCAACTGTACACAAAATATATGAAAAAAAAAAGAATTTCATGGGATTCTGTTATGTTCGAGAAACTGGTCCCCATTCTAGGAATGTGAAAATAATCACATACGAGTCTTTCCCTAAAAAACACAAGGTCTCAGCCCCTCGCCAGATGTTGACATGATGTTATTGCTGACAATAATGGCAGTAGTAGTCCATACACAACACGCTCTACCACAAGGCAAAATTTTAGAGCCAGAGACAATGCAATGAGAATTTGTAAGAGAAAGACATTATTCCCAATGGAAGGGTATATACGTACATAGGTATGATGGTGGGATGGAAGAGGGGACAAGGGAGCTGTGTCTTAAAGAATAAGTAGTACATATATAGAGAGCTTTCAGAAAGATGTCAAGACATTCCAAAAGAATATTGTGAGGGAATACCATCAAACTATGGATATAAGTGAGGACTTCAAAGATTTGTGCAAGTAATCCTTACATAATATTATAAAACAAATTATGTTTATTTTAAAAATTAATGTGAAACATATGCATAGACTTTGTGCATTTAAATATAGATAGTAAGTTACACATAGTAGGTACTACATAATTCTTGAAAAAATAATGAATAAATAAATAGATTCTGAAACACACTATAACTCATCTTGAGCTTTAAAGACCAGGTACTTTTTTAGGAAGGCATAGGGATTTATTCACTTTGTGTTCCTAGCAACAATACTGTCCCAAAAACATACAAGTCCTTAACTCAATGTTTGTTGAAAGTTGTTAAATGGATAAAACTTTGGTGTTTGACTTAGTATGTAAGCGAAAGTAGTATAGCTAAAGCAACATAAAATATTCACTGATTAAACTTTATGTAAATAAATATGTAAGTCATTTGTAAATATTGCAGAAACCAATTGTCTCTCTCTGTCCTAGAACTTCTTTTTTGCCTTTCAAAATAACAGTTTTTGCATAAAATAAATAAAATTGCATCTTTAATCACAATGAGTTGGAAAGAAGGCATTTTCCATGGTGGGCTCCTGGAAGAGTGGATAGATAATATCTGTCGATCTGCAGGAGAATATGGAAGCATGACTCCTAGTATCCTCTTGGTTCTCTGATCTTATCTACATTTTCCATTCCTCTTGCCTTTGTGGTTTTATACAAGTGAATTGAGTTTACATTGCCTGGGCTATAATTGCTCATCCCTGCCATAATTACTTTATTAGTTTAGCTTTACCACTGGGAAGATCATTTCCCATTGTGGTTATATAAATTTGTTTTACAAGCCTATATAACTAGAATTTAAATTATGCTGCTGTGGGTAAAAATAATAACAAGTATTTTTTTTATGGATTCCTTCAGAGATCAGCTAAAAGGATGAATCAGTGTGCCCAAGGAAAAAAGATAAAGTTTGCCTTTCAGAATTTTTTGTATGAAATTCTCAACTGCTTCAAAAGTTTGCCTCCTTATAGGAAGATAACTAAGAACAGACTTAGAAACCAAATCCACAATAGTGCATTGTTTTTAAGTACTGTTAATGCAGCCATCAAGTACTGGAGGCCTTTAGATAGGGGGAGTAATAGCATCTAATGAATAAAAATAGTTAAGTGTGTGGTACTTTTATTCCACAGTAACCAATCTTTTCCGTTGGATACAGCATGTATTAAACTGAATGTATTAAAATTTAAATGAGACACACATTCACAGGAAAGAATAAAGTTTGGCAAGATTGTTTCGTACTGATGAAAACTAACAAAACCACAAAAACAAAAAAATTGAATTATAGCTCTGGATTTCCCCAACTCACATCCCCACCACTTCAGACATCATTTGTATTTAAATAGTTGACTCCATTTAAAGATAGGCAAACATCCAAAAGAAATAAGACACACTCTGAAATACTGAGGGGACAGGGAGGAGGTGATTGGAGTTAGTAGCAATGATGAGGAAAGGAACATCATCAAAAGACTAATGAAGAACATACATTCCAAATGGAAATAATTAGGGAAACAAAGGAAAAAGTCAAAAAACACCCCCCCCCATGGTTGTCAAGAAATGAAGGATAATTTTATACCAATTTAAATTGGCAGAAAAAATATAAGAAAGTATCAGGTAGGGTATTGGGGTAGCTCAGTTGGTTAAGCATCTGCCTTTGGCTCAGGTCATGATTTCAGGGTCCTGGGATGGAGCCCTGTGTTGGGTGACTTGCTCAGCAGGGAGTCTACTTCTTCTTCCTCTGCCTCTACTTGTACTCTGTCTTGGTCAAGTAAAAGAGAGAGAAGAGAAGAGAAAGAAGAGAAGAGAAGAGAAGAGAAGAGAAGAGAAGAGAAGAGAAGAGAAGAGAAGAGAAGAGAAGAGAAGAGAAGAGAGAAAAGAAAAGAAAAAAATAAAAGAAAGAGAGAGAGAAAGAAAGAGAAAGAGAGAAAGAAAAGAAAGAAAGAAAGAAAGAAAAAAGAAAGAAAGAAAGAAAGAAAGAAAGAAAGAAAGAAAGAAAGAAAGAAAAGAAAGAAAAGAAAGAAAGAAAAAGAAAAGGGAAGGTATCAGACAATCAAAGGATAGTAAATTCGAAAAGAAAATGGAGGTGATCTCTCCTTTTTCATTCGTGATTTTATTAATTTGAGTCTTCTCTCTTTTGTTTTTAATAAGGCTGGCTAATGGTTTATCTATCTTATTAATTCTTTCAGAGAACCAACTCCTGTTTTGTTGATCTGTTTCACAGTTGTCCTGGTCTCTAGTTCATTGAGTTCTGCTCGAATCTTTATTAACTCTCTTCTTCTGTTGGGTGTAGGATCTATTTGCTGTTTTTTCTCCAGCTCCTTTAGGTGCAAGGTTAGCCTTTGTATGAGTTCTTTCCAGTTTTTTGACGGATGCTTGTATTGTGATGTATTTCCCCCTCAGGACTGTTTTTGCTGTATCCCAAAGATTTTGTATCTTCATTCTCATTAGTTTCCATGAATCTTTTTAATTCTTCTCTAATTTCCTGATTGACCCTTCCATCTTTTAGCAGGATGGTCTTTAACCTCCACGTGTTTGAATTTCCTCCAAACTTCTTGTGATTTAGTTCTAGTTTCAAAGCATTATGGTCTGAGAATATGCAGGGTACAATCCCAATCTTTTGGTATCAGTTGACACCTGATTTGTAACCCAGTATGTGGTCTATTCTGAAGAAAGTTTCATGTGCACTTGAGAAGAATGTGTATTCAGTTGCATTTGGATGTAAAGTTCTGTAAATATCTGAAATCATTCTGGTCCAGTGTATCATTTACCATTCTTGTTTCTTTGGAGATGTTGTGCTTAGAAGATCTGCAAATTACAGAAAGCGCTGTGTTCAAGTCTTCCAGTATAAGTGTATTATTATCTAAGTATGTATTAACTTTGGTTATTAATTGATTGATATACTTGGCAGCTCCCACATTAGGGGCATAAATATTCATGATTGTTAGTCATCCTGTTGGATAAATCCTTTTAGTGTGATATAGTGTCCCTCTTCATCTCTTACTATAGTCTTTGGGCTAAACTTTAATTTATTTGATATGAGGATGGCTATCCCTGCTTTCTTTTGAGGACCATGTGAAAATGTCAATGTTACCCAGGGCAAATTACACATTAATACAATCCCTATCAAAATACCGTGGACTTTCTTCAGAGAGTTGGAACAAATCATCTTAAGATTTGTGTGGAATCAGAAAAGACTCCGAATAGCCAGAGGAATATTAAAAAAGAAAACCATAGCTGGGGGCATCACAATGCCAGATTTCAGGTTGTACTACAAAGCTGTGGTCATCAAGACAGTGCGGTACTGGCACAAAAACAGACACAGAGATCAATGGAACAGAATAGAGAATCCAGAAGTGGACTCTCAACTCTATGGTAAACTAATATTCGACAAAGCAGGAAGGACTATCCACTGGAAAAAAGACAGTCTCTTCAATAAATGGTGCTGGGTAAATTGGACAACCACATGTAGAAGAATGAAACTAGACCATTCTCTCACACCATACACAAAGGTAAACTCAAAATGGATGAAAGGTCTAAATGTGAGACAAGAATCCACCAAAATCCTAGAAAACACAGACAACACCCTTCTTGAACTTGGCCACAGCAACTTCTTGCAAGATACATCCAGAAAAGCAAGGGTAACAAAAGCAAAAATGAATTATTGGGACTTCATCAAGATAAAAAGCTTCTGCACAGCAAAAGAAACAGTCAACAAAACTAAAAGACAACCTACAGAATGGGAGAAGATATTTGCAAATGACGTATCAGATAAAGGGCTAGTATCCAAGATCTATAAAGAACTTATTAAACTCAACAGCGAAGAAACAATCCAATCATGAAATGGGCAGAAGACACGAACAGAAATTTCACAGAGGAAGACATAAGCATGGCCAACAAGCACATGAGAAAATGCTCCACATCACTGGCCATCAGGGAAATACAAATCAAAACCACAATGGGACACCACCTCACCCCAGTGAGAATGGGGAAAATTAACAAGACAGGAAACAACAAACGTTGGAGAGGATGTGGAGAAAGGGGAACCCTCTTGCACTGTTGGTGGGAATGTGACCTACTACGACCACTCTGGAAAACTGTGTGGAGGATCCTCAAAGAGTTAAAAATAGATCTGCCCTATGACCCAGCAATTGCACTGCTGGGGATTCACCCCAAAGATACAGATGCAGTGAAATGCTGGGACACCTGCACCCCAATGTTTTTAGCAGCAATGTCCACAATAGCCAGACTATGAAGGAGTCTCAGTGTCCAATGAAAGATGATAGAGAAGATGTGGTCTATGTATACAATGGAATAGTGAAAGGGAATAAAGGGGAAAGGAGAGAAAATGAGTGAGAATATCAGTGAGGGTGACAAAACATGAGAGACTCCTAACTCTGGGAAACGAACAAGGGGTGGTGGAAGGGGAGGTGGCCAGGGGGGTTGGGGTGACTGGGTGATGGGCACTGAGAGGGGCATTTGGCGGGATGAGCACTGGGTGTTATGCTATATGTTGGCAAATTGGACTCCAATAAAAAACAAAAAAGGAAAAATAAAGAAAATGGAATCTAACAATTACAAAGATAAAAATTACACGAGTAAGCCACAGAGTTTGATACATACAAACAGTCCTGACATGGGCTATAGCATTAAAAAAAAGTACAAAAATCAACTATTCCTTTTCTATTGCTATATGACAAATTACCATAAATGTAGGCTTATTTTTGTGGACCAAGAGGCAGACATGGGTTAACTGGGCCCTCTGCTCAGGATTTCACCAGGCTGCACTCAAGGTTCAAGTGGCACCTGGGGTCTTATCCAGTTGCTGGCAGAATTTGGTTCCTTACAGCTGTAACACAGAGCTCCTGTGTTCCTGCTGGCTGCTGACCATAGGTATTCTCAGCTCCTAAAGGCTGCCCTCTCACAACTGGAGGTTAACTTATTCAAAACCAGCAGGAGAAGCTCTCTGAATCAGCTACAAAAGAATCTCATATAAGGTAATCTTACAAGTGACTCTCATATTTTTCAGCCCTGCCCTCCCTTGAGGAAGGGGGATTACTTACCACATGTACACCAGGGGTCAGGAATCTTGTGCGTCATTTTAGAATTCTGCTTACCACATATTACAAAATGGAAAAGATAACAAATCAAGAAAGTTGTGTTTCTCAAGTTCATAAGTTTGAAAATAGAACAAAAGAAGAATATCTGACTTAAGATGGCAAAGAAATTTGGGCCTCTTTCTCACCTCAAAAGGCACAGAAAACAGAAAGACGACACAGCAAGGAGACAGCTGAAGACAATCTCTAATTTATGAGGCAAACCTGATGAGAAAAATCTTGATTTATTTAGCAGATCAGAGGATATTTGCAAATGTCTACAGTTACTAGGAAGTACAAGTGAGTGAACCCTGCAGAACCAACAGAGTTTACTAACACTACTGCAGCGGGTGGTTGTTGGTGAGAAAGTCCACTTAAAGAGCAGAAAGATCTCCCATTTTCCATCCATGCTCCAGGAAGTCAAGTGCTTATTCTTTGCAGAAAGATACACAAGATACTTATTCTCCAGAGGAATTAGTAAGGAAAGTTCCAAGGTTGGTGACACAATTCAAACAGCACAAGAGTAAGATGCCAGACTGCCAAGGAGAAGGGTGTACTCTGTATTTTTTTTTAAGATTTTATTTATTCATGAGAGATACAGAGAGAGAGAGAGAGAGAAGCAGGCTCCATGCAGGGAGCCTGAGGTGGGACCCAATCCCGGGTCTCCAGGATCACACCCTGGGCTGAAGGCAGTGCTAAACCGCTGAGCCACCCAGGCTGTCCGGATGTACTCTGTATTGACACTAATTATATTCCACTCTCAGAACTCTCATTTGCTGGTGGTAATCGGTAGACCTCTATGCTCAAGTTGAAATGCCAAAATACTAACATTTCTGGTTAATACATTTTAAAACCAACGAGGAACTTCTCCCATGAGAAACTTACCAATAGATGTGTCCCTCCTACAAGCAGTCTGGTCCCCCTCTCCTAAATATGAATGCATAGACAAGATTTGACAATGACTTTAATAAGTGTATAATAAAGGATTCACTGTAGGAAGAAACAATTTCAGAAAGTGATGTACAGTTATCTTCAGAGAGAAAATAGCTCAAAGGTAGAGGAAGTTATAAAAAATAAGTTTTTGAAAATTAAGAAATATAGAGGCACCTGGGTGGCTCAGTGGTTGAGAGTCTGCCTTTGGCCAGGTCATGATCCTGGGATCCTGGGATCCAGTCCCACATTGGGCTCCCTACAGGGAGCCTGCTTCTCCCTCTGCCTGTGTCTCTGCCTCACTCTGTGTGTCTCTCATGAATAAATAATTGAAATCTTTTTTTTTATTTTTTTAAATTTATTTATGATAGTCACACAGAGAGAAAGGAGAGAGAGAGGGAGAGAGAGAGAGAGGCAGAGACACAGGCAGAGGGAGATGCAGGCTCCATGCACTGGGAGCCTGACGTGGGATTCGATCCCGGGTCTCCAGGATCACACCCTGGGCCAAAGGCAGGCGCTAAACCGATGCACCACCCAGGGATTCCCTAATTGAAATCTTTAAAAAAAAAAAAATTAAGAAATATAATTGGTAATGGAAAATATTCAGTAAGAAGAGTCAGAAGTCTAGTATATTCTTAGAAGAAACAGCCAAAGTTGTTGCCTCTAGGGTGGATTCTCCATGGCAACACTCAATACCAAAAGGCAATGAGGCAGTGAGTACAAAATTCTGAAAGAATGGTACCCTAGAATTCTGAAACCAGTCATGTGTTCTTGCAAATGTAATGGAATAAAACACCCATGAGTTTTACTTTTAAATCTTACTGAATGATGAAAGCTAGTCAAGCCAGACAGAAATTAAAAGACCAAAGAATGCGAAGATTTAGTAAAAGTGAATGATGCCAGGAACTCCATAAATATGGAAATAAAATTAAAACAGAAGACACTTTGTACAAATTATAGTTAAAGAGAGAATAATGTTTTAAGCATTGACAATATAAGCTTAATAACATAACCAAGGGCATCCTGGGTGGCTCAACAGTTGAGTATCTGCCTTCAGCCCAGGTCATGATTCCAGGGTTCTGGGATCGAGTCCCACATCAGGCTCCCTGCATAGAGCCTGCTTCTCCCTCTGCCTGTGTCTCTGCCTCTCTCTGGGTCTCTCATGAGTAAATAAATAAAATCTTTAAAAAAATAACATGACCAAAAATATCAATCCACATGGAAAATAGAAGGAAAAATATGTCTTCCATTAAATAGGGATTTTTAAAGTCAAACCATAGAAAAAAAATCTCAGAATCTTACCTTACTTATCTTTATCATCTTAGGTTTATATTGTTCTTAATTTAGAAATCTGCTTTTGGACCAAAATCTCTCTTGATAGAATATTAAGGTTCACTTACCCTATCACTATTTCTGGTTCATTTTATTCTATTAAGTATTCTAAAAATAAAAACCATGTAGTGTGATAGGGAATTCAAATGTGTAATTATTTGTGTCAGTTTATCATTCTATCTATATATCTGTAAATCTAAGAAATATCTGGAATAGAATTTAACAGGGAATAACATTGTTTCCGTTTTGGCTCTCTTTCTGGGTAGTGGGATTTGGGGGATGCTGGAGGAGGTCATGGAGAGGATGGGACCACTGGAAGCCAGACTCAGGCAATTCAGTCTCCTCCCACCACCTCTCTGTCCTTGGAATGTATATTCCACCTGACGCTCCCACAGCTGGAGCTGATTCAAGGCCATGGCTTTGAGAGACCATCTGTTGAGATCATCTTAATGGATGGAATCCTAATAAGGCCTCTATACAAACTTTTAAGATTCTGGCGGGCAGAGGTATTGATCTACTTGTTTTGTGGCACTCAGGACAAGCCTCCTATTGAAGTTTCCTTGCTTATTAAACCCTCTACCTCCCAATCTGGGGTGGTCTGCCTCTTTGGGCCCTCCCTGCCCTCCGTGTATTGAGGCCACCAGGGCAACTCTTGAAGTCACCAACTAACAATTGGCAAGCCAGTCAGGAGGCAGAAGAAACGGGTCTTAGGAAAAGAGGGATCTATGGAAAGAATCCCGAGTCAGCCATCATCCTCTAGAGGAGGAAGCATGGCTCGTGCGTTAGATGCTTGTGGAGGGCTCTGTGAGTACGGGGATGCCACGAAAATGCCAACTAGCCTAACGTGCCTGTTTGAGGAACTGCACAGAGCACCTTGCAGCAGGGAAGGGAAATGTCTGGTGCAACAGCAGGCTAGCCTCGACTGTGGGTGGTCAGCTGGCCACAGATGCCAACGAGAGGTTCAGGTTAGAAAACTGGAAGAAGAGCTGAGATTCGAGAGCTACATGTGACATCCACTACTCTGCCAGTTTTGGAGGCTGGCAGACAAGGTGAGGGAGCATAATAAATTGGGGACCCTAATGTGCCATTTTGCTAGGAGGGCTCAAGCTGCCGTGGATGAAGTGTTAAGAGCTCATGACAAAGCCTGATTAAGACACTAGGAGGTGGAATCCTTGGGAAAGTAAAAACAAAGGAAAATATTAAAGTGCAATCACTCTAGACTTCTGATTGGGCAATACACTCCAAAATTCCTAGGAGGCAACTTGCATTCTTTCTCTGTCCCTCAACGTAAATCATATGTTTTTGAAAGGTAAACACACAGAAGATAACTAAAACACTGATCTCCATTGCTTGTGCCTGGAGAAAAAAAGGGTGTGGTGTGTCTATGGATGTATGTTATGTGTGTGTGATTTTTTTCTACCTTCAGATGGTATTAAAGATTTTCATATAATTGACTCCTGTCGTTCAGTATGAAGTCTACTTGCTTCATGCAAGGATTACCTCTCACTGAATGCTCTTCCTTACTCAGGCTTCTGGCCCCTCACTGCCATGTTGTGTTAGATATATGCCTTCTCTCAATGCATCCGGTGCTTAACTTGACCACTGTCTGTATCAAAACGTACAACAGTTGTCTTTTTCAGGTCTTTCCTCAGTTAGGTGTGTAACAGTGATTTTGGTGAGGTCAATAAATGCTTCAATGAATTAGTTAGTGATCTACGTTGTCCTCCACCCCTCCCTTCATGTGAAGATACAACCAGAAGTGTGTGGCCAGGAAGAGGGCCCTCACCCAACCACACTGGCACCCTGATACTGGACTCGGAGCCTTTAGAAGTAGGAGAAATAAATTTTCTTTGTTTATAAGTCACCTAGTCTGTCATTATTCTGTTATAGCAACCCAAATGGGCTAAGACAGATAGCTTCACCTTCAACAAAATCTAGAAAGTAGAACAGTGGTCATACTGGATCAAACTTCTTAGGTGTTAGCATCTGAGTATTAAGCCATGTCCAAGTACATGGACTGATGAGATTAACATATTGGTAAGATGCCACTTAGAAACCTTCAACTAAATGAAGTTTTATGGATATGAACTAAAACACTCAAAAATGATAAGTCTATCTTCCCATCACTCAAATATAACAGTGAGAAATATTATCTTGGATTGACAGAAATAGGATTTAAAAGCTTTTCAAACTTAACTTGCTGATAGGTACTGTTTGGTTATAGTGATTGTTCTAATTTTTTCATGAAATTGCCCCATGGATAGAAGAGTTAATGGCTGATTTCAAACAATGTTTTTTGAAATCTCTAGTTAATATTCTAAAAAATGTTACAGAACAAAATAAAAATGCATAGTAATGACACAATGATCATTTTCATGTAACTTAATTTTTAAAAATCCTACAATTATTGCTTTATGAAGATCAGATTGACTTATACAGCTACTGCCTATAACAAGCAGCACATTTCTCTGAGGAAACACAAACTAGTTTATTGGGAATTTTTTCGAAAGTCCTTTAATTTATCTCATGACTTCACCAGGTACTTACAAAATCCAAGAGGTGTCAATACCTAGAAAATGAATTTAAGTTCCAAAACAATCTACAGAAATGTAAACCCTCATTTGTCTAAAGCTCTTTGGTAGACCTGCAGCCCCAGGTGGCCAGGGCAGGCCAGGCCTTGGGACAGGTGTGTGTGTCTGTACGATGTCAAAAAATAAAGCTTCCAATGTCCAAAACAAACAACAACAACAACAAAAACAGAATAATAAGGATCTGGCAGAAAGAATGCAGATCTGTATGCCTAGAATAATCCAAAAGCTGCAATGCCACATAGCCTCTCCAGGGGTTAATGGATTAAAGAGAAGTTTCCAGTGCCCAAAATATCAGACGAGGACATACTGCTTAAATGCTGAATCTTGGCCAAATGCACTGATGTGAAAAATAAGAGTTAAAAAGACTGAAGCAAGATCCAGATATCTCAAGTGACACAACAGGAGATGAGCCTATAGGAACCATACACAGAACACAGGAAAGTCATCTCCCCCAGCACAGAGCCATCCTGCCGGCCACTCTGGGTAAATCACCGTTCAAGGTAGAAGAAACATGGATTGAGATCAAAACCCACTCCAGCCACCTTAATCATTTTCATATGAAATGTGAGTATAGTAAACTCCACCTATCCTTCATTCCAGAGTGCAAATTTGACCATTCCCAACAAATCTTTGTGTTGCTCTAGTGAAATTCTGAGTCAAGGAACCCCTGCTGCTTCTTAATAGACAGATAACTCAGATTTATGAAGTCTACCTGAGTGGTGCCCATAGTAGGCAAATGAGAAAAGTAGCCCAATTCAGAAACTGTATTAACCAGGGCTTAACTGCATGTTGCACATATCTTATTATTGCAAGATATTTTTCCGTTGGATGACTTTTTTTTTTTTTTTTTTTTTTTTAATAGAATGGATCTGTATGTGGTCAATTCACTTTTCAACAATTCATCCTCTAGTGACAGGGCTGAAGTGATTTCACATTCAGGGAAAATGAGTTCTGCTGCTCTTCATAAATCGCTAATGAGCTTTTTGAACAATTGTAGCCCTAACCTGATTCACAAAGAACCTTCTCAGATTTGCCATTAACATGTCTGTAACAATAAAGGGAGAGAAAAATACCAAGTGAGTTGATACCACTTGCTGAGAACTATTTTCTTCTCCTCATTTCAGCCCATTAGATTATTTCTCCCCGTGACATGCCAAGTAGGCTGGATTCAGTGTGACAGTTAAGCCTTCAGATGTCTCTACTGCTAGCCTGTCTTACTTTGCAAAGGGAAGAAAGCTTCGATGCTGTGTGTGGCAAGAAGGATGTCAAGAGAACTAGATTTTATTTTCAGCTCTGCCACTCACCAGCTTGTGTGACACTGGGCAATTTATTCTTCTGCTCGGGAGTAGTTTCTAATATGTCAAATGTGTGTAAAGTAGACCGGTTTCTAAAAGGCTAAAAGACCTCCAAAGTCCTTTTCATTATTAAGTTATGATGATGCTTGTAAACCATAGCTTCTGAAACTCTATCCTTTTGTTTTGTGCAGTGATTCCTCCCTGGGTGGTTTCCCATTGCTTACTTCCATTTCTCTCAAACCAACAACTCCTGAGGTGTTGCATTTAAATTAGAGTACATGGAGACAAACTGGAAGAAAAAAAAAAAACTCAGTGGGTTCCTTTTTTACCTTACCTGGCTTTGTTCAGCATACAGGCAAAATAAGAAAGCAATTTATACTTCCACCATTCTTCTTGGAAATTTCCTTAGCCAGATTCTCAAGCTCATTAAGTACATTTTCCATCTTCCGAGAAACTATAGGTGGCAGTTTCACTAATCTGATAGGATAACACCAAGGTCCCTTTTGCTCTGGCTAATAGACTTCTCAAGGTTCTTTAGTTCCATACCTGTTTGTTGATCCCAAAGCTAGAGCTTCATAGTTTGAGTCTGTTACTGCCACAACAATTTCTATTCTCTTTTATCTGCTTCCATGTAGCTCACTACCCTCAAACTTAGTATGTTAAAATAGCAATCACTAGATTGTTTATCTTGATGTCACACAGGACAGTGGATTTACCTGTTTGTTCTCACCTTGATGGCTGCAAGGACTGGAAAGTCTGCAATGGCTGGTTTAGTCCTGTGTCTCATGTCTCAGCTAGGAAGATTCAAATGGTCAATGGCCAGCTAGAAGAGAGAAGCTGAAGTCCTGTGTGGATTTTCAGTTCTCCCTCAAGCAATCAGGGCCTCTTCCTCTCCACATAGGCTCTCCATATTTCCTCTTAACACGGTCTCATCTAGAATTGTGACATAATCCTAGGGTTCCTAAAGGTTCAGGAATTTAAGCTTTTCTCCTTTTAACACTTTATTTGACAGAAAGTGAGTACACAAGTGAAAGGCGACAGGGGGTGAGGAAGCAGAAAGAGAGAGGATAGCAGGCTCCCCCTACCCCCAACACACTGAGATCATGACCTGAGCTGAAGGCAGATGCTTAACCAACTGAACCACCCAGGCACCCCCTGAAGGTAGGCCTTCTTAAAATTTAGGCAAGAATTGGCACAGTAACACTTTTGCCGTATTTTATTCTTAAAAGTATCTTAATTCAGGCTGCTCTAACAGACCTCCATAGATTAGGTGGCTTGTAAATAACAAATGTATTTATCCTGGTTCTGGAGACTGGAAATTGAGAATCAGGGTCCCACCATGATAGAGTTCTGGTGATGATTCTGGTCTGGGTTACAGAGGTCTTTTTTCATATTATCACATGAGAGAGGGGGAGAGGAGACTCCAAGGGTCTCTTTTATAAACTCACTAATCTCCTTCATGAGGGCTCCACCCTCAAGATCTAATCCCTTCCAAAATTCCCAGCTTAATACCATCACATTGGGGGTTAGGATTTTAACACATAAATTTTAGGGAGAACACAAATATCCAGCCCATAACAGCAAGTCATAAGACAAGATTGAGTTTAAGAGAGGAGGACAAAAAAAGGCTATAAATACCAAAAGAAAATTCAGTTAATATTCCCATTGCAACTGACTCTCTTAGTGACAGAGAAAATTCACAAGACAAAAGGTCCTTTTAAAGATTAGCAAAATTGATAAATCTCTTGTAAGTTAAATTTAAAATCACAGGGAGATAAACTATTTTTTAATGGAAGGCTAGTGACGGAGTTGGAAAAAAAATGGATAGTTTTGCAAGGTCTTAAAGAAATTTTTAAAAATTAAAAAATTTAATACATAAATTAATTAAAAAAATAAAACTGACAGGGCTTGGCAGTTTCCTGGATGTTAGAATGAAGAAGAGAGGAGATCAGGGCATAGACAAAAAGTCAATTGTCAAGTCAATGGCATACAAAGACAAAAAACTTGGAAAGTGAATTGGATCTACTCTCACGCGTAAGTATTCCCTGCATTCCTGGCTCTTACCTAGCACATAACTAGCCCCTACATTTGGCTCTGAGGAGAGGAGGAGGGATGATTGGCTGGAGGTCCACACAAAACAAGTCACACATTGCCCCTCAAGGGCTCACATACAAAATAGATGTGTTTGTGGATGTACAGTAATGGGAAACAAAGTGATGAGACAACCCAATCTACATTACATGCCACAGAACTATATTTTACTGATGGAAATAAGAGGACTAGAATGTATTTAATATGGGGATACATCAATTCTATTAGCGACCATAGAGTTTTATTCATCCGTCAAGATGGGGGAAGGATAAGGAGGAGTTGTCACATAGTAACTCAGGCTGAAGTCCTTCTGATTGGTGGACCATCAGAATGTAATTATGTATTACTGGAATAGCCTGCCCAAAATATCTAATAGTCTAGAATTTGGAAGCATCTCGTATTTGTAACATTTTAGAACTAGAAGAATTTTACGATATACAAAGGGAATAGAACAGAAATACAAAGGGATAGAGAAAAAGGGAAAAGAGAAAGAGAAAACTTAGGCTCAGTGGTTTATTTTTTTTTTAATTTTTTAAATTTTATTTATTTATGATAGGCACACAGTGAGAGAGAGAGAGAGGCAGAGACATAGGCAGAGGGAGAAGCAGGCTCCATGCACCGGGAGCCCGACGTGGGATTCGATCCCGGGTCTCCAGGATTGCGCCCTGGGCCAACGGCAGGCGCTAAACTGCTGAGCCACCCAGGGATCCCCGGCTCAGTGGTTTAAATGTGAGAACCACTCATTTAAAGATCTATAAGCATCATACCAACTGGTTTCCAATTTTTATGTACAGACCTTTTTTTGGACCCTGATTTGAACAAAGAGACCATAAAAATATATAATACATCTGAGAAAATTAACAAGTGGATGGATTTCAGACTATTAAAATATTA
Source organism: Canis lupus baileyi (assembly GCF_048164855.1). NCBI lineage: Eukaryota > Metazoa > Chordata > Mammalia > Carnivora > Canidae > Canis > Canis lupus. The sequence continues at coordinate 55,498,916 of NC_132849.1, read as the reverse complement.
CCACTAGTTTTTGTTTAGCAGTGAAATAATCCTTTGTTTAGAATACAGCTTTTAGAGATACACATAAGGATTTACAAAAGTCATATAATGATTTAAATGAAAATAATATAGGCCTTGTGCTGTTAGTAGGTGAGAGTACTGAGAGAAAAAAAATAAGATTGGTCATGACTTGATATTGTTGTTAGTTGGGTTTTAGCTCTACAAAGATTCACTATTTCTCTTTTTTCTAGTGTTTGAAATTTTTCATAAGAAAAAGTAAAACCTTACAACAAAAATAAATTCCAATATCAGGAATGAAAAAATGGATCATCAATATATATATATATATATATATATATATATATATATATATATATATCTTACAAGTGTTAAAAATAAGAATATTATGAAATCTTCAGGCCAATAAATTTGACTTCCAGATTAGTATATTTTGTGAAAATGAAAATTTATAAAAACCAACATAAGAGAAAATAGAAAACCTAAATAGTCCTATATAAGCTAAACTTATTAATAACCTAAACCATGCAAATTCTATGCACACATGGTGTACTCCAATGAATTATCCTAAACATTAAACAAACAAACAAAAAAGCACCAATATAAAAAAAAAAACTTTTAGAAGACAAAAGAAAAACATGAGAATATGTCCTAATTCCTTTTAGGAAACTAAGTTGATCTTGATAGTACAATCTGACAAGAACATTTAAAGAATTTTCCAGAACAATATCTTAACAACATAGATACATTTTTAATTTATGAAAGATTATATATTAGTCAATTGGAACTTATTCTAAAAAAAATTCCAGAGTGGCTTAACATTTAATATAATTCATCACATATGATTTTTATCATTTTAAAAGATTTTATTTATTCCTGAGAGACATAGAAAGAGGCAGAGACATAGGCAGAGGGAGAAGCAGGCTCCCTGTGGGGAGCCTGATGTGGGTCTCAATCTCAGGATCCTGGGATCAGTATCTGAGTCAAAGGCAGATGCTCAACTGCTAAGTCACCCAGGCACCCTTTCACATCACATATTAATTTTAAAAAGATCTCTGATATATTAAAAAAAAAGTATTGAATAAAATTACCCATTAATAGCTTCACAGCAATAGAGAAGTAAATAGAAATTTATATAATAGAGTATTAAATTAAAACCTTTTGTGAATTTTATATTTCAGTGAATTATAAGAAGTATTCTCTTTAAAATGATAAAGGTTATAAACATCCCTCCTCTCACCATTTGTATTCACTACTTTACAAGAAGTCCTAGCCAATGTAATAGAGCAAAAAGAAATGAAAAGCACAAAAATTGAAGAGGAAAAAAACCTCATTATTCATAGATTAGATGATTATATTCAAAGAAAATCCAAAAGCATCTCCTAGCAAACTCCAGAAATTACTAAGTGAATTTAGCATTCTAGCTGTATAAAATTAAAAAACAGCAACAAAACAACTTTACACGCATATACTAGCAATACAAAATTTAAAAATGAAACTTCAAAATGGTTTTCATAATATTAATGTCAAATAACTGAAAAATATTTAAAATCTTAACACTGAAAACTATAAAACATTACTGTAACTAGAGATTAAAAATGTATATATATATTCCCATGTACATAAGAATATGTACACAATCATCATATTCAATTTGATTTGGTTAAAAAAGCACTTTAAGATTACAAAAATGACATTATTTTTCCAAGTGAACTTGATTCAATTATTTTATAAATCAAAACTGATATGATTTTCTATGGTGTTTGTTGAAACTGGCTACTGTTTCTAAAGTTAACTTAAATACAAAAGACAGGGCACCTGGATGGTTCAGTCAGTTAAGTGTCTTATCTTTGGCTCAGGTCATGATCCCAGGGTCTTGGGCTTCAGCAGCGATGGGTTCCTTGCTCAGTGGGGAGCCTGCTTCTTCCTCTCCCCCCTCCACCTCAATCATGCTCTCTCTAATAAATAAAATCTTATGAAGAAGGAGGAATAATAATAATAATAATAATAATAATAATAATAATAATAAAATGGCTGGGGCACCTCAGTGGCTCAGTAAGTTAAGCAACCAATGTTTGATTTTGGCTCAGATCCTTATCTCAGCATCCTGAGATGGGGCTCTGCATTGATCTGTGCTCTGTGGTCAGTGTGGAGTCTGCTTGGGATGCTCTCTCTTCCTCTCCCTCTGTCCTTCCCCCTGCTTGTGAGCTCTTTCAAATAAATTAATCTTCAACAGTAAAATGGGGGGAGACAATAGTAAAATGGAAGATAACAAGTATTGACCAGGAAGTGAAAAAAGTGCAACTTTCATGTCTTGCTGATGGGAACAGAAAATAGTGCAGCTTCTGTGGAAATTGTTTAGGGATTCCTCAAAAAGCTAAATATAAAATTATCATACAACTCATTAATTCCATTCCTAGGTATATACCTCATATTTTAGAACAGAGAATCAGATAGTTATGTATCAATGTTCACTGTAACATCATTCATAACAGCCAGAAGGCTGAAACAGCCAAAAGGCTGAAGCCAAGTGTCCATTAGAAGAATGTATAAAATAATGTGGTATATGTACACACTTAAATATTCAGCCCTGAAAAACAATGAAGTTCTAATAGGTGCCACAACATGAATGACACTTGAAAACATTATGCTAAGTGATAAAAGCCAGACATAAAATGGAAAATATGGTATGATTCCACTTACCTAAAATTATCTCAAATAGACAATCTTACAGAGACAAAAAGTGCAATAGATACCAGAGACTGGAGGGAAGGAAAATGGAGTTTCAGCTTAATGTGTACAGAGTTTGTGTTCAGGTCATAGAAATGTTTGGAAATAGGGAATAGTATTTGCACAACAGTGATATAATTAATGCCACTTATTTGTAGGTTTAAAAGCAGTTGAAAATCAAGTTTTGTGTTGTATGTATTTTATCACATAAGAAATAATCTACTAGGAGTTCCAATTTATAAGATCAGTTTGGAACACTGCTGGAAACTATCAAACATTCATACGCCATAACTCAGTATTTATACTCATTCCAAACAATTATGTACATACCTCTGCCAAATGGCATTTTCTAAATTATCACTAAAGAACTGTATATACAAAGAATACGTGAATCATGGTTTATTTATACTTCACTGCAATGAAAATGAAAAAAGCACAATATGCGCACACACTTGCAAAAAAACTCGCAAACCCGCATCTGAGTGAAAGAAGCCACAGGCACAATGCATGTTCTAGGATTCCAGTGATTCACATTAAAGACAGGCTATGTTTATCTATAGTTTGAAGTAAAAACATGGTCATCATTGGGAGTGGGGTTAAGGGTTTCAAAGGATCATGGATGAGGTCGGGGGTTTCTGGATCATAACATTCTGTGTTTCGACATAGTTGTGAATTTTTCTATATCCATGTTATGCTTCAATAGAGAATTTATGAAAAAAGTACATTGTAAGTGAGCAAAATTATTGGTTTTAGTATTAAATATTATACCAGAGAAGCAAAATGGGATTACATTGGCAACTACCAGCTATATGAATCACTGCAAGATTTCTTAGTAATGTTAGATTCAACTATTATAAGATTTCAAAATATGCTGACAAAAGAGAAATGGATGGTGAGAGGTTAGTAAATAGCTGGAGTTTATGGGCAGGCTGAAGGCATAAAAGGTCTCTGCTAGCAACCCATTCATGGGCACCAGATCTATGACAAACTTGCCTCTTCTTTCATTGTGAACTAATACACCAAATCATCTTGGAGTTTATCCCAAAGTTATAGACAGCATCTTATTTACTGGATAACTATTTACTAAGGTTTTTACACCTAAATGATATGCAGAAACACTCTGGGTTTTTAAGAAGATGCCAAGGGTGTACAAGTTTATTTCTCCACGCTGTTCAGATGATGACAGCCACTAAAAGTGGCTGAATTGCAAAGTGAATAACTGGTGACATGATGGGTAGGTTAAACTTTTCACTGCCTCATTGAGAGGTAAATAGGTTAATTCACATGATAATTTTGCAGAGTACTTTGGTTATCTAAAGAGCCTTCAAACTGCTATTCCTTTTGATCCAGTAATTCTTCCACAAGGAGTCAAATCTAAAGAAACTGTATATGGAAAATAGTATGCACAAAGATCTCCATATTGATATGAATTGCAAAAGTGAAGAAGAGTATAAGTTATGTAAGTTTCCAGTAAGAGGGGGATGATCAAAAAACCATGAAGTCACTTGATAGAATTAATTACTTTCTTTTGTCATGAATAATCAAACCATAATGCTACTTATTTGTCCATACTTAAAACAAGTCAATAATATTAGGGCAGTAGGAATTCCAGTAAGAAATTAAATATATCTGGGCATCTGGGTGGCTCAGTGATTTAGCGTCTGCCTTTGGCTCAGGTCATGATCCTGGAGTCATGGGATCAAGTCCCACATCAGGCTCCCTGCAGGTAGCCTGCTTCTTCCTCTGCCTATGTCTCTGCTTCTCTCTCTGTGTCTCTCATGAATAAATAAATAAAATCTTAAAAACAAGAAATATATCTTTTATTAAAATAGTTTGAAAAAAATTGGTTTAGTATATGTAGTTTAATATAAAAATATTAAAGTATAAAAACATGCTTATAGAACTTTTTTTTAAGATTTTATTTATTATTCATGAAAGACAGACAGAGAGAGAGAGAGAGAGAGAGAGAGAGAGAGAGAGGCAGAGACACAGGCAGAGGGAGAAGCAGGCTCCATGCAGGGAGCCCAATGAAGGACTCGATCCAGGACTCCAGGATCACACCCTGGGCCAAAGACAGGCACAAAATTGCTGAGCCACCCAAGGATCCTCATAGAACTTCTAATATAGAATATGCTTATCCTAAAAAAAAAAAAAAAAAGAATATGCTTATCCTGTAATGATATGCAATGTATATAACATATTTTCCTTTACCATAATTTTTACATATTGTGTTACATTTTATAATACGATGTCAATTATGTTAAACATACTTAGAAAATTGAATAGTAGACCTTGGTAATCATAAACAGAATAAAAAGGACAACCGTGGGGTGATTTAGAAGTTTCTGATTCACACAACTTCATAGTATAAGAAAATTTAAGGATACCTACAGAGTTTGTTTTATGTAGCATGACTGTTACATACTTTAGATATATTTAGGTGGACTTACTTATACATTCCTGTTTAAGTATAGTTTATTAGAATTCATCTCTGTGTTCCCAGATACCTCATCTGTATCTGCAGTTTAACAGCCTTCCCTTGATATAAAATAGGGACCTTCATTTTACCACAATTGTCTTATTACTTTAGAAACAACTTTATATTCTGACTTGTCTAAGATTCATGGATTTTTTTCTCCCTAATATTTCAGGTCAATTGAAGGAGAAAAAGTACCCTGTAAGTGGTTTATCGACAGGGCTGTCATTAGCCAAAGAGTAAAAGAACAAATGAATTAGGTCTCACTGTTCTGGGATAATGTAAAAGAAATGTCCTTAAGCAAATAATTCCTTGCTACTTCAAGTTTTGTTTACCTCGGAGGACACATCAAATAAATGACCAAGTTGATGCAACTAAGTTCCTTGGAATAAAACCAGTGTTCTAGTTATGGTTTAAAGAAAAAAAAAGGAGAAAGGGGAATCCAGGGATGCAAAATGGATTGTCAGGTGAAATGAATAATGAGCCACTGGCAACTTAGCAAAAATAATGAATAAGGATATCAAATTGCAATTGGTTAAGAAGTGAATGAGAGTTATGATATGAAAATAATCAATACTGAAGTTCCTTTGATAAGTCAGTTTCTGGATTTGCATCTTAAAAGGTATTTATATTGGAAGACTTTTTTTTAAGGTATGAAAAATATCTAAACCTTGCTGCAGGTGCACTGGAAAGCACTGGAATAGATAAACTGAGGATATAGTTTGGGCACCTGCAAGTAGTGAGACTCCGTTAACTCTTGTTTTCACATTGAAGGTCACTTACTGATAAAAAAAAAAAAAGGGACTGAGTTTGCAACAGCAACACTATTATGAGTATCTTTTGTATACCTACCTCTGTTTGCCTGGTACCTTTTATTATTATCCCATTAAGATAAATTTACGAACAATTTATTGCAGCAAATTTAACATATCTCAGGTTTATTATGTTGTGTTAGATGTGGATCTTATTAGGTTGTTTCTTGTACTTCTACAAGCAGGTGGATTTATTATTCAGACTGTGTGAGGTATTAAGTGATTTAGGATTAGAAAATGATCCATCATCAGAAGCACTGTAAGGAAAAATGTATTGACAGAAACTGATTTCATGGCAGCATTCTAGGCATTGCAGAGGTTTTGAAAGTGAGAATCTAGATGATCATTCTAACTCCATTTAATGTTTTCCAATCTCCTTCATACGCTGCAAATTTCTGTGCAAATATAACTGTTAACCCTTATTTATGTTAAGGTCTGTAAATGTAGAGTAATATCACAGAGGGCAGAATCAGATCTGGCCACACCAACACCATATATATGCTCTCTAAGAAAATGTAACTAATCTTATTGACCATATGTAAAAAGAGCTTAATATCATCTTAGGAGTTTATTTTGTGAAATAAAAGAAATATATATGTAATTATTTCCCTGGCAAAAAAACAAAACAAAACAAAAAAAAAACAGTGTTCAGTAAAGAAGTCCTCATGATTTTCAGTAATCTGAGAAAAGGTAAAGAAATTGTTTAAATTATAGAAAGTTCAATGAGCTATCCCATCTTTGAAATAAAATTTAGCTGACATGTTAATTCACATTGACAGATATTTTAATTTGAATTCTTAACAGAAATTTTTTGAAAAGTAAATTCAATAATTAGCTGACTCCAGATCCAACTTCAATTCAGATTTATTTGTCTAAGGTAATTGGATTGCAGATTAAGTGTTTTCTAGAGATACACAAAATATAATTCTCCCCAAGTCATAAATTATTCATTGTTACTACTTGCACACATTTCAGTTTTAATGAAATGGTCTTCTTAAAATGATTTGATTTGCTAGTGCATCAGTTTACTATTAAAACATTAGGAAATTTGGCTAATTTGTGATTTACTAGCTCTTTGAGTGTTGATCTCTTACGTATTATCCTCCCAATTACTGTTGACTTTGCCCTGTCCCTTACTCATCTAGATTGTTTTTCCATACTATAACTGCAAAAGGAAAAAATTTCATATTTTTGACATCTCCTTTCCTGCCCATATTTTACTCAAAAATATGTATCCCAATATGAGAATGAAGAAACATGTAATCATTTTCACAATGAGTCACTTTCTCCTTTTGTGATTAGGGATATTTTATGACATTTTTATAGTATTTATTAAATGTTACTTTTACAACCTCAAAACTATGAAAAAGACATGCCTAACTTGAAAAACGTCACATAGATCAAGAATGCTTCCTTCTGATAGGCAGTAATAAAAATGCTATTTCCTAGGTACATAAGCCAAACCATAGAGAAGATATACTCAATACAAATATGAAAGATTCATAGGATCAAAGGGAACAGGATTTGTAGCTGAAGATTGTAAAGTATGTTTCATATAACATCTTTCTCCAAGAATTCACAATGGGAACAACTAATCTTAGACGGAGAGAGAGAGGTACAGAAGAGAATAGCAGCAGCAATTAACCACAAAAGCCAATTACTCATACAGTAACCAAGTATCCACAAGGTTTAGAGGACTGCAATTTTAGGACACTTAGCTAAACTTTGCAGAGAAGTGCTAAAAGGGAGGAAAGGTGGAATGAGTGAGTGAAGGTAAGTGGAAGTGCTAAAAGTGTCAGAAGGCCAGGCATATTCCAAGTGGAAAGCCAATTGAGGGCATATACCCACTAGGATATAGACACAAATTTTCCATTCTAGTAGAATTTCCCTCTGCAAAAAATTACATGCCATCAGACACAATAAAGTACTACAGGCATTGGCTCTTTTTGTGAAAATTTTGATTTTTAGGTTGTAATGAAAAGAAATTTAGCCAAACCAAGTATTAGAGACAGACACACAGAGCCAGCCACATCTAGAAGAGCACAAGCTTCAGATAGCCAAAAGAATCAGGGAGACAACAGCATAAACAGGTGGATCTTGAACAATGCAGGGGTTAGAAGTGCTAATCCTCCACGCAGTTGAAAATGCACATAAACATTTTGCTCCTCAAAAGAAACCTTCTTTTGAAGTAAATATCTTACGGTTGACCAGAAGCCTTACTGATACTGGCTGATTAACATATATATTTGTATGTGTATTAAATACTGTATTCTGGGCGGCCCGGGGGGCTCAGCGGTTGAGCGCCCCCTTCAGCCCAGAACATGATCCTGGAGTCCAGGGATCAAGTCCCATGTCGGGCTCCCTGCATGGAGCCTGCTTCTCCCTCTGCCTGTGTCTCTGCCATTCTCTCTCTCTCTCTCTCTCTCTCACTAATAAATACAATCATAAATACATACATACATACATACACACTGTCTCTGCCATTCTCTCTCTCTCACTAATAAATACAATCTTAAATACATACATACATACTGCATTCTTAAAATAAAACTAGATACAAGAAAAGTCGAAGATCAAAAGAGAAAATATGTTGATAGTACTAGAATTTTAAAAAGCTAAAATTAATGAGTTTGAAAACACAAAACAAGGAGAACTTATAAATTAAAAATCTAGTTCCTGAAAAAAATTTAACTAATTTTTTTTACCTAATCAGAAGAAAGCAATCTATAAAAAAATTTGGATTTTACCAAATCCCTAGAGATAAAGTAATCCAGATTAATTTAAACCACTGAAAGTCATTAAAAAAAAATCAAGTAAAACTAAAATAAAAGATTGTCATAAAGAGTGAGATGCTTTCCAAAATTATGCAAAGGGTATGGAAAAAATAAATGAGGCCATATTCTCTTATGAATATTAATACAAATTTAATGCAGGCAATTCCTGCTTGGCAAGAACCATGTTAGCCAAAACAAGCACTTTTGCACACTCCTTGGATAGTGGAGATTACAGAGATGCTGTAGAAGGTAAGGACTACTTATATGTCATTGAAATAACAGAATGCAAGGCAAATTGTTGATATCAAAATGTTTATTTTTTTCAAAATCATTTTTCCAGCTATGCTAAGGTGTTTCAATATCAAATTCAATATCCTCAAGTCATAAGGAGGTTTTAAAAAATCATAAAACTATCTCAATAAAGGCTGGAAAATTAACAAAATTTAACAATTCATGTTCAAAATATTTAAGTCTTTCTTCAACGTACACACAGAAGTAAGTAGATCTAGACATAGGCCTCTACCAAGTGCCAGTTCTAACTGTGAAACACCCACTGCCTTTCTATTGCTTCTAAACTCATTTTCCTTTGTCAGGAGCTTTGATAGCATTGTCACCATCTCCATGACAACTGAACACTACAATGGAGAGAACAGCCATTTGACAAGAGATAGGAGGTGCAAAAATTAGAAGTACAGTAAATGGTACCAATGTACCTGAGTATACCATTAAAACCTAACAGAATTAGAAAGTCTATAGCAATCAATAAGGAGATCTATTAAGATAGAACACAATGAACATCTAAAAACTACTTAGAAAACATAGTGGAAGAAAATAACCCACTTATGATAGGATAAAAGTAAATACCTAATATGCATCTAATGATAACCTTAGGTCAAGAAACAAATAAAAGATAAAATACAAAAACCCAAAACCTGTAGGACATTTTTGAAAGAATGTAGTGTAGTAGTCTTGGACAAATGTCAGAACATATCCTGATCCTAAATAGAAAAAAAAAATTCCAAACATGTTAATTTTCCTGTATTTAAAAGTTTTGAAGAATTTAAATAAAAAATACTATTTTTATAGAAAGTCATTATAAAGCAATTTATAGACAAATGGATTTTGGAGCAAATCGACTGGCATATCTAGGAGAATTATTTCATTGAAATGGCAATATAGGGATTCTTGGAAGACTGCAAAAAAGTTTGTATATTTTAATTTATTTTGTTAAAGATTTATTTATTTGAGAGATAAGTTACAGGAGGAGGAGGGGTAGAGAGAGAGAGAATCTCAAGCAGACTCCTTGCTGAGCATGGAGCCCACCACGGGCTCCATCTCACCACCCTGAGGTCAGGACCTGAGCCCAAACCAAAAGTTGATGCTTAACCAACTGAGCCACTCAGGTGCTCTGAATTTGTATGTTTTAATCTCTAGAGCTACTAATATAAACAAAACAGTAAAGTTATCATGAAATGTTTTTTTAAATGTTTAAGGAACTGAAACTGAAGTCAAGAAAGGGAAAAAAGGATAAAGCATGCACTGAAAACAAAACAAAAACAAATAATTTAAAGAAAGTAGATTGAAATCCCAACATCATACTAAGCACATTAAATGCAATCTATCTTAAAACATTAATGAGAAGACTGGATTTGGGTAAGGGGTTGAATGTAATAACCGAATCTATGCTGTCTGTAAGAAATTCAAACAATGTAAGAAAATTAATAGAAACAAAGGGACATATTACATAATAGGAAAAATCAATTCACTAGGAAGACAACAATCACAAAGGTATACATACTTTGAACTGTTCTTTTTAAATTCAAAAACCAACAGAAGGAAAAGGAGAAACACATACACCCACAATTATAATTGAAAAAGTCAACATTCCTCTCTGTGGAAGATAGAGCTCATAGACAGTATCAACAAGAATTTGGAACTAAACAACAACCATTAATCCAGTTTGTGGTTGATATTTATAGAACACTATTCAACAATACAATACTGTCAGAAAAAAATGTAAACTATTCACCATGACAGACTAGATCTTGTATCCTAAAAGAAATCAAATTTGAATGATTGGATTTCATGCAATACTTTTTCTCTATCCATAATGTAATTAAACTAGAAGTCAGTAACAAAGATAACAGGAAAATCTCCAAATCTCCTGAAGACTAAACGATCCCTTTCTAAATCTAGTGTGTTAAAGTCCACAACTAAATTACAAATCAGTAACAAAAAATTTTATAAAATCTCCTAAATATTAAACATGCTTTTAGAAATTAATATAACAATCTAAATTCAGAGAGAAATCATTAAGTATTTTCTAAATACAAAATACATCAAATTACACATGCAAAACAAGACAAAATGGAAGAAGGAGACAAACCGTAAGAGACTTTTAATCATAGGAAACAAACTATGGGTTGCTGGAGGAGAGGTGGGGGAGATGGGGTAACTGAGTGATGAACATTAAGGAGGGCATGTGATGTAATAAACACTGGGTGTTATAGAAGACTGATGAATCACTGAATACTAGTTCAGCATAAGAATAAAACCTAACACCTTTTCATAATAAAACACAAACTCTCATTAAGAAGAGGAGGGACTTCTTCCATGAGCAAAGAGCATCTTCTCCAAACCTACAGCTCATAACTGAAAAGTAAATGCTTTCCTCCTAAGATCAGCAACAAGCCAAGGATGTCTTATTCAAAACCTCGAGTTCCTTGAAATATAAAACTGGCCCACATACACAGAGGACAAAGAGACGAAAGAAAAAGACAAGCCACTCCAGATTGGCTTTATACGCAAAGGTAAATGACACTGCTGGTTTTGGGTGGCTGCAAAACAAGTAGATTTCTACAACTGCCTGCCAGAATCTTAGAAGTTTACATAGAGATCTTTACAGTGTTCAACTCCTAGGGAAGTTTGGGGGGGGTCAATCTCACAACTCTGAGGTCATGACCTGAGCTGATATCATGAAATCCAGAGTCGGTCACTCAACCAACTGAGTCATCCAGGTGCTCCCCACACCCAGCATACATTTTTGTTGAAATTCATAAACTCATTCAAATTTTAGATGCAAATGCAAAAGCTTTAAATATTCAAAACTATTTTGAAAAGAAAAAACAGGGCAAGAAGACTTATACTACTTGATTTCAAACTTAACGATGAAGCAGAAATAGTGTGATTATTGGCATAAAAATAAGAATGTATATCAATAGACTAGAATTTAGGATCCAGAAATAAACCTTTACATTGTGGTCAAGTGATTTTTCAGAAAAGGAGTGAAGATATTCACTATGGAGAAGATGATCTTCAAAAATTTGTGCCAAGGCATCAGATAAATCAATTTTTTAAAGATGTATACTTTTCATTATCAACCCAAAATTCAAGCTGGTGTTATATTAGTATAAAAGGTACTGATACAAGAGTCCAATAAACCTCACTCCCAAACTAGAAATGGCCTCTGTGACTGATCAACCTTGCAGGCACTAAATAAAGCAAGGAATAAGGGTGGACATGTGACAACCTGTACTTCATTAATGACAACAGTGTCAGCCTCCTGTGCATTTCCTATTACAAATGTCTCTTAAGTATTTGTTGTCAATAGCACAAACTGAATAAAGGAAAGTATCACCTAGTGGACTCTTGACTAGATTCGTATTCCTAGTATGTTGCAATCAGTTTTATTTTTAAAGTACCCATAGGTATTTGGAATCAGAAGTCTCTGGGTGCTGATTTTACTTCTTTCATGTATTAATTTAGGAGTATTTATATAGAGATTATAACCCTTACCAGGCCAGGTTGTGAACTTTAAATTAGATTAAATATATAAACCAATTCTACCATCAACACATGAACTACCATGTCTGTTTGGGTATGCATGCATGTACACGTGCAATCTTAAGTAGCATCTTATAGGGAAAATTGAACAAACTCAGAATTCTCTCCACATTGGGTGGGGGGGGGGGGGTAGGAGGGTTGCCTCTCAGGTTCCAAGAATTCAAAGTCTATTGTTGGTGCTGTATACCCAGGCAATACATCAGAAAAATAACAACAACCAGATTCCTAACAGGGTAAACCAAGAATGATCGTTTTCATGAAAATATTCAGTGACTGATACAGAGTAAAATAAATTCCTCCCAGACACTTCTCACACCAAAGAGGTTGAGATTAAACCTCCTTAAGCTTGTCACTGTATTTCTTTACATGACTAATACTCTGTTCTGCCTTTCTAACCCAGAGATGGGTCACCAAGAAAGTCTAAGATGGTGGTAGTAATTGCCATTCGTGCTTCAGTGATAACTTCCCTATACCTCATCAGTAATGAGGTTGTGGGAAAATACAGGGAAACATCACGCAGTCATTCAGAATTAATGAGGCTGAACAGATTCAGGTTTAAAGTTCTACGAACTTTTAGGACAAAGATCTATGAAGATATAAAAGCAAAATCTAAATCACCAATTTGGGAAGAAAAACTTACTGACTTGTAATGTTGTGAGGCTTCACAACAATCACACTTTCTGTGATCACGCAAACATGATGTGGTAGAGGTGTTATTCAAATTTATGTCTAATGTGATAACTTGTTTTCTTAAGAGATTTATTTTTTCTTAAACTTCTTTAAACAATCTGGCTTAGAAGATTTTGAACAATATATAAAACCAAATATTGTGTTGGACTAAAGTTATCCACTATACCAGAGAGCAGGCAATAGGAGACAGAGTTACCGGAAAACCGGCACACATGTGCGCGCGCACACACACACACACACAAATCATCTACCAATCATCCAGGCCAATATCTATAGTTCTATGCCTGTTCAGTTCTATGCCTGAAAAGATCCCACTCTTTGGAGATCACAATAAATGCCTTTTTTTTTCATGTTTGAAAAGGACTCCACTATAGTAGTATTAAACCAACATTCATATGCCAATAAGTGTGGTACGTTACTTTATCATTATAAAATGCTTTTGTATATAACATTAACTAGAAATGTTTTATTAATGTGAAAAGTGAAGTTCATGGAATTAAAGGAATGCATTTCATGGCCAGGGACTGGAAGTGCCGATCTCAATTCTAGTTTTTCTAATTCTTTTTATTATACCCATGGTAGCTTATATAGCCATTATGAATAAAAAAGCATTGATAAGCATTAAAACCAAGGATAGTAATAAAAACAGTACCATTGACATCCTGAAAACAGTAGAGAAAGCCTTGGATTATCTATTTTCTTATTCCCCTATTACTACTAGCTACTTCATCATATGCATATTTCTAAGTATTATGAATTATGAATTTGTCTACAGTTTCCTTCTGGAGCAAATAACCCCAATGTATGCACTAAGAGGGTACCATAAATCAGGAACTGAAGCAAATGATTGTTTTCTACTTTCTAATCAACACTGCCTAAATAATCCAGCCTCATTTTTCTTATGCAACAATCTTATAGAATCATTACTCTTTTTAAAATTCTTATTCAGCCTACTGGAAGAAAGATTTATATTTTCTTACCATACACCTTGATATTGATATCATTTCCTAAGAAAAATGATGTATGAGTGGTGATATAATGCTCTGTGTGGCATTAAAAGGACAGAGTTTATTTGTAAAATGCCAGTTTGAGAAACAAGACAATTCCATTCAAATAACAACAGTCCTGAAAAGACAAGCCATGGAATCATTTCAAGGAAATTTCTTACTCTTCGGCCCAGGATTATATGGAATACCTTTGAACTTGTGAGTAACGTCCGGGTGCTGCCTTCCATAAGCTAAGGCTGAGAAATAAGGGGGTTCATTCAACATTGACTATAGAGCAGTATTCATTTACATTACAGTGTTCAGTTAAACTCCCCAAAAGGATGGGTAGATTATGCAGCAGATCCTAGAGATAGGATCTGAACTGGGAGTTTCCATAATCATGAATCATAATTATGAATATGTTATTTTATAAAATCAAAGTAGAACAGATTTCTCATTTCATAAAGGTAGTCTGAAACCCAGTGAGTTGGAATGACTCACCCAAAGTCACACAGGCAAGCAGAGGAGCAGTACAGATGCTCATCTCTGGGTAATTTAGGCTATGGCTTACCTGGCTAGATTTGGAAGACCTCAGATGTTTCACTTGGGCTCATTACATTCTAGTTTATACAAAAGTAGGATTGATAAATGACTGCCTGCTGTACTCTGGACTTTATGGACGTACAGTCCATCAGTGGGTATTTAAAGAGTACTTCCATGGACAAGACATTGTTTGGGGGTTAGGGACACATTGATGAACTACAACAGCGAAGTATAATTTTATTCTCACTGCACTTGAACTCTCATTGAACTCTCTTTCCCAGTCCCCTAAGGGCACTGAAAATCCCCCATCAAAACATTTTCCTGTAGCTTTAAAGACGCTTCTGCTCCAGTTCGCTTGGCTGCAAAGCATCTTGGAACACCTTCCTCACATTAACATCCCCACATATATGTTATAAATAACACGAACAGTAGCTATTATTTTATCAAGCTTGAATAGGTGTCTAAGACATATTTACACAATAAATTCCCAGTGCTACCTTTTACAGTTGAGTTAACACAGGCATAAAGGGTTTAAGCAGTGAACCTAAGCTGTCATGGTCTGGTAGTGGTGGAGCCAGGACTCAAAACAAAGCTGTCTGGCTCCAGCACCCACACCTGTTAACACCTGACAGTGCTGCTTGCAACTCTGCTGGGCAGTCCCCTACCAGCTTGTTCTAAACAGTTTTGAAACAGGCTGGAGTGCCCTGCCTTCCCCTGGATTCACATAGGTGTACTTTCCCTTCACGCAAGGCCAAGGTCAGTTCTGATGTTATCAGAACTCTCACTACTCATTTAGTGTTCATTCCTTATAACATTCGCTACACAAAAGGATTATCTCCACTGTGGTACATTTATTTTATTCCTATTGCATATTGTGGCACATAGAAGATGATTTACATAAAGTCTTTTTAATCTTCATAATACCCCTGTGAAATACATATCACCTCTATTAAACAAAACTATTTAATAGCTTAGTGATTTGCCCAAGGTCAAAAATGCCCTGTGTTGGACTAGGATTCCAGAGCCATCTAGTCTCTAAACTCCCCATGTTTTCACTAGATCGTACTTCTTCTGATATTGAAAGATACTGCATGTGATTTCATCCCTGTTAGAGAAGAAGACTTAGCTACTCATATACTGAGGAAATAAAACTTATTATGGTTTATTAGTTTTCTATTACTTCTCTAGAGAATTACCACAAACTCAAGATTACAAATTTGTGTTGTATGATGCTCAACAGTTCTGGAGATCAGAACTCTAAAATGGGCCTCACTGGACCCATTTTAGAAATTAAATAAATAAATAAATAAATAAATAAATAAATAAATAAATAAATAAGGTGTTGGAAGGGCATTATGCCTTCTGTAGGCTCGAAGGTCAGTCTGCTTTCTTTCTTATTCCAGCTTTGAGGCTGTCCATATTCCTTAGCTCCTGTCTACCTTCCATTTTCAAAGCCAGCACAGCCAGCCAAGACTTCCTCACACCGTACCATTCTGACATTGACCCTCTTGCCTCCAACTTTCACTTATAAGACTCTTGAGATTATATAGAGCCTAAAGATAAATTCCCCCATCTCAAACTCAGGTGATGAAAACAATTTCATCTGCAATATTATTTCTCCCTTGCCATGTGAACTAGTATTTTCATAGTTCATGAGGATTAAACTGTGGACATTTCTGTGTGTGTGTGTGTGTGTGTGTGTGTGTGTGTGTGTTTGGGTGTGTGTGTGTAGGGAATTGTTCTGCCTACCACAGCGTTGTAAACACAATACAGTTTCTTAACAATTACCTACATGAACCAACAATGGTGCTAAGTGCTAAGATAATGAGGTAAGGAATGGAACCAGAATGAGAGAAAGTCCAGGAAGAAGTCTATTAGGGCAGGACTTTTGGCTTGAGTCTAAAAGAATAAGCAGGGATCAGGTAGTATGCAATAGGGCAGCTGGGGCATAGCATTTTCACTTAATTTATATTTTTACTCGTTTATATTTTAGTTACCATTTGCAGTAGGTTTTAAGAAAGTTAGCACTGGCATCCAGATTTAAAGCATTTTCATGGACTTCCCAGTCTAGGTGACCACTATAATATTTAATCCAATAGTTTACTTTTAATTAAGAAATATAGATTCTTAGATGAAAAAAATACCCTCAGGAATGATATACTGTATATTATTCACCCAAAAAATGTCCAGATATTACTTGTTGGGACTAAGAACTACGTAAAGCAAGTATTATTTATAAGAATGAACTCAACAGGGATCCCTGGGTGGCGCAGTGGTTTAGCGCCTGCCTTTGGCCCAGGGCGTGATCCCGGAGACCAAGGATCGAATCCCATGTCGGGCTCCCGCTGCATGGAGCCTGCTTCTCCCTCTGCCTGTGTCTCTGCCTCTCTCTCTCTCTCTCTCTCTCTGTGTGCCTATCATAAATAAATAAAAATTAAAAAAAAAAGAATCTATTAAAAAAAAAAGAATGAGCTCAACAGGTAAGAAAGAATACAAGTGCAGTGATTTCAAATCACCTGGTGAGTTCCTCCTCTGACGGGGGTGGGCAAACTCTCTAAACTTTGGCTATTGTTCCTCACCTCAGGTTTTCCCCAAGGAAGCATTGATGGTGAGTGTAGGCACCTACAGACTAGGGGGGGACCAGCAAGCCTTGTAGATACAAAACAGGGTTTAGGATAAACAAAATAAGATCATGCACAAAACAAATGCATCAGGAAACTGATTCTATCTTCTAATTCCTTCAGACTCCACAAGATGGCTAGCTGATACTGCCCCAGATCTATTGTGCAATCTCCCAGAAAGCCTGATAAATACACAGCAGATGTAGCCACGCTTTAGAACTTGCAAGTCTTTTAAAAACATTATCTTGTTTCATAGTAATCACTTCCCTTTTTAGGTACTTTGTAAATTATTTTCATTGTTCGTTTTTTTTTTTCCTGATCTTCACAAAAACACTGTCAAAAAAGCAGGAAAATATTTTTTCCGCACTAGTTGGAAAGGAAAACTGCACATTAGAATATGTGAAATAAACAAACACACATTGTATAATGAAACTTTCATAGATAAGTTAATGGAAGCTCCAAATGGCTAGAGGACATTTCTCAAGTCACGTGGACACACATCTTGTACCTTATGTTTTTTATATTGATATAGTCAAAATACTTTATGTATTATAGTTAAGTTACTCCATTATCTCTTTCATTGCTTTAAGTCATACAAAATCATTTTCCAATCAGGAACAAATAGTTACCTTCATTGCCTTTGATTTTTTAAAACTAGGAGTAGCCAAGTGGGCACATGCAGGAGTTAGCATCCCAAAAAGGAAATAGTTTTTACCTGATTAGCAGGTACAAAAGGGAACCAGAATGGACATAAAACCTGTTGCCATATGGATATTCTTAGATCGAGAGGATTCAGAGCTCTTTGCTGTTTCATTTTTTTCTTATCCTTTAATTTATGAGACTACAGGGGTAGCAGCCATTTCATACAATTTAATGATGCCCCTAGCCCCAGTCATAGTTGATAAAACACAGGTCAATAGCTGACCAAGCTAGTGCAAACACCTTTCTATTGGAATGGGCAAAAATACAAAAAACAAAACAAAATAGGAGATTAGATTTCTGGATCATGTGGGTGTTTATTTATAGTGCCACATGAAAATCCATAGCCTCGAGAGACAGAGAATGTAAAAAGGTAAGTCAGACTTTTTCTGGATAGAA
This sequence comes from Canis lupus baileyi, assembly GCF_048164855.1. NCBI lineage: Eukaryota > Metazoa > Chordata > Mammalia > Carnivora > Canidae > Canis > Canis lupus. Next base: position 55,480,346 of record NC_132849.1, on the reverse strand, counting down.
CAAAGGTACACAAAGAAAGGTACACAAAGAAAGGTCAGTTTTCTAGTTTCTGGTTCCAGAAATTTCCTCAAGCCAATCTACACTCTGGTCATTTTCTTCCTTTGGTTAGCACCACTTCTTTCTCAAATTCCCCAGTTCCTGTTAACACTTTTTGGTTAACACTGGTATACATTTGCATTGGTTAACACTGGTATGCATTTGCAACCACTTGAATGTAAAATCCCTAAGGTTTTGTTGTTTTTTGTCACTACTTCAGTGTCCCTTAGATGCTGAAAGAATGCTTGCACAGAAGTCTCTCAAAAGGTAGCTGTTGAAAAAAATGAATTGAAAAAACAAGAAAAAAATAGGTACACATTGTCTTATGGAATATGGCTCTTATTTCAAAGGAGTTTTAGTGAGAGGATGACAGGAATATAGGAAAAATTTATTTAAACTCTAAAATAATGAAGTAGAAGTTCTGAGCACTCAAATAAAACAAGTAACTCTTTCAAAATCTGGGCCAATCAGCAAGGCCCTCACTGATGTGGTGCTTGGGCTAAATGCCAAAGGATTTCATAAAAATAACCAAAGTGGTAATTCAGGTTAGAGATCACAGGATACAAAAAAAATAAACAAAACAAAACATAAGGATCCTCAGAGCCAAAAAAAAAAAAAAAAAAGGTGATTTTTTAAGGGTCCAGATAATATTCATTAGGATCTACCTAGGATATACACGGAAGCCTAGGATGTATATGGAAGCCTAGAGGTGAGACTAAAGAGAACTAGGTAGGAGATCACATCACTAGAGTTCTTACGATCATAAGAAGGAAGCTATTAATATTCTCACAAAAGCAACTTCGAACCACTGAAAATCATATCATCCCTCTAGTAACTCTTGATCTCCCAATATTGTAATTTGTTCACATCCTGCCCACTCAACCCCTTACCAGCATCTCACCATCCCAGATTTTGAATGACAGAGAAGTTGAATAGCTTACATTTTCAGTTGTTCAGTCCATTATTTTCTCCACGGTACATTGCTTGGCTGATATATTTTCCTCTAGTATTTCAAAATTCAAATTTTAGTCATTTATGATTTGAAGCCGAATAAAATGTCTCACTCTAGCACATATATTTAAAACAGAAACTAAGTGTATTTTTCAGTTTTAAAAAACTGGAAAAAAATATGGCCGTTAAAGAACCTTGACTTCTCAAGTGAAATCAGACTTTCACAGATAAACTGCAAAAGGGCAGAGACAATTTGGATGAAACTGGCATGAGCTATACCCCATGTTTGTCATCTCTTTGAAAGGCACCAAAATCACACCAGACTGCATCAGATTGGGAACAAGAAACCATTTTTGTAGACTGAGAACTCTTGTTTCATTTCAACAGCTAGACATGGAATTTTCCATAGAAGCTATATAAAAGCAAGCCATTTGTCTGAGGTCCCAGAAAACTAAGTACCTCTGCAGGTTCCATAAATATCTGAGCTAATCATTTGATATTTTCCAAATATTTCAATTTGTTTAATTCATTCTATGGGGGAAAAACCAGTAGAAAGTAGGGCTAGTCAGTAAGAGGCAGTACAGCAGAGCAGATATGAACACAAGATTTGAAGTGGAACAAGTGTGTCTAGTGCAGGATGGACTACTTTCCAAGATAAGTTTGGGTTATCACATTTCTTTACATTTCTGGTTCATTCTTACAATAGTGCTACTAACTGTACCTATCGTTTATGGCTGAAAGGACCAAATGAGATAGTTGTAAGAACATCCTTCCTAGAGTGACCACTCAAAATGTTAGCTCTTTTCAGCCCTTCAGATTTTTAGATTGTGTGAGGATGAAGTGGAAGAGCCTCACAATTGTACAAGATACAGCTTGGGGCTGTACATGTATCTAAGAAAGGTATAGAATCCAAGGAAGAGAGCATTGCCAAAGTAGGGTTCTGGGCTTTGATGGTAGGGAGACCCCCAAAGACAGCTTAAGCTTTAAAATATGCATATACCTAACAGTATATTCTTTCAAGAGATATATAGAAAAAGAGAAAGTGCCAATGTGATAGTTACTTTTATGATTTCACTAGACCACGGTCAGTGGTCAAAATATGGTCAATTATTCTGGGTACATTTGTGAGGGCATATTTTGATGGAGAAGGTTGTAGAAAGTCCTCCTGCCTTATGACAGCTGGGACATTGGTCTTCTGCTTTCAGACTTGAACTGAAATATTGGTTCTTTTGTGGTCTCAAGCTCATCAGCTTTCAGACCAGAAATTCACCATCATCTCTGTGTATACACACACACACACACACACACACACAAACACACACACACCCCACAGCTGTTGTTGATCTTGAGAACTCTGGCTGATACATCAATAGAATGAAGGTACACTTGATATGGGGCTCCATATGGGAGTCTGAAGTCAAGCAAAGGCAAATATACTGCCCTATATCTGGTACTTTTACAGGAACTATTTCTGCCCCTCACATAGGATTAGAGTCTATCCCCATTATTCATGGATTCCATACTTTCAAATCAGTGCAGGAGCTGAAATTTTTAACCCCTCAAAAATCAATACCCTAGGTACTTTTGGTTCAAGGACATATGCAGAGTGGCAAAACATTTGAGTCACCCAGCATGCACACTGCCAGCTGATGTTAAACCAGGATGATTGGTCTTATTTTAGCTCTTATGCTATAAACAAGTCTCTTTCATGATCTTTTTTCCATGTTTTTGCCAGTTATTGTGATTTCACTGTTTAGAAGTTTCCCTTTAAAGCATGGTGTTGAAGTGCTGTCTCATGCTCCCAAGCACAAGGATGTTGTGATGTGCCTCATGGGGAAAATATATGTGCTAGATAAGCTTCATTCAGGCATGAGTTACTGTTGTGGGCTGTGAGTTCAATGTTAATAAAACATTATAATTAGCTATCATCACAGAAACACATAAGACAAAGTTATGTATTGATCGGTTGATGAAAACATGATCAGAGGCTTGCAGAAACTTAAAACTGTATTTCTACAGGAATAATTATGCAAAATCCTCACTAATCCAGTGTTTTTAGTGACCTTACAGGTGAAAATAGTTAATATGCACAATTATTCAGTAAACAATGAAGTATTTACTTCCCAGTACATAATATCATTTAACCTATACCAAAGATTAAGGTAAGACTTTGGTGCCTGTTTTCCAGAACACATGGTTTCAGTAAAGGTCAAAGAAAGGACAAAGTTTGCTTAATGATGACTGCCATAGTAAGAGACATAGGATAAGAAAACTCTCGAGCTATGATTCCCCTCTCCATAAAATCAGACTCTTCAGAGCCACCAAATGCACCATCCTGGGCTGCTAAGTGGGGCCAACATGGTGGCATAAAATCAAGGTAGAGCCAGAGTAGCCACCAGACAAAGACCAAAGGCCAGGGTACCACAGTCCCCAGTGGAGCACTGCCGATGGATAATTGATGAAGAACACGGTTGTAGGCAAGACGTAGTGAAAACTACCATCAAAGAAAAGAACAGCCATTGTTTATTGATGACCTGGTATATTATAAGGATCCTGTTCTAACACTTTATAGTTAAAAAAAAAAAAGACAATGCCTTGGAATAAATTATATTTTAAATGTGCCTTTCCTCCATTAATTTAACTTATTTTACATATGAAACTTCCATTTTTCTTGTGTGCATACTTATAAACATAAATGTGAAATTGTATATTTTGTAACCCAAAAACAGCAATTTTTCACAGAACATTTTCTATGATTCTTTTAATTCCTCAGTTCCTCCATGTTCTCTCTACCCTATTTCCCTTTATACTTTTGTTTCCTCTGTGTACTGCTACTCTGTCCTTCCTTTTCATTAAAGGATCAGAGTCAACTGTTGATCATTTAGGGGACAACTTCAGTACTACAATGACAATTTTTGGTAATATATAGATTCCACAGCTGTACAGGATGAGTGGTTATGATTTAGTAATCACTTTGTTGAATGTGGGGTGAAGAAAGGCATGAAAGTATGCTGGGTAATGTAAGGATAATGTGGTCTTGGCAAGTAGCTGAGTTCAACTTGGGAAGACATACATAGGTAAGCTATTTCATTTGTAGAGGGGAAGGAAGAGAAGGATTATTGATCAGTGAGAAGTTTGAAAGTGATGTAATAGAATATGAAACATCACATGCAAAAGTAGGATTGGAGGAAATAGGGCAGGTATAACAGATTCTAGAAGCTTCCTGAGAGAAGAAGATAGGTTCACCATCATACCATGGTTTCCTGCAGTGCTCTACAAAAAAAAAAAAAAAAAAAATACCCCATAAGGGAGCAACATTTTATTCAGCTATCCACCGGTTCACGTAGGACTCTAGCAAAAGTGCTCAAGTTTACAGCTACAGAATTAGCCTCGGAGTTGTTGATGAAAATTCAGTCTATCCTTTTCTTTTAAAGGTTAATTGACTTAAAATGACCTGAGCTTCAGTGCTGGTCAGTGAAATTCAAGAATTATTTTATAATAATAATTAATAATAATAATTAATAATTAATATAATTATTTTTTCTTCTCCAAAAGACAAATATCTTATCCCTCTAATTATTGACAGTTTGGAAAACAGCTGACTGGAATTGCTACCATTCTGAGCATGAAGCCAATACACAGAAAGACTGAAGTCAAGAGAATCAAAAAGCAGCAGAACAGAGACCTGAAATACCACAAATGAAGAGATCTTCACTATTGATCTTATTGAATATGGAGATTTAATTTATTTTGAATTGAATTTCTATTACTTGCAGCAGAAAGCATCCCAGAAGAAAGGATCAGTTGGATCCTATGGATTAAAGGTCATAGGACCAGTATCTAGCAAAAACAGTGTTGATGGTTAAATAAAGTTTGGCAATCTTTTCTGATATTTACATCTCACAGGGTCATCATGATAGAGACTATTCTCTACACCCTTTTACACAATTAGTTGATTTAGCCACGTCTAATATTTCATGGGAAAACCTAACATATCTCAGGCTTTTAAAATATTGAGTGGATCCCTACAATGTGGATATTAATGAATTATAGTTTTCCAAGTTAATCAACCCACATTCAATTTCTATTCGTTTCCTATAATGCCCAAGTAGATGAGATAGTCACTTGTAGTCCAACTTTATAGGTGACATCAATACATGTATGGTAAATATTTTTTTTTTCTTTGGTCATGAGCATATTCCCCTTTCCCTCTCAATGTGGCATAGGAGTCTAGAGAGGTCAGGCTCCAATTCAGAAGATATATTGAATATAAGTTGAGGTTTCTTAGTGGAGAATCATACTGGTGATGGACCATCTCTACAGATGTAACCAAATAGTTCCAACTCTAGGGAACTTTTAATCTCTACTCAAATGGTCTTTATTACCCTTTGTTGTAACTGGACTACTTGACACAAAATGGATGAGGAGCATAAATCCACCCACACTGGGGCTCAATCATGCTTTCATAAGAAAGATTGAGCTAGCTCATTAATATACTGTAGCCATTCATTGTTTTGGAATTTTATAGATTCACAGGAAATGGCATCCATTTGAAAAATGGGTTTTCTTAGTGTCTGCATCTCCTCACTTGGATTCTGTGACAGTATGTGTAAAGGAAAAAGTCACATTCAAATAGGTATGGGGTGAGAAGTAAGTGAATTATTTTCTTGGGGTTTTAACAGACATCCTTTTCACATACTTAACAGAAAACAGAGGTAAAGGGCATCAAATCCTTTTAATTATTTTTGGTCCTTATTTATCCTGGCATAAAGAGGCTTCCTTTTGCTGTTCAAAGTTAGCCTTATAACTGGATTCCTGATCCCATCCTTTTTTCCTCCTTCCTGCACAACTCCACAAATGGTCTTACAAAATACTGAATCATGAGCCTTTTTCACTGGCTCATTTTCTTTAGCATGTATGTCGATTTAAAAAAAAAAAAAAGAAAAAAAATTAAATCTAGGATGTTTCCAGGGATGCCTGGCTTGCTCAGTCAGTAGAGTATGTGACTATTGATATCAAGGTTGTAAGTTCGAGCCCCATGTTGGGTATAGAGATTACTTAAAAAGAAAAATAAAAAAATCTTAATTTGTTTCCAGTGATTCTTCTCTCTCTCTCTCTCTCTCTCTCTCTCTCTCTCTCACACACACACACACACACACACATACAATTTCCTGATAAAGATATTACCTCTTGGCTTCCAATAAGACTAGAAGAATATTTATTGAACCAAAATACTAGAGCGTGTTTTATTTTTCAAAGCATTATTTTGCCATTATATCTCCATTTTATCCCATTATATCTTGTCTGGTAAGATGAAGTAACTGGAATGTAGAGAGTTTTCTTAGCTTCCAAAGGATAAAAGAAAGGTCTTGAAAACTAAAGGGGTTGGGGGCGATGATAGGTGGATTAGTTTTTATTTCCAAAGAAATTTTTTTTTTAATTCTGTGGCAGTGGATTCATAGGGAGCCCATGTCATGTTGTGGGCATAAAAACAAAAACTTATTGCTCAGCGGGTTTTTATTTTTGTAACCTTGATTCTTGTAGTAGCTCAGGAATGGCTCTAACTGTTCTAGCCTAGCTCTGCTGGAGACAGTCTTTGATTCACATGAAGAGATTTTTTTTTAGCTCTATCTGTGCTATCTTTTCCCCCAAGACAGATGTTATCAATCAGGACTAGAGCTTCCTCACCCTACTAAGTGCTATTTCAGGCCAGTCACATTGCCTTTGGTTCCAAATCTCTCTGCAGACCCTTTCAGGCTGTTATTATTGCCATGTCACTGGTAACTTTCACTGACATTAGCATTTTTCAGATCTAATCTAGTTTGATCCTTAGGAAGCTTCTTTTCCAAATTTTCTAAGTCCAGTGTGCTATGTTCTTCTAGATGTTCTCCTACTTCATTGACTACCTCTGCTCTTTTCTCCTTTGCTCTGGCTAAATATTTGCTTATTTGGATTTTTGCCCTGGAGTGATTTTTTTTTCCTCTTTTCCCTCCTATTTTAGTTGCTGTTTCCACTTGAGATGCAAAGTTTTAACTTTCTTATATTCCTTTAGGACTTTTTTCCCCCCAACCTCTTAGCTTATGGTTTTCTGAACTTTGACTATTTTTATTTTTTCCCATAAGTGCAACTTTGGTAGATAACATATTAAAGTTTTCTCACCAATTTGGGAGTATTAGTTGGTGAGGTTAACACTTATATATTACAAGTACAGATCTATTAGGACTCAGACTCACCATATTGTTTTCATCTGCTCTCTTAATGTAGCCTGTTTTTACTGCCCTTCCTAAATGTTGGCTTGTTTCTATCTGCCAATTTTCATTATGCCTATGATGTGTAGGATTATTGTTCCCTAGTGTTAGTTCTCTTTATAGACTTTTCTAGGAGCCTCATCCAACCCCAAACATTTACTCATCATATAAAGTGAATGAGGTGTGCATGGGTTGGAACCAGTCTGCACGTCTATACTTGGTTTTTAACTCTGAGATTGACCTGAACATCAGCCCTCCAAATTGCCATGCAATTCAAATTTAAAGTGCCTCAAAGGGAGCAAACAGATGAAGGGGGGGCGGGGGATCATAAAATGCCTCAGACTGAATCTTTTGTATTTCTCTATTTTTAAAGTACAGTTGACATTAAAATACACAAAGTACTGAAACTATTATACACCTGAAACTAGGTGTATAGCACAGTGATTCAGCAATGAGATCTTTATTGACCAAGCTCTCCACCCACATTCAGGCTTCCTTCAGACCCCAAGCTTTGTAAAAACAACCTGCAGCAGGTCTTCCCTCAGAAATCCTAACATTTATCACCTTTTCCCTGAACTCCTGGGGCAGGTTATTAGTCTTCCAAATCAAGCTTTTAAAAACTCTTCTACATCATTCAGGTGTAGGGTGATTTCATAAAACCACGTTGATAATTCCCAGTGCCAACAAATATTAACAAAATCCTTCTTTAGATAGGCCGGCCCCCTCTGCCCAAGGGTCACTTGACTCTTCTAAACCTCTGAGCTTTATCAGTTCCATTCCTTACCACTCCTAAATATGCCATATTCTTGAATGCCTGTTTTCTTTGTTGTCTGGGATTTCCTTACTCTTTTTTTTTTTCATTTATCAATTATATATTTTATACCTAGACTAATGTCCCTTTCTCTGTTAAACCTGCAAAGTACTTTTTAAATGAGTTAATTGTTCTTCCTTTTTTGCCCTTGATACTTTGCTCACAACCCTTGGTTAACCTCATTATAACGTATTGTAGTTATCTAGGTTTCAGCTGGTCTTTTTAAGCTACATTATGAACGTCTTTAGGACAGGGACAATGCCTTAGTTTTCCTTTGTAGTGTTGATTTCAAAGTGGGATTTCTTGAATAACTGAAGTGCTACACTGTGTTACTGTTCTGAAGAATAATGCCTGCTAAATTAACCTGAGCTGTTTGTGTTTATGGGTGTCACTATGCAAAGTGACATAGTGGAAGAAAAACAGGTGACTTAGATCCAGACAGGCTTCTGTAAGTGTTTGGATTTATTCTGCGTAAACTGAAAATGAATTTCCACAAGCTAGACTCATTCAATAAATATATTCATCACCTGTAACATGCTATGATAAGAATGGTTAGGAATAAAAAGCTGAAAAGCATAAAATACCATTCTTAGTTCATATACTAGAAAGCCTTGAGAGTAAGGTACCTACTGCAGATTAAATTCTCTGGGAAGTTTATCCAAAGACAAACATTAGCACACAGAAGACTTCTTAGGGAGCACTTTTGGGATAACACCCACGGAAAATAGCCATACAAAATGTTGTGTTAAATGCAGTTTCAACTAGGAAAAACACTTACCTGACTCCAAGTGAAGGAGCCCTCAACCAGTCAAGGATGTCCTTTCAGAGTGGGGCCAAACTAGAAGGAGGGCTGGGCCTTACACCTGGATGCTGACTACTTACTGAATGCGGGCTGCTCACGAAGGGGGAGAGAGGACTGTCTCTAATGGGTGCTAACATCTGAGCACTATCTCTGCTGGCAGGACTCTAAACACCTGTGGGAATAAGTCCTTCATTCTTGCAGGAGCTAGGTGTTGGATCAAAACATCTAGGGCAGGGGCAGCCCCGGTGGCTCAGTGGTTTGGTGCCACCTTTGGCCCAGGGTGTGATCTTGGAGACCTGGGATCGAGTCCCATGTCTGGCTTCCTGCATAGAGCCTGCTTCTCTCTCTCTCTTTCTTTCTCTCTCTCTCTCTCTCTCTCTCGTGTCTTTCATGAATAAATAAAATATCAAAAAAACCCCATCTAGGGTGACCTGGAATCGAGTCCCACATCAGGCTCCCTGCGTGGAGTCTGCTTCTCCCTTTGCCTGGGTCTCTCTCTTGCTTGCTCTCTCATAAATAAAATCTTTAAAAAAATATATATCCACTGAAGTCCAGTCCTTGCACCATGCAAACCTACACACACTGGGATTCTGAGGAGCCCGTTATCTCGGTAGAAACTTAAAAGGTAAAGAAGTATTAATGGAACAAATCACATCCTTTAGCTAGTTTTAGGCCACAGCTGATACTTAACAATATTTATCCTCTTCTATATTTTTCTTCCCCAGCTAGCATGTCTACTAAACTGGTGACATGACCCACATCCTGAGCCTCATCGAACCTGAACCAATGGTCATCATGTTCTTCTTAGGCCATCACCATGTCACTTGTCCTTTTACCATGAAAATTGGGCCAGTGAATACCAGTATGCCCTAGTGAATCACTTGAGTGCAAACATCTTGCTTCCTGACGCCAACGTTTTAGGGTAGATCCACCACAGATTTACCACATCCTACTGAGCAGCCATTAGACTGTACTGCCGGTGCATGCAGACGGGGCTGTTATTTAGTGTGGGCGACCACGAACTAGCTGGAGTAACTGAACCAAACCAGGCCCGGACTTGCGTCCCTCATTCACTCAAAAGGCTCAGGAGCCTAAAGGGTGAATAGTTGGTAGACGCTTGAGAAAGGGCTTGAGCAATGGTTCTCAGGGCTCGCTTGTACGTGATCGCCCACATAACACAATAGATACCACTTATTCTGAGCCGGTCATAAATGTAAATAAGGGTCTGTCTGTCCTTGCTGGTCTGTTTAGCACACCTAATATTCCTTTGGAGCATGCACATCTGGAGCAACAAGCTTATCTATTTACCAAGGTCTTCTGACACCTGTGAGTCTGTCTTGCATGCTGAGAAAGGGGAACTTTGGAGGGTTTCACAAACCTGCTAAAAATAAACACCTTCTTGGCTTTGTTTTGCTCATGCTATAAAATGTTGTAAAACCTTGAATAAAGCTGGCACTGCTTGGACATCATCCACTGTGTCCCTCCTGTCCCCATCTCTTTACTTTTCTTTTATTTTCCTCATCCCCTTATCCTCGGGACCCTGATCGTGTTGCCGCTGCGCACAACAATTTAGTTGAGTTTTCATTACTCTCTTCTCATCTTGAAAGAATCAGGGGCTAGCCTGCTGGATTAAATGTAAATATAACGGGGATCACCAACCCTCTGCATGCAATACTGCATGTGTTTTTTTGTTTTTGTTTTTGTTTTTGGCCAGGGTGAGAGGCGGTTTCAAAGGCTTCTTTCTATTTTACCTTCCCCATCATTTTAGCTCTTACTCCACAGGTATAAAAATCAAGGTACAGGTTGTGGCAGCTGCTGTGTCAATTCCAAGTATACAGGAAAAAATTTAGGGATAGAAGTACTCGTGAAGGAGACATCCAGGACAAATGGTCCCGCATAGGCTGACCTATGACTGGACTCCATTTATTAACCAGCTTGGATATGCCCATGATGATGCCTCAACTTTCTGGGATCATTTATCCTCGGACCCCATGTGCAACAGTCCTTCAATTGTTAATGAGTCTTCTTTCTTAAATATGTAGCTCGTTAAATAAAGTGCCATAAATCCCTTTGAGGAAGGGCTTGAAGGTGCTATTATTTGCATAGCGTTACAGGGTCCTTTCTTCTTGGGACCCACCTTCTACTTCCGTCAAATGGTTCTATGTCCAAAATGGACTTAGGTACACAAACTGAGAGAAGAAGGATGGTTTTGTTTGGTTTTTATTGAAATAGTTGCTCACAACCTCCTAACATCCATCTTTGGTATATTTGGTTATACAGATTAAACTTAGCTTTGGTGGCTGTCCATCAAACTTACATCTAAAGAAGCCATAGTCCATTAACCATTCATAACCTTCAGCAAGTCAGATCCCCTTGGTTACTACTCCAGATTTGACTTTTATTATGATCATCATATCCCCCTGGATCCTCACAGTCAACTGATACCCTATCTCTATTGTTTCTAGTTAATGAACACAGTTCTATAATGACAAGTCAATGGACACCAACCCCTGAACTTTTTAGTAATGTGGACGCCCATGCTGCCAGTGCACTCTTCAGTGCAACCCAATGGAAAAGAGTGATTCAGTGTTTCTAATTTTTCCAGTTTATATATTATGTTCACTCTAGCTTGCCCTTATTTTAAGTCTTTTATGCTTCTTGTACATACTCTGGTGACCAATATAGCACTTCTACCTCACTGAGTATGGGTAAAAAATTGATAGTTTTCCATGCTTCAACTCTGTGTTTACATTTTTATGGGGACTGAACCCTTGGATAACACTTCAAAATTGACCAATATTCCCATATCTAACTTTATGTGTCCTACCACACAACCCAGCTCTTGACAATCACATCATAATCTAATCTCCTGCTTCCTCTCCTGGCCGTTGCTGGTAAAGGCCGTTGCTCCTTTAATGCCTTGGAGGTGTGGGCATTTCACCCTCCCGTTAGGCCCAGCATGTCACCACGTGGGTTATGGTTATGACTTCACTCTGGTTACTGACCTCATGGCCAGAACAGGAAATAGAGGCAATCCTCGTGGTAGAATCTTTTTGTCATGCAAGGAAGAGATCTCTGTGTCATCCTGATGTAAAAGAGGCAGGCAGGTGTTATCTCTCAACAGGAGTGTGATGACCACCTGTGCAGATGCAGAGGGAGAGACTCTAGGGGAATACGGGGGTCTAATATTTTCAGATGTGTTAACTCAGATATTCTCATTCCATGAAACAGAGCCTCATTCTTCCCAACTTGAGTTCCAATGATGTCATAGCAGACCTACTTAAGTTGAGAAATTAACTTTCTTTATAGCTCTGCTACTCTTGTGATTGAGACCTTAGTCTGGTCTTCAACACCATTAGTTCTAGTTGGAACAAATGAGATCCTTTTTACATATTACAACATTATCAATTTGCATTCATGTTTAGATTTTAAGTCTAGATTAGTCAGTCATATTTATGTTTTCTTTTCCAGAGCATACATTAAGCTTATTAGTAGAGCTACTCAATTCTACTCTCCTTGTAACTGCTTTGCTCCCAATATTTCTCAAATATTTAACCTCACATCACCTAGTGAACTCCATACACTACTTTCCTGAACGCATATCATTTCAGTTCACCACCGTGAAAGCTTTATTTATTTATTTATTTATTTATCTATCTATTTATTTATTTATTGGCAGAGAGAGGGAGAGTGCACATGGGGCAAGGGGAGGGGCAGAGGGAAAGAAAGAATCCCAAGCAGGTTCCATGCTCACCACGGAGCTTAACTCAGGGCTCAATCCCATGACCCTGAGATCATGACCTGGACCAAACACTTAACTGACTGAGCCACCCAGGTGCCCCACCACTGAAAGTTTGAAGAACTACTCTGTAACTACCAGGGGCTACCTGCATTCCACCTACCACCAGTGATGGGTTCCCTTTCCCTCTGAGCAGGAGGTAATCCAACTGCAAAACTTCTTTCTCAGACCAATGTAGGTACCACCCCTTTGTGTTCAGCTTCCCTAGGAAGAAGGGCCTGATGTAGAGATTAGCACGCAGAAGATTTCTCTTCTTCTGTGGTTTCTGAACACCACTGTGGAAGGAAAGGAACGAAAACAAGATTGGGCACAGCAGAAATTTCCAATCTCAATGTCTACTTCCTCCAATTCACAGGGAGATCTAAAACTGGAGGGACCCTCAGATCTGCCCTGAATCTAAGAAAGAAACTGGGCCTTTATTACCTGCATGGGCCAGCTATTGGATACATGCTGCCCCAGAAGGGCAAAGTGACATGGAGCAGGATGACGCTCTTCATCTGAAGATCTCTGATGAAGGCTACAGGCTGAAAGCTCTCTGCAGGCAGTATTTCCATCATGTGTGGAAATGAAGTGGAGCCTCGGTAGCTCATCATAGTATGCCTAAATGTATGTACTACAGCAACACACCATAATCTTATTGGCTTTATGTTTAAAAGGGTAAGTAGTGTACTTTGTCAGTTCATGGTCTAGCTGCAAAGTGATGGATCTGGACCCAAGAGCTGATCATTAGATCAATAGTTCTCAACTGAGAGTAATTTTGCCCATTAAAGGACATTTGGCAATGTCTGGAATCTCTTGGTTTTTGTTTTGCTGTTTTGGGTTTTTTTTCATTACTGATGGAGAGTGTTACTGGCATTTAATGGGTGAAGGACAGAGATGCTTCTACACATCTTACAATGAATGCATAAGACAGAACAACAAAGAATTATGTTTCATGAAGTATTGGCAGTGCTGAGGTTGAGAAACCCTGGTGCGGAATCTGTGATGCTCATTTTTTTTTGGCTTTGTTGATATATTTATTGTAAAAGTAACAATGCACGACAATTTCCTTTTTAAAAAAGGAAATTCCTTCCTTTAAAAAAAATATTTTATTTATTTATTCATGAGAGACAGAGAGAGAGAGAGAGAGAGAGAGAGAGGCAGAGACACAAGCAGAGGGAGAAGCAGGCTCCATGCAGGGAGCCCGATGCGGGACTCGATCCTGGGACTCCAGGATCAGGCCCTGGGCCGAAGGTGGTGCCAAACCGCTGAGCCACCTGGGCTGCACAAATTCCTTCCTTCTAACCAAAATGATACACATTACCTCAGAAATGATATAATTTTCTTTTTTCATGGTACTAATAATGTCTTGGTTCTGGTCATTAGAAAATTATATTTTCATTAGAAAATCATTGAAGTTTCCACTCTTCTATAAAACTAGACAGATTTTAGGCAAAATAGTACAGTCACTAATTCAGAGGCCAGACCAGGTATATAATGCATATTTTCCCCCAGGTGACACCAAAGAGAAAAGGAATGCTTAATCCAGCTAATTGCTAGATTTCACATAATATTTCATATTTGGCTATAGGAGATCATGAGTTAAATAAGGCTTGAAAGAATAATACAAGCATTTTTTAATCCTTTAGGTATCTCTCCATATCTCCTTAGGGTAAAACCTGGGTGTTCCTCCCATTTCCTGTGACCCAATTTAGGGAAAAGAGATTAGAACTGTGGTCATAAGCACTCAAAATAGCGATGACAGGCTGTTGTAGTGTATGTATGAATGTGTGTGCTCTGCATTAGAAAGAGGTGTAGCAAACTACTGCGTGTCCTTAATGAAAGGCTCGTAGAGAAAGAGCGTGGGATGTGGTAATGCAGGTCTGAACTATCCTGAGCCACTTGAGGCTCTGTGTCCTTGGTCATGTCACTTGCTCACTGACCTGTTTCCTCACTTTAGTACGAGGATGACGCATACTTTACAAGGTCTACATGTACATGTGCGTGCATGCCCAGGTCAGACATTCACGTGCAACTGTACTACTAAATGCATGTGAAAATATCTAGCATTATGCTTGGCCCATGGTAGGTGCTCACATGCCAGGTGAATCTTAATGACTAGCACTCAGCCCTACCTAAAAAGACAAGAACACCTTGCAAGTAATTACTTCTGTCTTCTAAGATAACCGCGGCTGTTTGGCAACACAGTAGGGACTCTCAGTGGAAGCAACCTTGTTCTCATTGCATCTGCTCCAGAGAAATCAAGAAATAATTACCTTTTTATTTGGAGACTTGATTGATGCGGCAACCTTCCCTGTGGCTGTGGGAAGATAAACTGGGCCAAGGAGAATAACCTGGGTTTTATTCTGCCCTGATTACTCCTGTTGCCAGGATAATTTGAGTTCAAGGTGTAGCCCACTGCAGCTGATTAAAGCGAAAACCTTGGGCACATCAACTCTCAGACATCTTGATTTCAGAAACCAGGGGCTCTCATTCCATGTTCATGAATACCAGGAGGACGTACCACCCTGCACTGGCAGGGCAGCTTTCTGCTTTCTCTGAGTACAAGGAGAAAGCTAATTTAAAAGTGAGTGGCAATGTCAAAGGACCAGAATCTAACAAAAGCAAGTATTTTTCCCCTAATAGGCACTTCTTTGCCCAAGGGGGAAATACAGAGTAACATTTATTTGGAGTTGAAGATAGAAATGACCTCTGTTTTTATTAATCAAAATGAAATTCTTTTTACAAGTGCCTATCTTATTTAAAAATGTATGTACGCCTCTCAGTGAAAATGTTGGCTGCAAGACCACCTGAAATTATCAATCGGAAATTAACAATAAAAATACCTTCCACCCACATACTTTTTGGAATGGATTTTTTTTTTAAGTCAAACTCCCAAAGATTATAAACCTGTCCATCAATCCTAAAGCTGTCATTAGTTTGGCTAGATTTTATATTTAAAAAATACTCAAAATAAATTGAAAGCTAAGTTCTGTAAACATTAATCAGGTAAACGGGGGTGGGGGGGTGGGCAGGAGAATAGTGGAATGCTCTGGGCAAGGAGCATGGGAAGGCTAGTAAATGTCAGTGAGCTATGAGAGTAAATTGTGTCATAGTTCAGAACAACTAGATTCGAACCTTAACCATCATTCCCAGCTGCCTGGAGTTTTGCAAATTATTTTATTACTCTGAGTTTTAGTTTCCTGCTTGCAATGTTGGGATAATGAACAGGTCTATCCCTTAAAAGTTTCTAGAAATTTACTTGTGATTGTAAACCTAATACGCTCTGTAGATTATTTTATTAAAGCCCTGTGAAACGTTTACCATTATCATTGGCAGCATTATCTAACAATATAAGTAATTTACCAAGGAGTGAATAAAATGTGTAAAACACAGTGCGTGGCCTACAGCAGGTTTTCAGTAATGGTGACAGATGAATGTGGCTTGTGGATAAAACCGAAGAGAGAATGCTACTGGTGAGTTGGGTGCTGTTGAACACACTGTTTATCCTCTGTCTCAGTTCCCTGATCTGCTAAATGTTGGGTGATGATTAATCTATAGGACATTCATAAACACACTTACATGGTCAAATAAACATGAAGAATAATAGACGGTACTGATGATGATGAAATACGATTAATATTAATAGTGGTAACAGTAGGAGAATTAATAAATGGAAGTAGTTTGTGAAACATGGCAAATGAATACCTTCTTTTGCTGATGCAATTCAGCATGTAGACTGGCTCAGTCAAAAAATGATGTGGGATCTTGACTATCCTGGTTTACCAGGACATTCTGTGTTTTATGTGTTTAAGAATATACACTCAGACATTAAAATTCTAGGAAAAAGAAATCTTGACTTTATTCTTTTTTATTTCCCCTGCTGCAAAGAGACTGTGAGTTTAGGGTGCTGTGTGTATATTTGATTATTACGTTCAAGTCATTATAAAGTTCAAAGTTAGTATAAGGTATATGACAAGGTAAGGAAGAAAGATTATTGGGCAGCCCCAGTGGCACAGTGGTTTAGTGCTGCCTGCAGCCCAGGGTGTGATCCTGGAGACCTGGGATTGAGTCCCACATCAGGCTCCTTGCATGGAGCCTGCTTCTCCCTCTGCCTGTGTCTCTGCCTCTCTCTCTCTCTCTCTGTGTTTCTCATGAATAAATAAATAATTCTTAAAAAAAAAAAACATGAAAAAAAGGAAGATTATTGCATATACGCATATCATAAGTGTTACTATAAGTATACAATTATTTTATGTATATATGGCATATGGTAATCTATCAATGTCAATATGTATTAAAACCTTAAATATTAAATATGACAAATTAATACCATCTATATAAGTATATGTTTTCAATCTTTTCTACATTTCATTTTATCTTGAAAATTAGATTATAATCTATTTGCTAATAATCATCCCACCTCCCATAGAACAATCTATGCAATTCAAGAATGGGGGTAAAGGTAGATTATAGTTTATTTATTTCACAGGCTGATGGGACAACTGTCCAGGATAGAGTCTGCATTTGTCTGGGCCACGTTTAACATCAAGGTTCAGAATCAGGGAGAATGACCTAAGAAAAAGAAATCTCAGAGGTTAGAACAAGGCAAGCTCTGCAGGATGCTTGGGTTTAAAATCTACATTTTGCTACTTCATAGCTATGTAGCTTAGGAAAATAAGTAAAAAACTCTAAAACATAGAGTTAGTTGTGAGGGTACATAGTTGTGGGGGTACATAGAGTTAGTTGTGGGGGCATTTGGTAGGTGTTATGTATCGCTACTGACATTATTGTCAAAGTATAAAGGATGCCTCACTTAGCCTAGCCTAAAGAGTCCATTAATCCTCTTTACCTTTTTGTTCCTTTATTTTGTTTTGTATTGCAAATCTTACTTAAGAAGGAAGTTGTTTCAATTCTGTCGGTAGTTTGTGGAAAAGCAATAGGGGCAAGTATGTCACTGATTCTTACAAAAAACGAAGGAGGTAATTTGAGGTTCTTTATTATAATCTCACAAAGAGACATTGGAAGGAGGCAAAGACTAAAGGAAAGATACCTATTTCAAGAATATGAATTAAATGGGAAGTATTCTGCTAATTTTAGTTATTGATGTGTCACTGAATCTTAGAACAGACCCTTTCACGTAGTTCTTTATTGAATGAATAAGTGCAAGAGCCAATGTAGGCATTAAGAATAATTTTGCTCACGCACATTTTCTCATTTAACTCTCTCAAAACCCTGTCACAGATAAGAAAGTATATTATAATTTAAAAGAAGAAAATGTGAGAAATAGTAGAGTCATCTAGTTTGATCTTTTATTCACCTAGCAGAATTTCCATTACACCACAATTATCCTATGACACTTAACTATTCACAGATGATGTCTTTGTAATTTCCCTTGGGGATTAAGATTTAGCTTCAGAGGGACACCTGGGTGGCTCGGTGGTTGGGCGTCTGCCTTTGGCCCAGGGCATAATCCTGGAGTCCCTGGATGAGTCCCACATCAGGCTCCCTGCATGAAGCCTGCTTCTCTCTCTGCCTATATCTCTGCCTCTCTGTGTGTGTCTCTCATGAATAAATAAATAAAATCTAAAAAAAAAAAAAGACTTAGCCCCAGAGATCTTTCTTGAATGCAAGTTATATTTGAGTTGTTTTTCATTCATCTTTGAAGCCCTGAGACAAATATAACCTACTCCATGAAGACCTTCCTCAGTTCACCTCAGTTCACACTCTGATTTAAGTGTCTCTCTTCGATACTCATCTCTTTTTTAGCCATTTCCACATTATCTTACAATCAAATATTCAAATATCTCTGGCCCTATTTGAGTGAGAGCAGTATGAGTCAGTAGAAAAATAGCAATTATCCATTAAGACAGGATTGATTCTACATGCAAGAACATAAACATGTAACTTATTAAGATAAGATGGGTTCATAACACATTTATGTCCTGAACTTATTTTTTTGTGTGTGTCAGGTTTTGAGGTTTATTAAAATTAAAGGAATAAATTTGTTGGCATTTTTCATCTAAAAATTTTTGGTTTTCGATTATTGAGCATGCAGTAAAGATGATGCCTTCTGTTTCACATCCCGTTTAATTTGTGGCTACTTTGTAGATTCATTAATCTGAATTAAACCACTGATTTGAGCAAGTGCTTCATCAGTGACTTCTTTCTCACTTCTAGAAGAGTTTTTAATTAGACCAATCTTTCATAGCATTTTTAGTTTAATAACTGCTAGCCTAATAATATATTCACTCCACATAAAAACACTTGTCAATAGAGTCTGTGGGATGATTGAACATGCAATACACACCTCTTGTCCTTCACAATGATGTGTATATAATTCAGTCAGACCCACCTCTTCATTACTTCCAAAGAGCCAACTATGTCCTTTTTTTAAAAAATACCACTTGCAATCTTGATTTTCAAGGAGAAAGTTTTTATTTTCTCACATTTCTCTCAGTTTATCTTTAAAACTTTTCCAGTGGTACATTCTCAAAATGTCATTATTGATAATTTATTTCTGTCCTTAAGTGCCATTAATTTTGATAATCCGAAACTCCTATTTTTATGGTTTTCCAGACTTTTTTTCATACTTACTTACCCAAGAGACACTTGATATCTCTACTTATTTTATAAACAAATTCTTTATAAGATTTGTCTTCACTGGTCATTTGTAATATTTAAGTTTTTATTGTGGCAAGAGATATATTTAACACAAAATTTGCCATTTTAACCACTTTTAAGTGTATAATTCAGGGGTATTTTAAAATTACTATGTTGTGCAACCATCACAACTATCTGTTCCAAAACCTTCCACCTCAACCAGAAACTCTTTACTTGTTACCCAATATCTCTCATTTTCCATTCCCAGAGCCCTTGGTCACCTCACAACAAACTTGCCTATTCTGAATATTTCATGTAAGTGAAATCATACAATTTTATTCTTTTGTTTCAATTAGTATAAGATACCCATGGTTCATCTTTGTTGTAATATGTATCAGAACTACATTCCTGGGGTGCCTGGGTGGCTCAGTGGTTGAGCATCTGCCTTTGACTCAGGTTATAGGTCCTGGGATTGAGCCCTGTATCAGACTCCCCACGGGGAGCCTGCTTCTCCCTCTGCCTGTGTCTCTGCCTCTCTCTGTGTTTCTCATGAATAAATAAATCAAATCTTTAAAAAAAAAAAAAAACACATTCCTTTTTATGGCTGAATAATATTCAAATTCATAGATACATGAAATGTATATATTAAATATGTGTTGTATATATGCAATATATGCTATTACATACATAAAATATATAATATGAAATATACATATAAGATTTATTTATTTTAGAGAGAGAGAGAGCATGCACTCAAGTTGGGGAGGGGCAGAGACGGAGAATCCCCACTGAGCATGAAGCCTGAAGTGGGGCTAAATCTGAGGACCCTGAGATCTTGACCTCAGCCAAAATCAAGAGTCGACTGCTTAATCAACTGAGTGACCCAGGTGTTCCTATATGAAATATATATTGTAAGCATTATATATAGATCACATTTCATTTATCCATTCATTTGTTGATGGACAATTGAGTTCTTTCCAATAGTCTGTAATTTTTTCTTCCACATCTTTTTTGAGTCCTGTCCATTCGAGCTTTGGTTTCCCACACATCGGGGAAACTGATATTATCAAGGTTCTCAGCAATCTCCATACTGCTAAATTAAGTGGTCAATTATCAGTATACATCTTGTTTGATCATTAATGGCATTTCACAGAACTGACTACATTTATATCCATGAAATACCTTTTTTCACTAAATTACAGGACACCATAATGAGATTTAGAAGACAGAATGGCCTCTTAAAGATTCAGTTCAAAAACAGGTATTTAAGAGAGCCCTCACTCCTTGGAGACTACTCTCACAGAAGCTTTGGCAAACTACTCCTGGTATCTTATTAGTCTGTACTAGATCACATGGCCATTCTTGATTCAAATATTGAAAAGGAAGATACAGTTATTCTGATTTTCTCAAACTACTCAATGGAGCTGTGAACAGGCTCAACATCTTCTGACTGAAATTGGCAAATTGTCGGAAAGGTGAAGACCTGAAGAACTTTGAGATTCTGTTGAGAAGGAGGAAGATGAGAACAATAGTGGGATAAACAAGCAACAGTGTCCACTATGTGTCTTAAAACATGTCCATGGAATTTAAAAAAAAATATTTCTACCTCAAGTACTGATATTAACATCTATAAAATACACTTATATGCTTAAACACTAAAGCAATGTAAAAAAATAGAATATCCCCTAAATTTTCTCTATGACGGATCAAAATAAATAGAAAAAATATTATCTGCTTTCCATTACAAAACATGACTTCTTTAAGGTTTGAATTCATTCCTTGAAATGCACGTCAAAACAAAACTGATGTGTATTCTGCTTCACGACGATTAGAGATAAAATTTAACAGGTAGCCATCCAAATAAATCCTGCAGGTGGTAAGCAATGGTCCATGCATGAAACAAGCAGCTCAATTTTCAAAAGGCTATCAATTAAATGCGAAGGACTGTTGAAATGATCTGCTGTTCCCCAAATGTTAATTAAAATTGCAATATTGCTGTGGGGCAACCGAACATGCTGCAGCTCTTGGACAGCTGTGATGCTGCATCTCAACATATTGTAATCACAATGATATATTACTTCGATATCATCACTAAGAAACATAGTATTATTCTAGTATATTTTAGATTCTTCAAGGCCTAAGGCATGCTTTTGTTTTGCAACACTATTTTTTTTTTATTCTGTTAACACCTCTGTTTATTCCATCTAATCTACCTTGTACCTGACTCATGCATCTCTGATACTAGGTTACAGACAAATTTTCATCCAGTATTGGCTTTGCAAATACCCAATACTGGAGATGTCACAGCTGTGGCTCACATATGACTTCATATTTGATGCAGCTACCTTCAGTTCTCTTTTCTTACATAAATACTAGGCTCTGGTTGAGTTGTTGTTTTGTTTTGTTTATTTTAATCCTCCAATCTTAGCATTTGGTCTTTCACCATTAAGTATAATGTTAGCTGTGGGTTTTGTGGGTAAATGCTCTTCATCAATTTGAGGAAGTTCTCTATTTCTAATTTTCTGAGAGTTTTTATTATATGATCATGTGATTTTTCTTCATTGGTCTGTTGATATTATCGGTTATAATGATTGATTTTGTAATGTTGTACCATCCCTGCGTCACTATAATAAATCCCACTTAGTCACTGTGTGCAATTCCCTTCTATTTGTTCTGTTCAGTAATATTCAATGGTATCATTCTTAAATCCATTGCAACTTCATCTTTGACCCAAGGATTCTTTAGAAATGTGCTATTTCCCACCTTTTTAGAGAATCCTCTTGTTACTCTGTTAGCATTGCTTCCCCTGTATTGTTTTCAGTTTGATCTTACTGGGGTCAGACAACACAGCTTGTTATCACTTCAGTTCTTTGATGTTGTTGAGGCTGGTCTTAGGGGCCACAGCCTTGTCTGTTTGGGTGAGTGCTCCATGGAAGTCTGAAAAAAAAAAAAATCCTGTACTTTGTTGCTATTGGATAAAGTTTGGATAAAATATTGGATCTAGGGATCCCTGGGTGGCGCAGCGGTTTAGCGCCTGCCTTTGGCCCAGGGTGCGATCCTGGAGACCGGGGATCGAATCCCACATTGGGCTCCCGGTGCATGGAGCCTGCTTCTCCCTCTGCCTATGTCTCTCTCTCTCTCTCTCTCTCTCTCTCTCTCTGTGTGTGTGACTATCATAAATAAATAAATTTTTTTAAAAAATATTGGATCTATATTTGTCAGTTAGATCCTCTTCGTTGAATATATTATTTAAACATTCTAGATCCTGTCTGATTTTCTAATAGTCCTCCTATCCGTTGTTAGGATGGCAGTCTTCAAGGCTCCAACTATGATTGTGAATTTCTCCTTTCAACCTTATTAGTTTTTGTTTCATGTTTTTTTTTTTTTCAAATCTGTGCACATTTAGAATTAATGTGTAGTTACTGGATTGATCCTTTTGTCATTCCGTAATGACTTATTTAATTCTTTTATGTGAGCAGGTCTTCATGCTATCTCGCTTAGCTTAGCATGAGGGTCTAGTCCTACTTTGGTGGACAGTTCGATTTTAGTGGCCTTGGTTAAGCTGGTCCTAATGGTCTCCATGGTACTGCCTGGGGTGGCAGAGGGGTTTCTCCACAGTGGGGGAGGAGTGTCTTTGAACCCTCTTGTTAGGATGAATTGGCAGCTAGACTGAAAAATTGTAGTCCTACAGGTCTTTCATTTCCTTCAAGTTGTCTGCTAGAGCTGGCTCGCTCCTCCAGGCTCTGCCCTACACCCCCAGGTATCTCTTGGTAGTAGAAAAACAGACTCACAGTTCAGGTGGTGAAGGAGAGTATTTCCCCTATTGCAGTTTCATCTGGTGTTATTTGGACTACTGTGAGATCTGGGAAAATAATGAGCTTCCTGGGATCACCTCCTGCTGTTGTGTCACAGATGGGACAACACTGGGTGTGGGTGGCCTTTCTCTGTCACACAGAAGGACACAAGACAACCGATGCAGTGCTATTGCTTGAATCCTGAAATCCATACGAGCTCTCTTTATTCTTACCACACTTTGGGGTTCACCTTTACTTGTCCCCTGCACCATTTGCAGTGTATATGTTTGTGTTTAGTGAGGGGAAGCAAGGAGAAATGGCAAGCCTTCTTCTTTGAACAGCTGAACAGATCATTTTGATGTCTTTAATCTCAGTATCTCCTATAAAATGATTAACTTTTAAAATCTCTGCATTATCTGCATATCCCCATCAACTTCATGAAGACAGATCCATATTTTATCTTTGTATTCAAATACCTTCCCTATACTTTACACAGAGATGATGTTTGATGTGAAGTGAAAGGAGAATCAATTACACATAGGTTGTTTCTTTAGAAAATAGTACAAATTTCACTTATTTCTGCATTTGTCATAAGTAGGGCTTCAACCCACCAGGTGCCTGAGTGGCTCAGTAGGTTAACTGTGGGACTCTTGGTTTCAGCTCAGGTCATTATCTGAAAGTCCTAAGATCAAGCTCGGTCTCTGTGCTTTGTGGAGAGTCTGCTTGGGATTTTCTCTCTCCCTCCCCCATGGCCCTTCAGCTCTCTTAAGCTCTCCCAAATAAATCTTTTTTTTTTTTTTTTTTTTTTAAAGTAGAGCTTCAACCTTTTTACTATTATCACAATAAATATAAAACACATGAAATGGTCAGTGTTGCCTACTTTGTATCTTGATATTTGGGTAGGATCCATTTAAATTATCTAGATGTCAAGATCAATCTCTTGCTTCACACATTCTTATTTTTAAGGGAATAGTTCTAGAGATTTCTACAAATATATAGAAATATCTATATAAATATGTGTTCTGACTTGACATATTATATACACTATTTCCAGTTTTTTTTTTTTTTTTAACTTTTAAAATTTTTGTGTTCTTCTGTAAATGAAAGCATGTTTTGTGTTTTTGTTTTCTGTTCCTAGAGTGACATTAGGGAAAAATTGTGGGCATTTGACCAAATGATCTTTATGCTCCTATCCAACACTATTATTCTTTTTAATTCTTAGCAAATGGTCTGTAATCTAATTATAATACTTCTGTCTTATAGTAACTTTTTTTTTTTAATAACGTTGTCTCATTTGGAATCTCCCAAATCAATGCCAGAAGAGTTGACAGCGAGAAAATGAGCAGAACACAAACTTATGTAATTTACATCAGAATTTAAAGAAAGTATTTCTAAAGGAGGAATTCTAACTCTGGGAATCCCCTGGGTACCCTACAAAATTTTTGTGAATGTTGATGATAAATCACAACACAATTAAGCAAAAGGAAACAAAATATAGTTTCCCTCTATCAAAAAGGTATGATTATTTTTTTTTCTCATCTAATAACACTTTCCCTCCATAAGGAATCTGTTAGAAATCTCTTGTATCTTTCAGGCTCTTAATATGTATTAAATTACCACAATGGATTATTAGACCCTATATCTGTGGACACTAGGTATTGGGATTTTGGCAAAAGTAGAAAAAATCTGGCAATAAAAATGCATGTGAAATTTGACAGAAGTATCAGCAAAGACATTTTCATTTCTACTATTCCTTGCTGAATTCATCATTCAAGAAGTTTTCAGAATGAATAATTATTTCAAAAATTCCATTCTACTTTCATTTTTTTCCCCAAGGAAGGTCAGAATAACCTGCAAGTGGATTGTTAAACAGAGAAAATACAGAACTTCAAATAGTCCCTCTAAGCAGCTTCAACTACAAACTTGGAACATTTCAAAATAATTTGTGATCCTGACACTACTGTTTAAAAGATGTAGCTTAAGTCAAAAACAAACTATAGGACATACATTTAGGGGATGAAAATTTTGTTTTCTTTTGTTTCCCATTTGACTTTTTAAAAATCAACTATAATTTTAATATATACTGCTGAGACTGTGGTTTTAATAATAACTTTAATTCAAGCCATGGCATGAAAACTCTTTGCCTCATGTATCCTAATCTGATAAGGTTTCCACAAGTTAAAACTTAATTCAACTTATTTGAGTGGAGAACCACTCAAAATTTATTGGCTTTTTTAAAGAAAGTAAAAAGATACCATTACACTAATTTTGTTATGAGACAAATCAACCTAGATATTGGATATCACATAATTAAAGTGCCTCAAATCGGTTTTGTGCTCTGTGGTTTGAGGTATTACTCCCAACTATAAAGACATCAATTCAGAAGACATTAGAAAAGGAACTGGAAGGGAAGAAGTATTTAGCCACATAAGAAAAAAAGCACATTCCTGCTCTTCTCAAAGCCTACTGCATTGCATTAGGGAATATGTAATATCCCTGGTTTCTTTGAACTACACAGACCTAAGCAAAGATTGTGACATGATTGTCACAAATCTACCATGTATGTATTGGTGTGATGACCTTTCCCCAAAGGAGGGTCTATTACTAACTTACACTCTAATTGAGAGAGCTCATGCAATTCTCATGAAAGCTACGTGACTGCATTTTATAGAATGTCAATGCCCATAGAGACTCCCAATATCTCATCATATGCTTGGAAGTCACTGGATATAAGAGATGCTTAGAATCCAGTAGACAATTTAAGATACCTAGCAATTCAAACCCTTACATTAAAGGAACAGGGATTTTCAAGGCATTCAGGAATAGCCCAACTTTATGGACTCATCTCATAATTACAACTCAACCTACTTCGCTGTGACTCTTCAGTTCCATGTTGAATTCGAATATCAACTAAGATTTAGAATCTTCAGGATATTAGTAAAGACTATCCACAAATACACAAATTGTCTATTTTATCCATATTAAAATCCCTGGTAAGACCCTGTTTTAAAAATATTTTATTTACTTATTTGAGAGAGGGAGAGATAGAGAGTGAGATTGAGAGAACAAGTATGAAAAAAAAAAAAAAAGAGAGAGAACAAGTATGAGGGAAGGGAAGAGGGAGAAGCAGACTCCCCATAGAGCATGGAGCTGACACAGGACTCCATCCCAGGACCCACGGATCATGACCCAAGCCAAAGGCAGATGCTTAACTGACTGAGCTACCCAGGCACCCCCCTGGTAACATCCTTAAGAATAATATTTCTTTAATAAAATTCCTCTATTTTAATGTGGCAGAAAGAACTATGGGCACTCAAACCAGACTCTGGAATGTCGGATTGTTTGCTTCTAAACTATGTGAACTTGGATAAGTAATTTTACTTCTAGAACCATCAGTGTCCTTTAACTCTTAAAATTGTTAAGAGGCTTATTAACCAGATGATCTACTAAAATTGACCTAAGTAGTTCCGGCACAAAGCAGGCACTTTCCACTTCTGCATTTCTCTTTCCATTCACTCATGATATCCTCAGGCCATCATTTCTGTTCTTATACAGGCTGATCAAGGTGTTGGCAAGCTTCTCTCATCAACTGAAGATAGGAACAAAAATTAAAATAAATAAGAGTTTTCCACTATTCTTGATCTTTGGCAGAATCTGTTTTAATAGCTTGTCTCATCAAATAATCATTACACTCAATAAGTTGTGTAACACACTAATGCAAAGATAAATGACTGTCAACTGGCTCAGGCCAGCCTTTCCCTGAATGATGACAGGTTGTGGCAGGATTTCCCTCTCATTTTACTAGTGAGACAATATTTCTACTGAAATTATGCACTCATGAAATTGAGTTGGCCCAAAAACCGGAGAGTATTTTATGCTAATATATTGAGGACCAAAAATATATCTAAATAAGAAAACAAAACAGAAATGTTTAGCAAAATTAACCTAGACTCCTGAGAGGTTGATTCTAACTGGGAAAGAGAGATCCCAGGACCCCAGTGCAGGATCAATAACAATAATCCCTTCAAGATACATACAAAAAAATCTAAGTTAATTTTAAGTTTTATTTGAATTAGCAAGTGGCATAACTTCTTTGTATCTGTGTTTCCTCACTGGTAAAATGCCAAAATATAAATTAGGATATTATTTTCTGTATGTGTATTTGAATTTTGTATTTTTAATTTTATTGCAAATAATTTCAGTGTAGTCATATTATTTTTATCTGTTGAAATTGACAAACTGGATACAATCATTTAGGGATGCCTGGGTTGCTCAGGTCATGATCCCAGAGTCCTGGGATCGAGTCCTGAATAGCAGTACAGGTCAGGTTCCCTGCTCAGTGGGGCGTCTGCTTCTACTTCTTCCTCTGACCCTGCCCCCTCCTGTGCTCTCTCTCTCTCTATCAAATAAATAAACTCTTCAAAAAAAAAAAAAAAAGGAAGTCTCATTTAAAAAACTGCGTTGAGATAAGGCTTTAATTCCAATATATCAGTTAAATTACATTTACAAAACAAAATACAACTAATTTAGAATAAATCTGTAAGCTAAATGTCTTACTATGACAACTAGCTTATCTTCTATCAAATAGGGGACAAACTTTTCTACTTGTTATTTCTACTGTAATTCATATTCTGAAGCATGGTAAATTGGAAATTACACCAACAGAGCAATCAGGAAACGTTAATTACATTCCTCAATCAGATTGGCTGTTGGCCTTCAGCAAATTATTTTACTCCCTTTTAACAAAGTTTCCTCATTTGTCAAATGGGCAAAAAACATTTGACCTAATAATAGCAAATCAGTCTAGGATTATCCTTGTTATATAATGCATATCATCAATCTCAAGATAAGATTTTTTACACATCTGAACATCACTGAGATTAGATGTCTCCTAAAATTGAATGCATCTTTTCATAAATATTGGAAGCACATACATTTTTCGTTCTCGGTAGCACAAAATATAGTAGTTTATCTTACGACTTGCATTAGGTTTGATGAAATTTGTTATTAATGAAATTAATCCTCAAAGATTTTGTATGAGTGAGTATAATTATTAATCATATTCAACAGATAAAGAGACTGAGGCAAAAGAACTGAAGTAATTTGCTTAAGATGACAGAACCAAAACCTAGACTCTGATCCAAAATCTTTGAGTCTTGTCCACAATAAGGTATTGTCTTGACTATTAAGTATATGCTAACATGATTTGAAAAGCACACTGTACAATATACATAAAATAATTTAAATTGTTCATGATAGTAAACAATTTTTTGAGGTATTGAAAACGTGTGAAGGGGGGCAGCACGTGGAGGGAGTGAGAGAATCTTAAGCAGGCTCCTTACTCAGCACAGAGCTAGATCTCACGACCCTGACATCATGACCAGAGCCGAAATCAAGAGCCGGATGCTCAACCAAAGGAGCCACTCAGGTGCCCCAGTAAACAAATCTTTTCAAATAGAAAACACGAAATGTAGTACACTTGGGTCACTTAGTGGTTAAGCGTCTGCCTTTGGCTCAGGGCATGATCTCGGTCCCGGGATTGAGTCCCACGTTGGGCTCCCTGCATGGAGCCTGCTTCTCCCTCTGCTTATGTCTCTGCCTTTCTCTCTCTGTGTGTTTTTCATGAATAAATAAATAAAATCTTTAAGAAAACATGAAATGTGACTAATTTGTATTGAGATTTGTATTTTCTAACAGAAAAATGCAATGACAATATGCATGTATATATGAATATATGTCTATGTGCATATATTTATTCACAATGACTGAAATACATAGTAATAAATATTTCTTTGGTCAAGGACCTTGTCACTGAATTGTACCTTTAAGTCAATTTATCAAGTCATTCATCAACATATCTTAGATACTGGTATCTATAAATGGGTGCTTCTAATATCCTTTTCATAGTCTGACCCAAGAAATTGATTTACCAGAGCTCCTGGGTGGCTCAGTGGTTGAACCTTTGGCTCAGGGTGTGATCCTGGGGTCCTGGAATCCAATCCCCCATTGGGTTCCCAGCAGGGAGCCTGCTTCTCCCTCTGCCTAAGTCTCTGCCACTCTCTCTGTGTATCTCATGAATAAAGAAATAAAATCTTGAAAGAAAGAAAGAAAAAGAGAAAGAAAGAAAGAAAGAAAGAAAGAAAGAAAGAAAGAAAGAAAGAAAGATATGTACCTGACTTGCCTAAAATGCTTACTAAGACATGGGTATCACATATTTGACTTCTCACATGAATGTGCACCTACACATGCATGCAGGACTCAGAGGCAGGAGGTTACAGATCAGAATCTGCAGACTTTCAAAAGGGTTAACCACCCCCCCCCATCAGGTGACTGCTGAATAATATCATTGCAGGCATTATGGATGTGTGGCTACCCTGTGCTCAATGGATCACAAATTCACTCATCAGGAATATTTATTGGGTGTAGCCAGTCCTATAATTAGATTTGTGTCAATGTCCCTTTAAATGTAGTTTGGCAAACCTGCCTCAAAATCATTTGTTTCTCTTGTTAAAAATCAAGTTTCCTCGACCCCAGGAATCTCTGGAGGTAGCCAAAAATTGGAAATATGTCAGTCTCCACAGATGATTCTTATGCATACTAAACTTTAAGAAATATTGCTCCCTGCTTAAGGAGGAAAAACTCACAAGTACAAGCAGAGTACAGTTGGTCGAGCTGGCGGGGTTAGAGTCTCAATCACTGTTGCAATCTCCAAGAAAGAACGTTGGATTGAAAACTAAGTGTGAGCTCTAAATTTTAGTCATTTACCATCTATGCCAGAAGCTGTGTGTGTATGCGAGGTTATATTTTAATTTTATATTTTGACGTTTAATTTTGGGATAATTTGAGATTTCCAACGAGTGATCAACAGTACAGAGTTCCCAGATACCCTTCAGCCAGTGTCCTTATGGTAAAATTATAAAAATTTTTAAAAAATTAACATTGGTACCAAACTATGAACTACACAACACACACAAATGTATACACAATATACACACAGTTATACACAACATGTAAAAATACACAACAGACTTTTTAGGTTTTACCACTTTTTCCAACAGTGTCCTTTTTCTGATCCATGTCACCACATGCATTTAGCCATGTGTTTCCATTTCCCCTAACCTGCTACAGTTCCACAGTCTTTCCTGGTCTCTCGTGACCTTGAGATTTTTTTGAAATGCGTTGTTCAGTTACTTTACCGGATGCTTCTTAATTGAATGCATCTGATGGTTACTTATGATTAGATTGAGTTGTATATTATTGTGAAGGATGCCACGAAGGTGATATGTCTTTCTCAGGGCCTTGGATCAGCGGGTAGCTGATGTCAATATGTTTTGCTATTACTGATGTTATTCAACTGGTTAAGGTGGTGTATGCCAGGTTTCTCCACTGTAAACTCCTATTTTCCTTTTGTGATTGAATATTTTTGAGGGAGATCTATTGAAACAATGCAAATGTCCTGCTTCTTCTCAAACTTCTGCCCATATATTTTAGCATCTATTGGTGGATGTTGCCTGAAGTAATTTAAACTGTAGTATTCTAATAACAATTTTCTCTTTCTCTCCTTCACTCATTAACATTTCTTAATTGGAATTTTCTGTTAAAAAGTGTTCTTTCTCATCTATTTATGTAGCTATCATCTACTTGTGTCAATATGGACTCAAAGATACTTATTTAATTCTTTAGGCTATAATCCAATATTATTTTTATTTATTTTGTTGCTCAAGTTTTACCAGTTGATATGCCATAAAAATGTAATAAATTTAAAAACTTCAAGTAGAAAATATCTTTAAAGCACTTCTCAAACTTTATATTATTTGAAATGTGCCTGAGATAATTACAAACATTCAGTAACTTTCATGATTAACTATAGTCTTTATTGCAAGAGAAGATAGTTGCCCACTTCGATTATTCCTTAGGCAAGTAACTTGGGGAAGGAAACAGAGGGGGGGGAAGGATGGAAAGGGAAGGATGGAAAGAGATGGAGGGAGGGAGAAAGGGAAGGAAGGAATGAGTGGAAGGGAGGGAGGGGGGAAGGATGGAAAAAGAAGGAAGGAGGGAGAAAGAGAAGGAAGGAATGAGTGGAAGGGAGGGAGGAAGGAAGACAGATATAGGGAAAGAGGGAGAGGAAAAGAAGGGTGAGGAAGAGTAAGGAAGAAAGAAAGAAGATAAAGAAGAGTAAGGAAGAAATATGCATGTGTATATGTATGTGATTGTACACATGTGTATTTATTTATAATATATATGTATGTGAGTATGTAGGTGTGTATATTTAAAATGAGTCTATATAAATACACACATTGGGAGACGAAAGAGAATAATATACAAAAACTGCTTCGTAATGTTAAATATTGTATAGATACTATCCATCATATCTTTGAATAGAGTATTATTTTAGTGGGCACTAAATACTCTTCTTCTTGTATATTATGAATTGATAGCAAAAAAGCATTTCTTTTTGCAAAAAAGCATTTGATAGCACCGAAACCCTGCATTCATAAACCCATTCCTGCCAGCAGATCTGTGTGTTTGAGTTTTCCATTTGAACTTACTATTGATATTTAAAAGTAATAAAATTCCACCTTGTTGTTTAGATGTCTGATCTCTTAAATGAGACAACTATCTGGTGTTATGAGACCTGCATTTCCATAAAGCATTGATAGTGCCTGCCCCCACTGGTGCAACACAGATTTCCTATTTTCCGTGGTCTCCGCCACGGTCTATTGTCCTCTTGACAGTGAAGCTGATTATATTCCTCAGACCTGCTTTAGAAATTTGTGGTATGTCCTGGGGCCTGTGGGCATTTGACTTTGTGACTCCCATTAAATAGTATAGTGATGCCTCTCAGATTTCATCACAACTCTCACAGAAATACGAGTAGTTTCCCATTGCCTACTGAGAAAGATGAAAAACCTTAACATTGTATTGAAGGCCATTCATTTACTGTTTGTTTCTTCCTACCCTAGCCAGAACTTGTTCTTTTTTTTTTTTTTCTCTCTGTGGGTTGTGTTCCACTAAGAACATACTTTATTAAAATTCATCCAACTAAAAGTGTACTTGTCCATCAAGGCCTTCCAGTGAGGATATCACCTATATTCTAAGCCATATGTTAATATGATTTATACATTGTTATGTGTTATACTATATGGTGTTTACATGATGCTTAGGATTGTAGAGCCTTGTAAAATCATCATTATCCAAACTAGAGTCCCATATATGGAGGCTTTCCAGACACCACCAAATTAAACTGTTAAGGCTGCATGTTGAATATACCAGATAATATGGTAGAATAAACAGATCATGACTTGGAATCAGAAACATTTGGTTTTGGATGCTACCACCAAAGGTCATGTCACTTGACTGTTTAAACCCTCTTTCCTTGACCTGTAAAATATAAGTAAAAATAACTCTCAGTCAAAGAAATTATAGGACAAGTAAAATTATGCCTTTCAAGCCCTTAAGCACAATGCTTGACAAATAATAAAATTCTCAATAAATAGCAGATATAATTATTACTCAACCATAAAAAAGAATAAGATCTTACCATTCACAACACCATGAATGGACCTAGAGGGTATTATGCTAAGTGAAATAAGTTAGACAGAAAAAGACAAACACCAAATGATTTCACTTATATGTGGAATCTAAAAAAAAAACAAAAAAAGATGAACAAACAAAACAAACAGAAACAGACTCGTAAATAGAGAACAACTTGGTGGTTGCCAGAGGAGAGGAGTATGGGGTGATGGGTGAAATAGGTGAAGGGGATTAACAGATACAAACTTCGAGTTTTAAAGCAAGTAAGTCACAAGGAGGAAAGGTACAGCACACCACAGCATAGGGAATACATCAATAATACTGTAATATTTATTTATGGTGACAAAGAATAACTATGCTCATCGTGGTGAACATTGTATTATATATGGAATTTTCGAATCTACTATATTATACACTTGAAACTAATATAGCAAGGCAAGAATCTCCCCTCCCACTGCGCCCTTTCAGGATCCTAAGGAAGTAAGAGCTAGTGCACAAGTATAAAGACTGAAAAGAAAGCACCACAACTGTTGGTTCATAGATAACATGATCGCCTACACAGTGTCCTGAAGAACTGACAAAAACACTCCTGGAACTAGCACTCCAGAGATGATACAATTTGGTATATTTCAGATACACAGAGAGATGTGTCTAAATCTTTATATTTAATGTCTTGAATGTATTCATAGAAAAATAGGAAATAATCACACAATTGCTTGATTTTGAAATATCTCCACTCACTTGGGATCTCTCAAAAATGTTTAGCCTTATAATATCATTTGTGCTCTGAAAACACTCAGTTAGTTGAGATGTCTGGCTGGTTCAGTCCATTAATCATCCGACTCTTGGTTTCAGCTCAAGTCAGGATTGCAGTCACAATCCATCACAGGGTCCTGAGATCAAGCCCCATGTAGGGCTCTGGGCTCCACATTCAGCAGGGAGTCTCTCTGGGATATGTTTCCTCTTTCTTTCCCTCTGCCACTCACCCACTTGTTCTCTCTCTTTCCCTCTTTCTCTCTCCCTCTCTCTTCCTAAAAAAAAAAAAAAAAAATCAATCTTAAAAAAAAAAACCACAAAGCTAGAATTTCATGCAATTATTTGTGCTGAGTTTGGCAGCTTTCAACAAGAAAGATTACACTGAATGCTTAGTGCTAGGAGTTAGTTGGACAATTAGGTAGTCGGGGCGAGGGTCCCCAACAAGAAAACATGGAGTTGGGGCAGCTAAGACAAAACAGCACTGACGTCCTGTTTTGCAGCTTCTGCAGAAATAACTTTTGCAAATCATCCTGAGATGAAAAAACTGTCCATGAAACATTTGTCACTATCACGAGCTGAGGCAGTTAAGACATAAGTCTCCAGATGTCAGCCCCAAAAAGGCCATCAGCACATGAACAATAACCTGGTAGGTAGATCATGTACCTGGTAGGTATATGATCAAAACCCTGAATGGCACACCTTAGCAGCCAATCTGCAGGGGGCCACACTGGTTGCTTAAGATCGCTCTGCAAAAGAGGTTACAAGAACCTCTAAGATTTAGACACCAAAAGGACAACCTCTTGGGTCTCTCCTTCTTTGTACTATCGCTCAATAAACTGCTTGCTGCCCGCCACGCTTCATCTGGTCTGCTTCTTCATTCTTTGAAGTGGCATGACCAAGGACCGCAGGTACCAAAAAAGGCCGAGACAAGGAGGAATCCTGAAACACAGGGTTCTTTTTTTTTTAATGGGCTCTATACCCAAGATGGGGCTTGAACTCATGACCCCGAGATCAAGAGTTGCGCGCTCTACTGACTAAGCCAGCCAGGTGCCCCTTTAATGCTAGCTCTTTAAGAAAATCAAAGAGGAACGTGATATCCCCACATTCTTACAACAATGAGGAATTTTTTCCCACTTATGGTCTTAATAAAAATGATGGTTCTTCAACTATAACGCTGTAGAATTTAATAGATAGTGGACAAAATACAGGTTGCTATGCATAGAGGATATTTAATTCAGATGGGTTTAATACATAGGCGTATGTTGTGTGTGTTATGCGTGTGTTTGAGGAGACAAGTTGGTAACTAAATATTTTACTAAGATGAATGCGTTTGAAGTAAGCACTGACAGGTGACTAAACCTCCTTCAAGGTATTTGTCTATGAGGCATTAATAGGCAATGAAACAGAAAGAATATAAAAGATGATAAAAGTCAACAGACTGAAGAATTCTGGTAATTCTTAGGACTAGACTGAAGTGTTTGTGACAGGAAGGAAATGATGATGAGGATGAAGAATGGTTGAAGTCTGATCCGGGAAATATTTTAACACCGTACTCAGGAAATGTGTAGGATCTCAGAGTCAATCACCGAATACATTTCCTTTGCCTAGAAAAATTGCTAGTTGAATCTGAATTTTTTTTTCAAAAGACTTGATTTCTTTATTGAGAGAGAGAGAGAGAGAGAGAGAGAGAGCAAGCAGGGGAAGAGGCAGAGGGAGAGAGAATCTCGAACATACTCTCCACTGAGCAAGGAGCCCCACCTAGGGCTCAATCTCAGAATCCTGAGATCATGACCTGAGCTGAAAGCAAGAGTCCTTGACCTAACCCACTGAGAAACCCAGGCACTTCTTGAATTTGAACTTTTAATCAGTCAACCTACCTGCTCAAAATCCTAAGGAAAGATGGTTTTACTTTTGTGCTGTGTTTTACACCAGTCCCCACCTCTAACATACCTTGCAATTATTTTTTCTTGAAAACTTTTTGTTTATGTATCTGCCCCCAACCCCATCAGTCTCTTCCCTCTTAGGGACAACTCTGTCTTACTCATTTATTTTTCTACAAATTGCTACAAATTATGGCGCATAGTCGCATATGTGTAGCATGAAGATTTCCTGGACTGTTTTAAAGGAATGAATTAGTGTTTGGCTGATACTTAGGAAAAAATCCTGGAGTATCCACAAATGGTAAAGACAGTACCATTTCAATTACTCTTATTCTGTAAGGGATGAAACAACAGCAGCTTCTTAAGATTCTGAGGTGTGGGCAACATGGGTGGCTCAGCGGCTTAGCGCCTCCTTCAGCCCAGGGCCTGACCTGGAAACCCGGAATCGAGTCCCATGTTGGGCTCCCTGCATGGAGCCTGCTTCTCCCTCTGCCTGTGTCTCTGCCTCTCTCTCTATCTCTCTGTGTCTCTCATGAATGAATAAATAAAATCTTAAAAAAAAAAAAAAAGATTCTGAGGTCTGTGAAAAGTAAAAGGGAAGACAACAGAAGAGCTCACATGTACTTCAGTCCTCTGGCCTGAAGAGTACTGGGGGGTTTGAGAATAAAACCGTGAAAGGATAATAGCCATCATTGATGTTGACACATCTCTTCTAGGGACAGAGTAGGCTCTTAGTTTATGTTTGATAAATGAGTGAATAAGTGAATGGATGGATGGATAGATGAACAAATGGTGAACTGTCTTACTTCTTCAAAGAAATCCTCTAGTAATTAACTTTATGTTTCTGGATCTTTCCATAGAAATATCTTCTACTTCGAGTGCTGTTTATATTCCTGCCATGCAGCTGTTATTTTCAGAAATAACATGTGAAATACACTTTTAATCTGCCCATTAAATCTTTTAATCATCTGCCTGTGTTACTGAATTATCCCTATATTCTAAGTATGCCACATTTAAGTCTGAACTGATTGAACACGTACTTATTCTTCTAAATCAGTGACCAAAATATCCTATTTCAAGAACTTAAAACATACAATAATGCATGCCTGGGTGGTGCAGTGGTTGAGTGTCTGCCTTTGGCTCAGGATGTGATCCCAGAGTCCTGGAATTGAGTCCAGCATCGAGCTCCCCACAGGGAGCCTGCTTCTCCCCATGTCTCTGTGTCTCTCATGATAAATAAATACAATCTTTTAAAAAATAAAATAAAATATACAATATCATAAAATGCTGTAATTCATAAGGAAGTGCCAATGTCCATCAAGTGTCCATTTAAGTCATACAAACTCAGGACTCCATAAAGTACACTCACACACTTCAGAAAAAGTGATTGGATTAGAGAAAAGTGACAGAGACTCTTAACAAAAGTAGCCACACTGGGGGGCCTGGGTGGTTCAGTTGGTTGTGTGCCTGCGTCCAGCTCAGATCATGTTCCCAGTGGCCAGGGATCTAGCCCTGCCCCAGGCTCTCTGCTCAGTGGAGAGTCCATTTCTCCCTTTCTCTCCCTCTGCCTCACCCTGCCTGGACTCTCTCTCTCTCTCTCTCTCTCAAATAAATACATAAAATCTTTAAAAAAATAGCACAGCAAGGTCAAAATTCATCTAGCAGCCAATGAATATTAAAGAAAAACATGGGAGAGTTCTGAAGCCAATCACATGGGATGTTTTTAACTCTCGTCTAGACTTCTCAACCTATGTACTCAAATTTAACTTGAATTGACACATGCCAGCCATATATAGATACTCAGTTCTTGACATCGTTCAGGCACTGCATGTACCAATATGAATAAAGCTTAGTCTCTTTCCTCAAGAAAGTGGCAGTCTTACTGAAAGGAAAGAAGCAAGAAGAAATAACACATTTTGATGCAAGGGGCACTCATCTTGCAGAGCCCACTTCAAGGGTCACCTTATTTGCGAAACATCTGTCTCTAATCCCCAGCGAAATCATATACATATTGCACACCTTTGCTTATCATTTTATGCAGAGATACAAAGTAAAAGTTATGTATTCTCCTTTCTCTCCCTATTTATTTGTAAAGAAAGCATTTCTAAATACTGCAAGGACTTGAGAGGAAACTCCTTCTTGACAGACGGTGATTGGAATCTTAAGGATGAATCACAGTAATTTCCTCACTTTTGCTTTTTGATCTTCAATTTCCCCATTTGTAAAATGAGATGAGGGGGCGTGGCAGTGGACTTGCCTATTTGTTTAATTATACTCTTCTTTACAGAAAAAGAAGATTGCTTTTTATAAGTTTAGAAATTACTTCTCCTAGATGTTCTTCAGGGGTACTTCCAGCTTTCAGTTCTAAGAATTTGCATCTTGGCCCATCGAATCCTGCTTAAACTCACCTTATGATTTGGCTGGAGTACCCATCATCACCCACCATCAGGGATAAAGTCCTATGAAAATTATATCTTCAAATGAGCCAGAACAAACCCAAGTCATCAAATATAATTTCAATGATGAACCTCAACATTTTACATTTGAATACTTCCCCAAATGGTTGCAATTTATTAACGTCAGATTAAAGGGCTCCATTCATTTTTCCTATTCAGTAAGGAGACAGTTAATGAATGATATGGACTTGGCCAGGCTTCTAATGAATGATTCTGGAAGTGTGTATCCCTCATGTGAAGAGACTCAACTAATGCCAGCAGACTATTGACACGCTTTTCATCTGTGCAGAATATGTCTCTTAATACAACTTTTAGCTAAGGAGATGGTAATTATGTGATCAAAGCTAAAGAAAAAACAGTAGGCTATGTCTTTCCCCAAGTGCCATTCCATGAACTAATAAATGACCTTCTAGTTCCTTCACCTTTCTTGAGACTGCACTGCTGCAGAGATTTTTGTAACAAATAAAGGCATAATAGGGCTAGTGTCCATTTTGAAAACTTTGGATAATAAAGAAGAGTACACAAAATAAATTAATTAATTAAAAAAAAAAAAACACCAAAAACCTAACACTCCTATTGGCACCACCAGTATTGATAAACACTTTGGTTTAGTTTATGATCTAGACCGATAGTTATCAATACTGCTAAAGTTCAAAAAAGTAATGTAGAAAGATATTTGAAAAGTTATAAAATGTGAAATTGTGTTATTGATATTTTCTGCTTGCTTGGCAGTAGGTACAAGTTCCCCGCTGACGGTTAGCTCCGGGCAAGACCGGAGAGAACAAAGTGGAGGGAAGAGACATTGTCTGGAGATAAAGTTTTAAAAAATAACAGAGATAGAAGAACGTAGTTGATTCAATTTTTTTTTTTTTCCAGAAAATACAACAGTAACCCAGTATCAAGCTGTGATATGATTTGGCAATTCTAGGCTAAACAACTATCCTAGCATATTAAGACACTGACTGTAGGTGGTTCCTTTTTCCCTTCTAACGCATTTCTCTTTTTAAGTGCAATTTATCATTGTTATCAATGTGATACATGTACAATAGGATACAAATTAAACTACAAGACTGATAATGAATAATAGCAGTAACCTGACCCACCCCTTCCTCCCAACAGTCCTTGCTCCTTCAGAGCAACGGCTTTCAGTGCTTACAGCCATTTATCCATTGATCCCATATTTCTAATAATATTTATACAAAGATTTCTGGCTTATTGGCTTTAGATATTATCTAAAGAAAATACTTTTGCATTAAAACAGGAGATAGCTCTCTCCCTCTGTCTCTTATGCTGGTAATTTTTGTTTTTGTTTCATTTTGTTTTGTTTGTTTTTGTCATGGTCCTCAGCCTAAAAATGACAGTGGTAATATTGAAAATGATGAACATTTATTTAAATGATTACTATTAAACCGGGCATTGAGCTAGATATTTTGTGTATTTTCTCCTCTTTATAAATCCTCACAAATGCCCTTTGAAAACAAATATTTGTTTCACAGATAAAGCAAACAGGCTCAAACATATTAACTTCCTGTTACTGATATAAACTAGTAATTGAGAGAATTGAAATTCAAATTCAGATTTGCCTATTCAACACCTGTAGTCCTATGTAGTAGGTAAACTTCATTCTCATTGGGTCCTATAATTTTGCATCACTTTTTCATTTCACATAATGCCATCATTGCTTTAGGTCATTAGAAGTTCTTTATAACCAGTGTTATTTTGGATGCACAATATTGTAAGAGAATAATGTATCACAATGTACTAAATCTCTCCAACTATTATAGTGAATGTAAACCTCCCTGCCGTCAATTATTTCCTATGCTAAACAGAGATAAGATAAATATCTTTATGTATTATTTGTGTAAATTTTTAAAGAATTTTTTTGTGTTTTAGGGAATTTCTTAGGTTAAGTTGCCCCTAGTGGACATGATTTTTAAGATAATCTATGAAAAAATAATATGATATGGGTAATGGCCAGAAAAACAAATCAAATTTACGTGGAAGCAAAACTAAGTTCACCGTCTCTGTTCATCACACATTTTACGGAAGATGGAAGCCAGTTTCTGGTGATCAGCTGTCAACATTAGAGCTTAAAGATAACTGTCTTTAAGAACCTATAAAACAAAGTAAGAAAGGATCCTTCATATAATAGAAATGTTTAAACTCTGCTTTCATCTATTGATTTTTTGAAATTGTATACTGTTGAGGATAACAATTTCTTACAATCTGTAGGTATTATATAATATATAAAACACAAGGATAATTCAAGTAATTATTGTATGTAGTATATTGTTGCATGCAATATATACCATATATCATTTTATATTTTCATAAACCATATATTTTACGTCTATTATAATGTCCATATAAGAGTTATATATAATTATATGATTATTACATATCATAAAATGATAGTCAAAACAGAATTCTGTAATATCTTGTGGTTTCTAGGGAACTTTAATAAATATTTGGATGGTACTAATGTCCAATTTTGCAGGTGAGGAATGCAAAGCTCACAGATATGAGATGGCTTGTTTAATGTCTTGTACCTCCTAATGGCAAACCCAGTAGTATTAGGTTGCCTGACTCCTCACTCCCTCATTGTACTACATAGGTTACAGTGAAATGTTATGTGCATCAGAGATAATAAGTTCAAAGAAAGACAGATTAGATTGATTAGATTGCAGTTGTGCTTTCTCTTTTACTGTTAGAGAAATGGAACTACCTTAAAAACCCAGTTCCTAGGGCTATAAGTAGATAGTAAGTAATTCTTATGGGAAAAAAAAAATTGGTCCTGAGTTCTACAAGGCTCATCTTTTCCACAGGTGTTCATGTGATTAGTAAAGTCTTCAGCTGTTTAATGTTTATTTTCATCTCCATATGAAAATCTCCACAAGGTATAGTCAGAAAGATAGTCTTAATATCAGTTGTAGAATAATAATAAAACAAGGTTATTGTAATACTTTTGCTAGGTGATCTATATGGGAGACTGCTAGTCGTAATTTATTTGTGACTATTCTCCTGTCAGGCCAAGCTCAGAAACCATCCCTCTGCAACAGCACAGCTGATGTAAGAACTGGGGTTCCCTTTACTCTTAAGCAATGCCTTGAGAGGTTTTCTTTCATTTTAAGTTAATTGAATCCCTTCTTGTTTCAGATATACAGAAAAGAATGCTCTGAAATTAAAAAGTCCTGATATCTACATCTTCAGAATATCCCATATTCTGGGAACATTCTGGGAAAAGGGAAAACAAGAGGAAACCAAAAAACTAGGAGACTCTATGACATGGTGTTTGTCAGAAACCCTTAGTTAGAAAATCCTCACTTTCTAGATATGTGACCTTAGGCTTCTCATTGACTAGCATTTACCCTCTGTGATAATGCCTCCTTTGTTTTATTTACATTAGTTTAGGGGGAGTTTAAAAGTGTTTTGAAAGTGTATTCTATACAGCCATTTATTTGCAAAATGATCATACTCAGAGTTGTTTTTTTTTTCTTTTTTTTGACACAACAAAAACACAAAGGATCTTATCATTAGATCACAGGCACTTTCATGTAAATAGGGCTGCCTGAAAAATCTCTATCCTTCACTTGCTTCCCTTAACTCTTACTTCCTCAAAGAAGGACCCTATAGTCTAGGACTTGCTTCAGTTCTCCTGGGAAATTTCACAGAACTAAATTTTGTTGATTTGGAATGTCTCCTAATTCTGAATTAAAATACGCTATCATCCTCGCAAACATACCAAGTGATGCTATCTACCTTGGCCAACAGACACCATTGATCAGGTGTCTGGGGGCATTAATATGATTTCCCCTTTCATAGTTAATTGGCTATTTCTATTATTGACCCCAGATTGAAATGGTTTTAGGGTCCTTCATTTGTAGACAATTAGTTCTTAAGTACCATTGGTTGGGATACCACATTCAGTGTATCCACAATCGCACCTAAACTACAGCGAATAATCTGCTACTTTGAGCATAACAATATCCATTTTGCCATCCTGAAACTTAGTATTGATATGATTAAAATACTCAAGGCTTAAAATATGCGTGTTAAATGGCATCCTATGTACAGTCCTATTCACAAATTATGCAAATTAGGAGCCTCAGGCTTAGAAAAGTCACTTCTTCTAAAATTAACTATCATGAGTTTTGCCCTACTTATAAATTAACAGTTAACAGAGAAACTACAAGTTCCATAGATGCTGGCAGAGGCACGGAACTCCTGGTTAGTGTACTTGTGGCTCTCTTAGGACGTAGAATGAGCTTCATGTTCACAGAGGTCAGCCTTACTCTCTCAAATTCCATGAGGAGGGGCAGAGATCATCTCATGTAGATGCTATGTACACAGCTTTGTGGTACAGATAATAAACCTGAATTTAGGAAACCCCAATCTTTTAAAGAGGGCTGCTAGCAAAACTGCCCATCCTTAGCTTCAGTGGAAAATACTATCTTTATTAATCTGATCAGGAGACAAATCTGCTTAACAGAGATACAGATGGACGGACGGATGGATGGATGGATGGATGCCTGGACGGAGATAAGAGATCATGGATTATAAGTATATAAATATAGTCATGGATGTGAGTATGGAGATAGATTCATTCTGAACTGGTAGAGGATAGTTTGATGATCACAATTTATTAGAAGAGGCTTTCTTTCCCACCCAGATTCAATCTGTAAGAAAGAATAATTTACTTTTTGCTATATTTGCCAAAGAATGAAATGAATACTAGGGCATCCTTTCACTGAGTATGTAGCATTTTGAGGGACATGGCTCACACATGTACCCAAAACTCTGAGTCCTGACCATACGTTGGGCCCAAGCACTTAGGCCTATATGTGACCTTTGGTTAATACTTACTACTAGTACATGTCTGAAGCAGCCTATAGTTCAATACTGAGTTTTCAGCTCCCTTATTCCTCTCTGTCTCCATTGAATTTACTTTTGAAAGTTTGACTGTATATTAAAAGATACTATTTCTAAGGATTTGAAGTGAGATTCTCTTCCCATAATTTCTACCCTGCCAATAGCCCAGTAAATGAAAGACTTCTATTATTTCTTTTTATTTATTTTTAGACACATGGATTATATCTTCAGACATAATGGACTGCCTGTGGTTCCCGAACTGTGGTCCAAGTTTCTCTTTATCTCTCCCTTTGCAGATATTATTCAGTTTACTGGAAAGCCCTCCCTCTTACTACTATGTGTTGAATCCCATTTATCTTTCAGAGTCTATCGCAGATATATTTTTTCAAGGGAGACTGCTTAATCCTCCACATGAATATGGTATTGCCTTACTTTGAAATACAGTTTTGGCTGGGTATATATATATATATATATATATATATATATATATATATATATATCAGCACTTTTCTTCTCAAACCATTATTAGTCTTTATTAGTAACAATATTAACTATTAAAAATGCCACTAACAGCACCCAAAGTTTGAGCCGAGAACTGAGCTATGTACTTTACATGAACTATCCCTAATCCTGGAAATTATCTTTCTAAGTATGTATTTTGATCCTTATTTTACAGTTAAGATATTTGTACCTCCTAGAAATCAATAAATATTCCAGAATTCACACAACTAGTGACCTCTAGAAAAAGGGTACAGAACCACATCTTTTGTTCCCCAAACCCATGTGCCAACTGTAAATGTTGTAGGAAAAATAATTATATAAATATTATTTCTACAGTGTTAAAAATAAAATAAATGCCTGGTCCAAGTTAAGGTCCTTGGGCTCTGTTTTTTTGCTTCTTAAACTTCATAATGAATATGGAAGTTTGGGAATATTTGATATAAGTTTGAGTAATAATGTGATTTATCTACATTGAAAAACACTACA
This sequence comes from Canis lupus baileyi, assembly GCF_048164855.1. Lineage (NCBI taxonomy): Eukaryota > Metazoa > Chordata > Mammalia > Carnivora > Canidae > Canis > Canis lupus. The sequence continues at coordinate 55,436,841 of NC_132849.1, read as the reverse complement.
TCTATTTGCCTATAATTTATTTTGGAGTTGACGCAGGAACAAACAGAACAATAACAAAATGATCTGTACAGTTTCCTGTCATCGAGGAAAAACACACCTCTTATATTAGGTTAACTTGGAGAATTCCATTCAATATACTTCTTTTGTGATATATTATAGTCCCTGGTAAGTCCATCGAAACTCTGCTGACACATATATAGGAACCAAGAAAATTGAACCACATATCATGGACAAACAGCCGAGGGCAGGAATCAGCAGAGGGATCTAGAAAATACCACCAAAGCAGGTTTTCTAAACTAGAAGGCCACCAAAGCCTTTGTCTGGGGATTAGGTCCTGAAGACAATACAATTTAAAATATAAATCAAGTAATCTTTGTGAATGTTCACTATCATTAAGCAAGAATAAACACATAATAAAAGTGAAAAAGTAACAGATGCCAGCACCAAAATGAAAATGATACCTTCTTAGAAATGATATCTGCACTACGGCTTAATATTAAATGATAATGTGAAGTATATGATGTTAAGTAAGGCAACAGATATCTAAATAAATTGCACTCGGACCCTTAAAATCTATTTAGTTGTGTTCAAATATTTAAGTGCCACCTCCTTAATTCTGAATTATTTGAGCAACTTTCTCTTGTTTTTCTTCATCAGGTTGTGTCTTTCTCCCTCCCTTCCTCTTCTTCCCTATCCACCTCTCCTCCAGCTCCTTGCTCCTCTTCCTTCCCCTCCCCCTCCTCCTAACTGCTTCCACCTCCCTCTCCTCCTCCTACCCCCTCCTCCTCCTCCCCCCCACCCCTTCCTCCTCCTTCTCCTCTTCCTACCGTTCCCCTCCCCTCTTCCTACTCACTTCTTCCTCCTCCCCACCCCTTCCTCTTCCCTCCCCTCCCCTTAGCCATCTCTCCAGCACAGAGGCATAATTCTTATGTAATCGATTTCTGTGACAAATTTCAGATCATTATTTTCTACATTCTATCTTTACATTTTGTGCCAGGAGCATATTCTTATCTTAAACACAAATAAGTTTGTAAAAGGCTAATTAGATAAAACTAAAAAAAGGGAAAATCCAGCAGTCACCTCATTATTTTTCAGTTTTAATGCACATTTCTATATTGCCTGGATAACCTTCCTGTATTTTCACATACTCAGGTCTCTATTCTACTCCGAGTCTCATTGAAATATCTGTAGCAGATGCTTTGAGCCCTGTGAATCATGGGAGGACGAATTCCTCATTTATGCGACTCTGGTGATATCCCTTTGGAGTTTCATGGCTTTCACTTCAACCCTAAATGAAAGTTTCTTTCTGGCACAGCTAGCTTTCTATTAAAAATGTTCCTCTGCTCTTCATTCCTGTCCAGCCCAGGCTAAGAGACAGCAGGCCAGGCCTGGGTATTCCCACATAGCTGAGGTACTGTAGGAGACCAATGTCTTGCTTTGGTAAGTTAGTTAAGAGTGGGATCACTGAAGATTATTGTACCCTTTCTTTAGCCAGTGACCCCTGAGGTGCCTTTGAGATATTAAAAAACCCCTTATTTTCATAAGATAACGATCTATCATTTAAGTATATCCAAATAAGAAATGTTCAGTAAAATAAAGAAAATAGATATTATATGGAATAAATTTAACAAAGTCAGTGCTGTATGACATTTTTCAGTATTATATAATCTTCAGGATTTTCAAAATTATAAATTTATTTTATTTTTGAACTGTTTTGTCAACTGGGTAAATAAAGAATGATTTAAATGTGACCAAGTGACATAATGAGGTATGACTCCAGAAATCCGAGAAAGTAGTCTAGAGAAATATATCGGAATCACTCATGAAACAGCAGGCCATAATGTCATACTGGAGACCGACCATAGCATACATAATGTATGCAGGGAAGTAATTCTGTAGATTTCTATTCAAATGTTGACTTAGCTCAGGTGATTATAATAAATCGCCATAAACTAGGTGGCTTACCAACAGTGGAAATTTATTTGTCATAGTTCTGGATGCTGGCAGTCCAAAATCATAGTGCCAGCATGGCTGGGTCCTGGTGAGAGCTCTCTTCTGGGTTTTCATTGTACTCTCACATGGCAGGAAAAGGGGGAGTTAGCTCTCTGGCCTATTCTTATATGGGCACTGATCCCACTCATGAGGATCCACATTCATGACCTAATCATGCCCCAAAGACTCCTCCTCCAAATATTATCACAGTGGGGATTCAATATCAACACATGAATTTTTGCAAGCATGTGAACATTTAGTCCATAACATGTATGGTTTTTCTTCTTTGATGTCATTACACTTATTTCTAATGCTTAACCTAATGTGCCAAAGCACAGATAGAGAGAGAAGCCCTGCCAACTGCCTTCAGAGTAAGATGGAGAGTGTGAAACAAGAATGCTGTGGAGTCACCCATAGAATATGTGAAATATTGAGGATAAAATGGTGGAAAATCATTAATTTTTGTAGTGATTTTCTATGATACCTGCATGTGTGTGCCATAAAGAAAACATAGATACAGAGTTGATCTGGGAAAGTGAGGCCCTTCCGAATGTTCACAGTCTTGTTTTCACTCCATCTGGTGCTACAGAAAAGACTGCCACTATGATATCACAGCTATCCACAAATAATGATTACAACAACAACAAACACAGTGACCCTATCTACTATGGTAAAGCAATGTACCGTGAGCTTTCCACAAAATATTTTTCTTAATCTTCACAATTAGTGTGTGAGACATTATTTTTCCCATTTTGCAGATAGTCAACCTAAAATTGTTCAGGAAGGAAAATGAGAGGTCAAGAGCTGGTCTTTCATTTTAATTTACAAAGAAACGGAGGAACAGAAATGCTAAGTGATTTACAGCCATGCAGAAAGCAACTAGCTGACTCTGAGAAACCAGTATAGCCCCACTGACACCATTTAAATTCTTTTTTTTTTTCTGCAAAATGAGCCCTGGTTATATTATCTTAAAAGATGCTGTCTGGCTCTGTGAATTCCCTGCACAGAATCTCATCATCCCTACTATCCTTTACAATACCTGTCATGTAACATTCACTAAATGGCTGATGAATTTAAATGCATCACAAGATACGCTGAGAGTCCCTCAAGGAGCCAGCTGCAATTTCCCTGCTTTGGGATCTGGTAATGAACACTACACCTTTCCCCTAATGTGAGATTTAGGATGGACAGTGCTATTGTGGTGTCTGCAATTAGTCATATTAGTGAAGAAGGACAATTTCAGGACTTTCAGGACAATTCAAAAAATTTGGTAACTCTAAAAAGGAATTAAAATGTTGGTTCTATAATAAAAGAAACTGACACTTCCTTTGGAGAGCCCTTGGAAATGTAGTAATCCAATGAATTTCAATGTTAGTGGCATCTTAAGGCCATGGCATGGATTCTAATTTTAGAGATAAAGCAAACAATGCTGAAAGGGAAGGAATGGCTGGTTCAAGTTAATAGACTTAGCTGAAAAAAAAAAAAAAAAAAAAAAAATATATATATATATATATATATATATATATAACTATTCATTCTCTAGCCTGTGAATTCATTCAATGAGCATTCACTGAGTATGTTCTCCTTGTCCAGAAAAGTGCTATGCCCTGCGGGGACAGAAAAGAAAAGCAAAGAGATGAATATAACGTGGGACGTGGTGGAGTGGATACACTACAACTTGTCATGTGGTTTAACACAGGCAAGTTCCAGGTACTGAACAAATTAACGTATACGATGAACTCTGGTCCCTGCAGGGCTTTTGCTCTGTCCAATAAGTGATTTTGAGTGCACATTGCATCTGGACGTGACTTCTCATAATTCTGTACTTTTATAGAATCTAATTCATAAAAGAAATGACCTTTTGGGGAATTTACTATGTGTCAGATACTATAGTACGTACTTTACATATCTTATCATTTTATCGTTATTATGGAAGATTTCAGTGATATGGAAATAGATAAAGCATATTCAATATAAAAAGCATGAGAAAACAAACGCCCACGTGCCCAATGTGCTTCTTTTAAAACAAATACCATCAAGACTGTTAAAATACCTCCATCTCTACCTGGTCCAACTCTCACTTGAACCTAGATAGTACCATTAGCCTGAATCTTTAAAATGATTCCTTTGATTATATTTATAGTTTGACTCTATATACACATGCCATTAGTATGCTTGTATTATGTATGTGCATTTTTTTAATGCTTTTGAAATTTATAATAAAATAAGAACTAATGTATATGCCCTTGTGCAATTTTGTTGTGAGATCTACTTATATTGTTTGTGAGATCTACCTATATTGATGCAGTGGTTCAAGTTCATTCCTTTTTAATGTTGTATTCCACAAAAGAATTCCACATATCATAGTCACAGCATAGAGGAATCAGAATGCATATACATTCTCTTTTCCACGGACGTGTTTACGAATTTCAGGATTTATATATTATCAAAAAAATATGCTCAGAACATTATTAAATGTTTCAATGTAGTCAAATGTGCAAGTGCTACTCAGGGATATATTTATCATTGGAAATGCTGGACTGCAGGATAATTTACATATGTATACATATATGTAAATATAAATATAACTTTTATAATATATATTATATATATCAAGCTAGGCTAATGGCTATAACAAAATAGAACCCAAATGTATAATTTCTTATGGTTCTAACACCATAATGAATGTTGACTTTTCACTCACTTATGCAGCCTAAAAGGCTGCCAGGCCAATGGAGCAAGAAAAGCAAGTTTGTAACAGTGGAATGAAGCTAACCAAGTGCTCACTGCTTCTAGAAACCCTTGTTGAACCTCCACGATCTTATTTATGAGACAGGTAAAGGGCCCTTCTGTCCCTCTGCCCCCATAGTGTTCCGTGATCACGGGGGGGCATATAAAGTCCAGATGACAAAAATCCTCTTCTCTTACTAAAAGATGCTTAACATTTCATCGAGATTCTACTATTTATTTTAAAAACTTTTTATCATGTATAAATATAAGTACCATTGGTGTGGAGGTCTTCTTTACATCAACATTTGCTTATAATCTATTGGTAAAGAAAAACCCAAGAAAACTCAGTTCTAAAAGGGAGATATGTACATGCGTTGGTGGTCAGCAAGAGCTTAAGGATAAGCAGTGAGTAATGCATATGTTTTCCCAGCTGTGTCCATGGGGCAAATTTTGAATTATTTAACATATATTAACTTAGGTCTTTTATTTCATAATCATCTTGCTAGCTCCTCTCTCTCTGTCTCTATAAATGTAGGTAGACATGCATACGGAGAAAAAATATATATGTAAACTGTAAAAGCTCATTCCATGGTATAGATCTTATGTAATTTTCAATGAAACCCTGATGTACGGATTACTTTCCTTTTTCTACAAGTGAGGAAAACAGGTATAGTGGTCAGATGACTTCCATAAGGTAATATAATGAAATAATCAAGACTTGCATTCATGTTCTTCTGATTACAATAAGCTCTGTTCTTAGTTGCTTTGTGGTACATGCCTTTGGTGTAGACAAACATCACGGCTTCTAAAGAGGAGTTTTTCAATGGTAAATCCACTGCCATCTTCATATACACACATACAATACACACATATGCATACATATACATAAAAATACACATAGACACATTCACCAACACCCGTATACAGATATTAACACATCCCAACAACAGAAGATATAATTAGTTAAATAATGGATATATGTATGTACAAACGTGGAGGGGAGCATATATCTAAGTTTGAGGTGTGTGTGAGAGAGTACACTCATAAGGCCCACCAATACAGATTAGTCATTTTCTAAATTGTGTTTTTTCAACCACGATGTCATTTTTTTTCTAGGTCTTATTTATCATACCTGTCTCTTTGTTTTCAAAATACTGTAATTAACATAAAATATTCTATTATTTCTCTTAAGGAAAAGAAAAAAAGACATCAAGCCTGAGATACATTCCCAATCAGTGTCATTGCCAAGTATAAAGAGTTACATTAAATGCAGATGTGGATATGGATGTGGCCATGAATGTATGCATCTATTAAGTAAACAATGATGTCATGAAGAATAAAAAATCATTGACTCAGGATTAAGAGACCAGGATTTTATTCCTGGCTCTGCTACCAACAAACTCTGTGACCATCTGAAATTACAGGCACTAAAATGTGTCTGTTCGACTAGATGCCCTGAAGAATCTTTAAGTTCTAACCTTTTAAAAATCAGCTAATGGTTGTAGTCAAACAGTCAAGCTGGACACACAATACCTATACTGTCATTATCACCTTGGCCAAACCAATCTCTCTAGATATCTTGCTGATTATACATGACCTCTTCTGCAAAATGTTTATATCAGTAGTAAGAGTTTCAGCAGATTATCATAATTAAATTATCCAAATCACTTAGTGTCTTAAAAAGTGCCTAACAAATATAGTTTAATGGTTAATAAATGTTGATAAATTATATTCTCTAAAATACATATCTCAACTAGGGGATATAAAAAAAAACAGCTCATAACAGTATAGGATACAAAGTTAAAAAGATCACAACATACCATTCATTAAACATGGAAAAACTAGATAAAAGAAACATGCATGGCATAATTATTAATATATGTAATTTGATCTTATTTGAAAAGGACTAACGCACATCAAAGACAGAAGTGAAAAAGGCTTTTCTGGTTTCACACCAAATGAGCAGTAAGTGCTTTTACAATTTCCCTCCTGCCATTGGGAAAGTTGTTGGCTCTCACCATCCATTGTCCTGCCGCTGACATCTCCCTCATCTTCAATTGCACATTATGGTGGCTACTGTCTGGCTCTCCAAGGAAAGAACAAATTGCCTTCTGTTTATTTCTGCCATCAATCAGGCAGGGCAATAGGCTATTTCCTCAAACCTCAGAAATGTGTCCAGCTCAATTCAAGCCCTAGTGCTTGGAAAGCATCCAAAGTCAGAATAAAAGATGCAAGATTTGAAGGCCAGAGTTTATAAAAAGTAATTGTGCCCACTTGGAAATTTTAATTATGATCTGTCTTTCTGACTCCTGGCAAAATTTAACAGTTGTTTTGTGGAGCAGCAAAAAATCCGTTGGAATGGAGATAAAAAGTCTTCATCTGATTGCTGTTCCTGGAATAGCTGTATAATATCTGACATGACCCCCTTGATTTCTTCCATTCATTCATATACAGAATGATCATATAAAAATCTTCAGCACAGGGGCCCCTGGCTGGCTCAGTCTGTAGAACATGCAACTCTTGATCTCAGGTTCATGAGTTCAAGCCCAATGTTGGGTGTAGAGCTCACAAAACAAGCAAACAAACAAACCACTCTTCAGCATAACATTTGAAGCTTTTAAGACAGCACTCTTCCACTCTACTTCAATAGGTTGCCCTCATTCCCACCTCCTGCCACTCCTCATTTCCTAATCCTAATAAACTCTTTAGAATGCCTCTGAATACTTTTAAAAAGCTTTTCTTTCTGGATGGAATTATTTTAATTACACCCTTTGGCTACTTTCCTAACTTCTAGGCACTGTTACCTAACACAGATGACATACATCTCTGTGGATCTTTCCAAAAGCCCTGCGTTAGAACTGTTGACCAACTTTTTATATTTTTTCCATACCCAATTCATACCAAACGATATTATCACATTTCCTGTATCATCATTCATTGTTTGTATACAACCAGAAACCCCTTCCCAACACACACATGTAACGTGGAACTCATTTTCTTCATGCCTACCTTATACTATGATGACCTAACAAATTTCTATTGAATGAATAGAGAAATGGAACTCCACTCCCTGAAGTAAAGTGGGCTTTCCAGGTTCACTTTAGCTATAAAAATTAATTAGTTTATGCATTCAAATGCATCAACCCCAATGTGAACAGAAAATGAACAAAGATTATTTTCCTTATTTCTTCAGCAATTAATAAAACTTGAACTATGAAATGGGTCACCTGGTAAAGAGAGGTTTTGCTTTGGTGGAGATGAAGGTGTAGGAAATTAGATAAATGAAAATGGGTTTAGAGAAGATCCAGTGACGAGGGTAACTAGCCCACAAGTAAGAAACTGAGAAAATCCTAAAGCAGCCTTGCTTATTTATTTATTTATTTATTTATTTATTTATTTATTTATTTATTTAATTCATGCAAGAGAGAGAGGCAGAGACACAGGCAGAGGGAGAAGCAGGCCCAGTGCCAGAGCCTGAAGGTGGCGCTAAACAACTGAGCCACCCAGGGATCCCCAAAAGCAGGCGTATTTAAAAAGGAAAGACAATTGTAACATGTCATGAGAATTTTATTCTCAGCAAAAGAGAAAAATTCATTCTCCTGAATAAGAAGACACATGAGCCCACTGGCACACAGCACAGGATAATACAAATGAGGTCACTGAGGTCAACATTTTAAGTTAACAGACATGTATTTCTCAATAAACAATTCCAATTCCACTTTAAATCACTAAATAAAAATTAAAATATCCAAAATTTTCAACATTATTAAGAACTCAAAGAGATTAGTGTATAATAATCCTTGTAAAGAGACACCTTATTTTTTGGACCTAAACTTCATGATTACCATTGAGTTTCATAATCTCTTCATTTGTTCAAAGTATATCTGAGTCTAAATTCTGAATTGAGAGGATTTTGAAAATTTCTTTTTGTTTTTGCCTCTCAATAATTAGAAGTAACGTTCTTAAAACCTTGGAGGCTCCATTGCTATGGTGGAATTAGTCTAAGAAACAATTTTTGTGAATAATCTATCCTTTCTCTCTGATGTTTTTTAAGATCTCCATATTTATTGTTCTGAAGTTTCTCTAAAATATGTAGAACTATCTTTGATTATTTTAGAGGGAATTATTTGTGCCTCTAAGTTCTGAAGATTCATGCCTGCCTCCAATTCTAGAAATTTCTCAGTCATCCTCTATTCGAATATTGCTACCCTCTTTTTTCTCTACTATCATACATATGCTCATTGAGGGAGGAAAAAATCTGTTCTCCATCCCTGATTCTTTTCCCACTGATGGAGTTTCTTCATCACTTTCTCCATCACTTCTCCATCACTTTGCTGGCACTGCCACAAAGAAAGGAAGTGGAGTGAATTCCAGGGGCAACAACTTGGCAAAAGAAGCAAGGCTGACATTTTTAAGTCAGTTCTGCAGTTTGGGTCCAGCTAACTTAGAAGAAGCAGGAGGCCCTCCGTCTTGAAGCCTGGCTGGGTTGTTCTGCACTGCTATGACAGAGGGAGTTAAGTTTCCTAAGCCCGAGGATAGATTTAAGGCTCATTTGACACTCAATCTTGCTTTATTTCTTAATGTGTTCTAAACATCATCAGTGAAAATGACACTGCTTTTCGGATGTTTCTTCCAGGCCCCAGCATTTCTGATACATCAATTAGAAGTGTTGGGTTTTGCTCATATTCAGGATTGCCATTCAGTCTCATAAAAATCAGCTTGATTATTTCATGTCTTTATTACATTTAATTACTTAAGATTTTTATGTTATGTTTTATATTCCATTTCTAGCATTTATTTTAGATGTCTAGGAGTCTAATGCTGCCATTTCCGAAGTTGTAAAAAAACAAGTGAGTTTTTACTGAACTCGTGCTCTAGTGTCCATCACCAAGCTTCCTGGTAGAAGAGACTGTTTTGATGGCAGCTGTGGGAAAAGAGCCACCTTCTAGATTCTAACTTCTTTCTCTAGGATCATAGCTACTAGTACATATCCTCAATACTCCTGGGTTTTGAGGAGGAGCAGAGTCTTAATTTTGGCCGTGAAACATCATTGGCAGAACAGGGTAGCACTGACTGCTGTGAGAAACTTTCTTTAAGACGCAGCCTGGAGTTTGCTTTTTGAGTCTTCTCTGGAGTTTTACAGCTTCTGGTCTCTTGGAGTAGCTCTACATCATTCTGATTTTTATGGAAATTTGGATTTTATTTCTGTTGTCCTTCCTTGCCAGAAGTATAAAAACAAAGCAATGCATTTTATAAGCTAGATACACATCTCTTCAAAAAAAATATTGTGCTTTAAAACATTTAATTCCTTATATCATGATCTTTTAGCCTTAAACTAGGAAATAACTAAGGTTAACAAAATATTAAATAGCAGTAAAGAGCTCAAAATGAAGTGTGATGCTGCCCTTTCCATTACTGTCCACTTCTCAAAAGAAAATACATGTAATTACTTCTATGGTTAATTTTTCTCATTTATCTATCTCTAAGTGCTATAAATTTATTGTTGTTCTGATGTATTAACTTTAGGGTTTTTTTTTTAATAAAGATTTAGTTTTCATTGTTAATACTGACAATATCCTCATACTATTCTAGAATGGTCAAGCATTCATTGTTTGTGAACTGATCCACAAGTTAACATTAGTGAAAAAAATGAGGACATCATGACAACCAGTTTGTTCTTTATAACCAAATAGCATATTACATTGAGATATTATTTCTTCTGTAAGTTTTGCTTTATGAGATATTTCTAGCTGCATTTGTTCCTTGCTGTTGGTGTGTCGAAGCCTCAGTACAGGCACACTTCATTTATTATACTTTACTGTGTTTTCTAGATAATTATGCTTCTTACCAATTGAAAGTTTCTGACACCCTGCATCGAGCGCATCTATTGGCACCATTTTTCCAACAGTATTTGCTGACTTCATGTCTCTGTGTCACATTTTCAATATTTCAGATTGTATCATTATATTTATTATAATGACTGATGATCACTGACTATAACTCAATGACAGCTCAGCTCATGGTTAGCATTTGTTAGCAATAAAGTAGTTTTAATTAAGGTGTGTACTTTTTTTTTTGCACATAATGCTATTACACACTTACCAGACTATAGTGTGAACATAACTTTTATATACCCTGGGAAGCCAAAAAATTCATTTGACTCACTTTATTGTGCTATTCTCTTTATTAAGGTAGAACCAGACTTGTAATGTCTTACAGGTATGCCTATTTATGACATACCTCTAACCACCTGAGTTGAAGACCTTAGAACTGAGAGAGAGGGAGGACTTAAAAAATTATCTTTATTGTAGCTCTATGGGTGGCTTTTGTGTTTTGGTTGATTGAGCATATTATGCACCTTTTAATTAGATATAGACATCCAGCCATTGTCTGGCAGTGCTAAGTAACTCATGCCTGGTGCCTGGGCAGAGTCTTTACACTCTTATCTTATCACCAATGGTACACTATGGCTCATGGTCTGGTACGTAGACCAACTCAATGAGAAAGAAGGAAAAGAATCAGTCAATCCCTTCTCTACCAATCAAATAATTCCTTTAGGGAAGAGAAAGTAAATGGATAAGAGGACAAAGTATTGCTTGAAATAATGTTGCTTCACATGAAGTGAAGCCAGGGAACGGAGCTACCTGCAGCATTCTCTACCTTTATTATACAAGTATACACAAACATTTCAGCCATGGGTTCTACATCTAGACATTTGCTATTTCCTTGCTACTCTCCATTGTCATCATTGAATGGTTGACCAGCTGACTGCGGCCAACCAGCTCTCATTCTGGACCTTCTCTGCAATGTTTTTCTACCATTTTCTGGAATCTGTATTTTCCTCTTTCTGGGTTTACTCTACATTTCTTACTAGATTTTTCCTTATGTAACTTCTTAAGAAACAATGCAGGTACACTAAATGGGAGTAAGGAGTCTCCTTTAAAAAATAAACAGATTATCTGATAAGAAATTGGCAGTTTATAAGAAAATTATCATTCACATACTATAGGTTTCTCTAGGAGTTATAGCATGATAAAATTTCATCTTAAAATAACGTCTTCCTAGTTGAAAATTTGTACTATATATACAGAGTTGACAACCATATTTTTGTCTTATTATTCCCAAATATGAATGGAAAAAGGAAAGATCCAAAAATAATTGTGAAATAAAGAAAAAGATAAGAGTAAGAAATCAAAACCAAACCTGATCCTAGATAAAACACAGTTCAAGAAACAGAGAAGGATATAAAGACCTCTAGTGTGTAATTTCTAAGAATTCAGGGGCGGGGGAGAAATCTGATTAAATTCCTCCAGTGACTTACTGTCAAACTTGGAAGTAAATCTAAAGTCTACTGTAGCCCACATGACCTGACATGATCAGGTCCTGCCATAGTCTTCAAACCCATCATCTGTCACTTGCTTTCTCATGTATTATTTTACTTTGGCCACTCTGGTACCACTGCTCTTCTTCAAGCACAGCTCAACCACTGGGTCTTTGCATTTGCTCTTCTCAAAATCCCTTTCTGCAGGTTTTTGCACAACTGGGTTATTTTTATCCTTTAGATCTCTGCTCAAAGCTTTCTCTCTCAGAGACCTTCCCTGGTTATCTTACCTAAAATACCTTTTTTTTTTGTTTGTTTTTTTAAGATTTTATTGATTTATTCGAGAGAGAGAGAGAGAGAGGCAGAGATACAGGCAGAGGGAGACGTAGGCTCTCTGCAGGAGCCCAATATGGGACTCGATCCCAGGACCCAGGATCATACTCTGAGCCAAAGGCAGATGCTCGACCACTGAGCTACCCAAGCATCCCTAAAATATTTTCTAATACACATATATTTCTTCCTAAAACTTGTAATTATATTCTTGGAAATTATATGTTTCCTAGAACTTACAACATTATATTTCAACAATTTATTTCATATCTTTCCATTAGAATATTATGTCTTGTGTGGCAGGGATTGATTTGTTTGTTTATTGGCATTTCTCTAGATTTTTACAAAATTGCCTGGCACATTGTGGGTATTAAGTAAATATCTGTCTAATGAACAAATGGCCATTATATCATACTTTATAGGGTATTTTATATTGTAAATAACTTTATGGTTTGTTCACTATTTTTATATATATTTATGTTATGTGGCTTTGCTAAAGCTAAAAATCAGACATCTTTTATCTAAAATCTATTCATCCTATGTTAGAAATATACGATTCTATTAAAAGGTTAATAAACATTTTGATAACAGCTAGCATTCACTGAACTTCCCTATAACAAATGCTATGCTTTAAATACATCATTTCAAATCTTTATATAAAATGATTATTTTATTTTATGTATTATTTTCTCCATTTTACAGAAATAGTAACTGAAACTGGATGAAGTTAAATTGTTTACCAAGTACTTGACCACTTATTAACAGTCATCCACATAAAGGTGGCCCTACTAACTACAATGCAGGTCTATTTGACTCCAAAACCCATGCTATTTACACTAACCACCTTTTAGATCAGAGTCCTAATTTAACTTACCTAGATTAGTAACCACATAAATCACATCTACTTATAAAATTTTTATTTCATTTTTTTTCCGCTTTGATATTCCAACACATTCTTCCCTGTGTTTAATTGGTCTGAGTCTGACACAAACTTTAGGTGATTTATTTAAAAGTCAATTTAATTTGACGATGTTCTTTGAAGGATTTGTATTTAATATCTATTTCCCATAAATGTTCATTACAATCTGACATCTTCCCTGAACAGCACCGGTTATGGTTCCTGCAGATGATCTCACAAATCTTATGGTTATGACAGTTGGTTCTCCTTTGTAAGGAGAGTGCTTGTGGAGGCTCCCACTCCTATAAGATACAGATAGGCATAGAATAGACTGACCAATATCACTCAAACTATAAGGTGCTCTACTGTTGGGACAGAATAGTATTTTGGCTGCAGAGACAGTGATTTCAGCTTCTATGAGAGGAGACTGGACCTTGTTGCACTTACCATCAACAACATGAATTTTCTGTAGTATATATTCAACTGATATTCAACATATAAAATCATGACACCAATAAATGTTATATTCTCATCTTACATTCTAGTCTCAACTGTCATTTCCTGAGGTTGCGCAATGTGAGCATTAATGATGGGGTGAGGATGCTTTCTTGTCATCTCATTCAGTTAAAAACAAAGCTAAAAGATGTTTATTTTGTGTTTGGGGTCATTTTAATATGTCCCTGGCACCAGCATGGCTACCCAGAAGCCTAGAGTTCTCTGACTGCAACTGTGGCCCTTCACTTTTTTTTTTTAAAGATTTACTTATTTATTTGAGAAAGAGAGAGAGAGAATGCACAGTGTAGGGAGGAGGGGCAGAGGCAGAGGGAGAGAGAAAATTAAGCACACTTTATGCTGGGTGAGGAGCCTGATGTGGGCCTCCATCTCACGACCTTGATATCATGACCTGAGCCAAAACCAAGAGTTGGACGCTTAACTAACTGCACCCCCCTGTGGCCCTTCACTTGTAGTCTCATCTCCTACCGAACCTACTTACCTGGTACTTAACCTATACAGAGCTTCTTAATTACTTTATATAACATATACTGGTCCTTGGCCTAGAATATTCTTACCCTCTGGTAATGTTAATGGTAATAGCCAAGACAAGGTTAGCTACAGCTTTTTTTCTTCTTTGTGTGTGTTGTAATATCTTTATCTATCTCCCTAATTAAGAGTGAGTTCCTATAGGACAAGGAACTGATCCCTTTTATATTTTTAATTTCTTTAATTTGAGAATAATGCATAGTATATAGAAGAAATATAGCAACTGATGAGTGAATGAATGAGTGAATATATGAATGAATTTCAAGCATTTAAAATAAATCTAGGTTTCAAAATTAAAGTTGGACATTGACAGGAAAAGTGACATCAGAAAGAGTGGACACTGTTTGCTATTGAGTATGTTTCTACTGCCAACAAGAGAATAAATCAGTCCAGGGGGCTATTGAATGGATTCAGAATGTGGACTCCAGTGTCTTAAGTTTCTGGGCTCCAATCCTTTCTTAATAATCTCTTGCTCTGTGTCCTTGGCAAGCTAACAACCTTCTCTGAGTTTTAGTCTCTTCAATTTATAAATGAGGTCATTGAGAGTCTCTACTATCAACTGGATTCAAGTCAGACTTAAGTAAGAGAATGCACAGATGTCTTTAGCAAAATACTTAGCCCATACTAAGGGCTCAGAAATGTGAATGGCTCCAGAGATATTGTGATAATGTCTTACTGTCTTGTGCTTGTCCTGTAGGAAAAACAGGTCTGGCCTATTGACTGAGCAAAAGTGTATTGGCTTAAATAACGGAAGATCCTAGTTCTTTCTAGCTAAGCCTGAGAGTGATGCTTTATGGTAAGGCATTGGTTCTTGAAGTAAATATCAACCTGAAGGTTGTTCAGCATGTGCCTACCCTCACAGGCACTACGCTGGGCATTGCAGATTCAGAGCCTAACAGAAGACGCCCTTGCCTGTGAAGACTTTACAGTATAGGGAGATATAAAGGACTATTTAAAGGAGACAGCAAAGTTCCTGTTTTCTGAATGAGAGGTTAATCCAGCTTAGATAAATTGTGGCATATTGGATAAGCGCACTTGTGAATAGACTGATTACTCACTGTTCCTAGATTTCTACTAAAGAAAGTGAGCGGTCAGCGTACAGTAAAAAAGTGTATTTGGACTTACTTGCTTAGTAGTCTTCACAGACACAACAATCTTACCTGTGGCCTGACCTGGCATTTATTTAGAAAGCAAGCATGACTGACTCTCTTCATCTCTATTACTTGCTTTCTGATTACTTTCACTTACTTGAAAAAGACTGCCACTGCCAAATATTTGTGTTATTACCGTAGTCAAGTTGTGAGAAGAAACAGTAGCAATTAAGCTTGAAAGACATGCACTTGCATCAAAGATTAAATATATGTGTGCATTCTCATCTTTTCTCTTATACGAGCATGTATTTGTGTGTGTATGGAACCTGATCCTGGTTTTCACCCTTCAATGACAGAACAAAAAATTCATGGGAGTAAATGGATACAATATCATCCATTGGGTAAAACTTCAGCAAAATATTCAAAACAAACCATTTTTACTTGCTTTTCCCATAGCCATCATTAAAATATTGGCAGTAACATTCAGGAAGCGTCACCTAGCATGGATATTGCTCTACAACATTGTGCTTAAATGTTCTTTCGTTGGAGACAATATGCAGGTAACAAAAGAATCAATACTGACTTAACCCATACTATGGCACAGGCATACTTTATCATATAGGCACACATGTAGCCCATATATACATCCACACAAACTTGTGTGCCCTCACACACGTGTGCACACACACATGCACACGCACACATGCATGCACACACGTGCATGTCTGTGAGCTCTATAAACCAAATATCAGTATCGTATATCATTCAAAGTGCTCAACTCCGTATCCTCTCCACATAGAGATACTTTAGTTTATTTCCCCTCAATGATTCTAGGTTTTCAAACGTCAGATCCAAATAGGAGGGGAATCCTTAACTTATATTTTTGACCCCAAAACACAAATATTTCAGAAACAATGGAACAAAAAAGGCCCATCTCAACTGGTTGGCAAGAAGAGAGGAAAGAGGTTTATCAGCTAGGGCACGACACTTATCTTGATGAATTATCCAGCTACCCATGGATCCAGCCAGACTTGGGATCAAATTCTCTCCACTTAAAATTTCTTTAAGCAAGTCATATAAGTGGATAAGCATCTCTACTCGTCTTTAATATAAAAGTTATGCTAAGTATTACATGATACAATTATACAAAGAATTTTCTGAACTTTAAAGTGTCACGCAAAAGTGAATTATTATTAATTATTATTTGTTAACGGTTTCCCTATATGAAAATCCTAACTTTTAAATAGGGAAACATTGGTCATCAACGGTCTTCAAAGTCCATTTTATATTAAATTGTTTATAATTCCATGCTTCCCATCATTCTCTGAACAGCTATGACGTTCGCCATAACCAAGTCAAAGTTTTCGAGTAACTAAAATATCCTCCCTCTACAGTTAAAGTTCAAGTTAAAATTATAAGAAAGCTCCAGAAAATCTTATAGCCCATATTTTATTAATAAAATAAAATGTAATTTAGCTAAAATAAGTCACATAAATGTACATTCACTCTCATTAGACAAGCGTGTATACTTATGTAACCAATACCATAATCAAGATATAGAACATTATCATTGCCCCCCCCCCAAATTCCCTGTGCTTCTTCTCAATTTCTCCCAAATTCTCCCAACTGTCCCAGGAAGCCAGTGATCTGTACTGTCATTATATATTTTTGAGGCTTCCTCATCAATGGAATCATACAGTATGTATTCTTGTTATCTGGCTTTTTTAGCATTTAAGAATCATCTTTGTTGTTGCAAATAGCAATAATTGAGTTTTCTTTACTACTGAATACTCTGCATGGGATTTATGTATCATAATTTGTTTATCCACTCACCTGTAGATGGACATTGGGTTGCTTTCATGGGCATTTATAGATAAAGTTGCAATAAATATTTTTATATTGTCTGCTAAGAACTGAATTGTGTCCCCTAACTAAATTCATATGTTAAAATCCTAATCCCCAGTATGATGATATTTGCAGATAGGGATTTGGGGAAGTAATCAGGTTTACATGAAGTCCTGAGGGTAGGGCCCTCATGATGGGATTAGCACTTTTATAAAAAGAGACAGCACTCTTATTCTCTCTGTCTACCATGTGAGAACAGTAGGAAAGTGGCCATCTGCAAGCCAGGAATGGAGCTCTCACCAGAACAGAGCCATTTCAGCATCCTGATGTTGGACTTCTAGCTTCCAACAATATATGTGAGAAATATATTTCTGTTGTTATGACAGCAAAAGCTGATTGACACTAACCTCTGAACAAGTGTTTTCAATTCTCTTTGTAAATTCACAAAAATGAATGGAATTATGGGTTTGGTAAGTATGTGTTAACTATGCTAACTGAATTGACAAACTGTTTTTCAAAGTGTGAATTATCTTACATTCCACTGTAACTTTTCCACTGTCAATATGAGTGCCAGTTGCTGTATATTGTCCAAAAAACTTTGTTGTCAGTTTTATCCTCCCATAATTAAGAAAAAAATCAAACATAAAACAAAGTTGAAAAAATGTGCTTTGAACATCTGTATTTCACCACTCAGACTGTACCATTAAAATATTTTCTTCTTATATATTCTACATATCCATTAATCCAATCGATTTTTGGTGCACTTCAAAGTTAAATGCGGACACAGGTACACCCTTTCTAAGTACTTCAACGTTGAAATCATCAAATAGAACTCTGTATTTATTTATATATTTTTGAAGTGAATTTGCTCTTATCTACCGGGGTCTGATAAATTTGTATGAGCTTGTTACATATTAAAGATATTAACCTGTTGTGTGTCTAAATAAATAAATAAATAAATAAATAAATAAAATAAAATGTAAAAATGTAAATGTACCCCTACTGAGTTTTGGAAAATGTTTATATTGGTTGGATCTTTCCCTGTAAATAATTAAAACATTAAGATCATTCCATGTTCCTTTTGGCCTTGACTGGTAATGAAAATCAATATTCTGGGATCCCTGGGTGGCGCAGCGGTTTAGCACCTGCCTTTGGCCCAGGGCGCGATCCTGGAGACCCGGAATCGAATCCCACGTCCGGCTCCCGGTGCATGGAGCCTGCTTCTCCCTCTGCTTGTGTCTCTGCCTCTCTCTCTCTCTCTCTCTCTCTGTGACTATCATAAATTAAAAAAAAAAAAAAAGAAAATCAACACTCTGATTTTTTTTTCCATTGTAGATGAGTTTTGCTCTTTGTTCTTGATTTTTGTTTTCTTCATCTAACATCACACTGAAACATACACACTGAATCATGCAGCATACACATTTTTATATCTTGGGTGCATCCTTGCATGCACAATCTCCTCCAGACAGCCAGCGATGCATCTGGCTTCCTAGAAGCTGCTGTCCTTGGTGAGGAGTAGCTATTGTTTAGCCAGTGTTTGATGAGACTTGGTGTAAAAGTCCCTAGACCCAGTGAGGAAGGTACTATGGGTGGTTTATGGAATGTTTCCAAGTTTGTCCCAAGTCCTATTTGACTGAAGAAGACTGGTACATGGTACATAACCTTACTACTGACCTCTAGGGTTGATACTGATTCCAGGAAGGCTCTTCTTGGCTTTCTCTTCCCTAATTAAGTTGCTCTTCCCTTTCACTTGTTACCAGTAGTATTACTGAGCCATGAAGGTCCTTCTCATTGCTCTTCAAATGATCTCAAGGTGTGTGTGTGTGTGTGTGTGTGTGTTTAAAGACTTTATTTACTCATGAGAGACACACAGAGAGACAGGCAGAGCTATTTGCAAAGGGAGAAGCAGACTCCTTGGTGGGAGCCCAATGTGGGACTCCATCCCAGGACCATGAGATTACGACCTGAGCCGAAGGCAGACGCTCCGCCACTAAGCCACGCAGATGCCCTGGTTTTTTGTTTGTTTTTTAAGCACTCTTAAGCATGGAATTCTCCATGCTTTGTTCCAAATAAAGTTTGTACCCTCAGGCAAAGCTTGAGGGCCTCTGGCCTGTGAGCACCTCTCAGCAGAACCTTTGTAACACTGCATCTGGGCAGGGTAAACAAGAGTGGCCTGCTATTTCCAGAGAGACACCACTGCTGTTAGAGTGGGTACTTGGAGGCAGTGGAGGTGGTAGCCCTTGCTCCTCCGGGCTTGCCCATTTAGACATGGAAGCTCTACCTTTTAAGTGATCTGGAGCAGGGGTGACAGGGGTTCCGTATTCTCAGCCTCAAGCAGAATCTGCACCCCATGATCAGGGGTTGGGTGGAGGAGAAGAGCTGTGTGTCAGTCCCCTAAGCGGTACCAGCTAGGAAAAGAGACTTTGCAGCATGAGGGTGAGAGATGACAAATACTAGAGGTCTGCTCTCAGCAGAGAGAGCTCTGGGCCCAGAGCTCAAAGGAGACAGACCCCATCCCAGAGGTACCTGGCCATTTTCTTAGATACCCCCTCCTGGAGAAGAGCCCCAACATACTTCCTGTAAGATGAACCTTCAGTGTGTAGAGAGAGGGAGTTGTAGCTCCAACACCAATGACTTTTGCTGTTCTTGCTAGAATAAACAGAAAACCGGAAAAGGATGTTTTTACATTTGCTGTAGCCCTTTACAGAATTTTCCAGACAAATGTTCAATTATCATTTTTGATGACTTCTCTAGCTAAAGGCTTATTTTGTTGGAGTATGCTGCACTTCTCACCCATGATTCCAAAAGCCTGTGATGGAGGCTCTTTCATTCCAAAGATGAGTAATTTGTGTTTCCTCTCAGACTTTCTTGATCAGCTTAGCTAGTGGTCTATAAATATGGGTGAAATTAGTAAACAACCACCTTTTGTTTCCATTAGAGTTTTTCTATTTGTGCATTTTTCTCTTTTATTTCTTTCTACTCTCCTTTTACTTTTCTCCTGTTTCCTTTGATTTTCTTCCTTATAGCTTCTAGAGGCAGAAGCTTAGGTCACTGGTTTCAGATCTTTTGTCTCTTTCACTATAATACCTGAAAGCACTACATTTCCCTTTAATCACTTTTTTAGCTGCATCTTACAAATGTTCACGCTCTTCAAAATTTATATTTTTAATTTTCTTTTTTAGTTCATTGACTTTCAGTTACTATGTGTAGTTTTCCAGATATTTGGAGATTTTACAGATATTAATTTGTTCTGAGTTCTAGTTTATTCTGTGATATTTCAATCATTTTCAATTTATCAAGAGTCTTTTTATGCCCCAGTGTTTGGTCTATGTTGATGACGATTTCACTTTGATTTGAATAAAAGAATTCATTCTACTGTTGGTGGTGGAGTGTTCTGTAGAATACAATATGGTCAAATTGGTTAACAGTCAATTACTGAGGGGACACTTTAATATTAGTAACTTGAATTCTGGATTTTCCATATATAGTATGTTAGGTATATTCTCACTGCCTTCTGTGTTGCCTCTTATTGCTGCATCCGAGTTGCTCTTATTCAGAAAACTGAGAAAGTCCTATTCTCCATTTCCTCTGCAATGAGTAGTCCCTGGATAAAAGTTTAGAATTCTGCTTTCTCCAACCTCATAAACAAAACAAACCATCTATTTATCTTGTGATTTCCGAAATTTTCTTGAAATTCATCTCTTGTCATCTCCTAATCCATTCTCCTCGTCTTTTCTTTTATTTTGAGGTTATGCCTTTTTTTATTCTTTTATTGTCAGCTTAGTGTCGATTCTGGAGAGCCAACTAAATACCCTATGTATCCTTCTTCTTTAACTTGAATTATTAGTTGTCAGAATGAAGTTTAAAAAAAAATCTTAATGTTCAATATTTTTAAAAAATAGCATAATAATTTGTGATAATGTAGCTAATTAGAACAACATGCCACAATTAAAATTATTTTATGAAGACCATATACTTTTATGGAAAGTGCTTATGATGAGAAAAGGGTAATAATCAATTTTACACAATGTGATTCCAACCATATTTTTACAATACTCATTAATTAGAAAACAATAAGAATTAAATGGTATACTCCAAGATGTTAACAATGAATAGGAGTGATAAAACTATAAATCACTTCCATTCTCTTCTCATTTCTGTATTCTCTAAGTCTACTGCAATGGGTGGATATTTTCATAATGAAAAGGAAATTGGAAAATAGATTACATACACAGAAAAATTCCTTAAATACATGAAAGCTTCATTTCTAAGTCTTTTGTAAAAACCAACAGTGCCCCTCTCCATGCCTAGCTGACCAATTGTTTCTACCAGCTGGACACACTGGCAATCCACCAAGAGAATGAAGATCACACCTAATTTCCATAATTATAGAAATTGTTTAGCAGCTGCTATTTCTTTCTTTCTAACCTTTCTATAGAAATATGTATATTGTAAAAGAATTTGAGAATAATAATTAGTTTATCTTTTTACCATGAATATAGACACTGTAGATAGAACAACCTGCCATTAAGTAGCTACCTAAATCTAGGGGAAAATATATCCTTTTGCAATATAAATATTTTTATCTGTTGAATAAAAGTTTCACTCCAATAAAATTTATATATGATAATTGAGAAATCTATTTGGAATGACTTGCACCATTGTTTTCAAACTTGCTCAGTGAATGGTTCATTTAACATCTTACTAGTCTGTTTTTTTCATGGAACATCTTAGGTCCAAGAAGTCTCTAACAATTCCATTTATTCATTAAAAAGTTGCAAACAGGGATCCCTGGGTGGCGCAGCGGTTTGGCGCCTGCCTTTGGCCCAGGGCGCGATCCTGGAGACCCGGGATCGAATCCCACGTCAGGCTCCCGGTGCATGGAGCCTGCTTCTCCCTCTGCCTGTGTCTCTGCCTCTCTCTCTCTCACTGTGTGCCTATCATAAATAAATAAAAAATAATAAAAAAAAAATTAAAAAAAAAAAAGTTGCAAACAATTTGGTAAGTACTTATTATCCTAATAACTTAATAGAGTTTTGAACAAAGAATTTATCTTAAATGAAATAAAAAATAATTTAATTTTACTCTTACGTAATTGCAATTACTCATACTAAAATTGCTTTTTGGTTTTAGTATCAGTAGCTCTCAAACCTTGAGTCAGATTGGACATCAACCACCATCTTCATTTCCTATTCTGCACTGATTCTCTTGCTTTATATTGGTACTTGCGTTTTATTGTGGCAACCAACAAAAACCCAGCTTCACAATGACATCATTGAAAGATATGTAATGAGATCTCATGTTGAAACTGAAATATCTCAAGCTAGTGTCTGCACTAGTTACCAACAGATATTGAATACTCTTCCTTCTCCTCAAAAAATTTAAACTATCCCTCAGAGTCTTCTGCACAGTTCTCCAAGATGCCTTAACACGTAGTTTTGGAATCATGGATTTACATAACATATCTAGAAATATTCAGAAAGCTAGTATCCATTCAGCTCTTTTGGAGACATGCTTAAAAACATTAGAAGATCCTTCCACAAAATGTTTGTAAAAAACCAGAGCTAAAAGCCTTAAATTCTATCTAAGTTAGTTAACCTGCTTCATTGATGAAAACATCAGAACAAGTAGATTACAAGATTAGGTTAGTAGAAGACAGAGCTAATTAATTGAATAATCACCATTATATCACTTTTGATGTCCTATTATATTCTATTGACTCACCAACGTTGATTATTGAATAACAAGAGTCATGTCTGTTCAGGGATCAGGGTTTTTCAACTCCTACTCTTGATAGGGGCACTGTATGTGCTCAATAAATGTCCTGTAACTTATTAATAATAAGTCCAGACAGGCATGCATAAGATTCAGATCTGGTTCTTTTTTCACATCATGATACCTTTGAGAAAATAGTCCCTATAGTACATGATACAAAATACAAAATTTAATTTGTTCACTAGTTTGACAGAAAAACCAGTAGTCTAATTGCCTTTTGATACCACATCTTTAAAACTATTCACACTTCATTAGAATAGCTTTCAGAGGGGCACCCAGTTGGCTCAGCTGGTTAAGCATGAGGCTCTTAGTTTCAGCTCAGGTCATGATCCCTGGGTCATGGGATTGAGCCCTGCATAGGGCTTTGTCCTGGGTGTGGAGCCTGCTTACGATTCTCTCTCTCCCTCTCCCTCTGCCCCTCCCTACACTCTCACTCTAAAGAAAAGAATAGCTTTCAGAGAGAGTATCAGCACTAATATCCATCTTAATTTATCAACTTTTATCTTATTAACAACCTAAAAATCTGATTATTTCAAAGATACTCAGCTATCTGTTTTTATGGCACTCAGCTACAAAAATGTCTAAGCAAAACCAATGAATTAGTTATACAAATAACTACTATCTCAAGACTAATACAGAACTGCATATATCATTTCATTGATATGTTCCTTTATTCAGTCTACCAATGTAATTAAAATTCTCTTAATTGCCATATGCTGTTATAGTTCTTGGGAATTCAAAGTAGTATAAAATACTTATTGTCAGTAGTTTAAAATTTAGTAAATTCATTGGAGAAACAACTAGCTGTAATAAAATGTGATGAATGTTATGGCAGAGCAGTCATGGTACTAAAGACCACAAACAGTTCACTCTGTTTACATGGTTCTGAGAGGACTTTAGAGAGGAAGGTTAGTGACACCAAGGAAGAAAACGTCTGGCCAGGACGAAGGATAAGTTTGAGCATATGTGAACAGTCATCAACTTTTAGGACATTTTAGGAGAGAGTGAACAACGATGTGTGTCAAAGTTTGGAAAGGAGAAGAGATAAAGGCAGAGTATTACTCTGGAACGGTATAGTTGAAGAAACAGATTCTCCAAGGTGAGTAACTCATAGTACTGGGGTGACGTAGCATCTTATACTCAGAACTCCATAATACTCTCCATAAAGGGTATGTTTCCTCCCCGTAAATGCTGAACTTTGCTCCCCACTCAGATCTTCAGGCAACATCACAGTCTCTATGTCTGAGCTCAATCATCATCTGACTGTAGGATCCTATATACTTTCTCAGGTCTTGTGGCTCCATCATAAAGCATGCATAATAGGAATTTTGAAGTGTTTGTATGAAAATTAAATGAGAAGAAGCATTTATATTGCCTAAGACAATGACTAGCCCACAGAAGTTGTTCGAAAGAAAAGGAAAGAGAAAAAAAGTCAGACTATTTCTCCCATTCAAAATCCATAAAACTTCACCTCTTAACACTTCAACACTAATGTTTTAATCCACTTTTGGTATTTTTCTTAAAGCAAGGTTAGCAAAATCCAATAGTTGTAGGAGGTGATAATTAACACAGCTGAGAGAATATAACAAAATTTAAGTTGGTATGATTATATTGTGGCTTTGGTAGAAACTGAAGATCTGGAGAGCTCATGCCCAACCAAAAGAGATCTCCAGTGTTAAGTCCAAGTTCAAGTGGAAAGACGTCATGTTGAAATGCAGGCATAGTTTTGTCAGATCTTCCAGTTTTTCAAGAGAAACTAGAAATCTGGATTTTTAATGCACCATTTTCAATACGCACATGTTTTCTTTCAGCATTAATCATGTACCTTCTGTACCTCCTGAATCAACGGGACCTCAATTCCATGGCTATTCTGGGCCAGTGTTAGAGGAGTGTTTGATTTTTGCGCCAAGTTATAGAAACTTGGCATAATTTTGCCAGTCTTACTGCCTATGTTCACATAAATGAACTGCCCTCTACTACACCTGCGGCTAGTTAAAATAACCTTGGGGAAATGCACATTGTTCATACATCTTGCCCGTGGGTATCAAAGGAAAAAGGAAAGTTAAACTGAGTTCATTCCCTTGAGTTGTTTTGGTCACTCCAAATAGAGTGAAAATGGGGTAAGTTCTGGGGAAAATGACCATTTTGCAAGTAATTAGTCTCCAAGATGACAAATGAGGTGAGACTTTGCTCCCTTTCCAGCATGCTAAACTTTCTGGGCTCCAGGCATCAGGTGGCCTGGTTGGCCAGGACCATCGCTAGAGACTGCAGTAATAAAGTGAAGGAGAAAGGAAGGAAGATTTCCCAAGAGGCAGATTTCCATGGAGAAAGCTGGAGGCATTTAGGGAAACAAATTATTCCTTGCATCTGGGGCAATGCTTCCTCCCAAGCCTGGCACTTGACTCAGACCACCTTGGGCTGAGATTGGGCACTTGCCTTCATTTGCCTTCTTAGGCTCATTTCCCTCCTCTAATTTTGATCATTTTTCCACTACTTTTCTTTCTCTCCTGCTTATTTTCTTTTCAAATGGAGTTTATCAGATGTAGTAAAAAGTTATCCAGTCATCTCTTTAGAAAAAGACCATTATGAAAGACTAATATGAATTAATAGAGGAGGTAATTATGGCACCATATTTTTGGACACTACTCTGGTGAACATTTGGGTTTTTGAATTTATTTAACTGTCTTTCTTATTGTCTCCAGGCTGCTCATATCCCTGGTGGAAGAGCACTGATTTAGTATTTAGAGATCTAGATTGAATCACTGTAACAAAGTGACAATAGGAAATCATTTAAATTTTTTAAAAGTTGGGTTTTTCATCTTTCAGTTACAATATTTTGAACTCTGTTGTCATTGTATTGCTCCGAGGATTAATGTAGGTAATTTAGATAAAATCACTACTATTCTCTTTGTACTCCCCACCCCGAAAACTGGTTTGAATTAGCTCACTCATGTGGACTCCCCTCAGCACACACACAAGATTTAGAAAAAGTGGAAAAAATAATCAAATCTATTCCAGGCAAAAGCTAATGAAGAGCTTATAGTCTAGATCAGGGAAAACTGAGAGTGATCTTAGGTAAGTACACCCGAATCTGCATAGTTACTATAGATGTTAAATTTTGCTCTGACCAATCTAAGATAAAAGATGAAAAGGAGCACATGGTCACTAGTGAATCTTATTCTTTTTTATTCAGAGTTGAAGAATGCTCTTAGTTTTCTGAAGAAGCAAAATTTGGACTTTTGTTAACATTTTTGTATACAAGATGTCCTCTACTGTGTCCTCAAGGTGTTTTACAATACTTTGATGTGTTCATCAAATTTAAAAATAAAGTCCACGGATCCCTGGGTGGCGCAGCGGTTTGGCGCCTGCCTTTGGCCCAGGGCGCTATCCTGGAGACCCGGGATCGAATCCCACATCGGGCTCCGGGTGCATGGAGCCTGCTTCTCCCTCTGCCTGTGTCTCTGCCTCTCTCTCTTTCTCTCTCTGTGACTATCATAAATTAAAAAAAAATAAAAATAAAAAAAAATAAAGTCCAATGGAATCACATCGTATCCATTATTGTATCGTATCCATTGACCTATATTTGACTTTTGGGTTATCTCAGGTCCCAACTGTATTAGATTACTTGTTTTCTCATCAGAATTGTGAGAAACAAGCAAATGATAGTATGAATTAGAAATATTCCCTGGAGGAGAGAAGAGCAGAAAGAATGACAAAATATACTCCAAATATTCCTCAGTCTTTGATATGTAATTGATGCCTAAGGCTTTGGACTTTGCCGTTTGATATGTGGACAAATAGCTTTAGTGATTATTACTGACTTTTTGACTCAAAGAATTTTCTTTTAATGTGTGCTTCAAAAACGCTATGGCGTCCTACACCTGAATCTGAGAACTGGAGTTTCACAGCATATACTATTGAGGTTCAGATTAGTAAAGAAGTTCTTTATTAAGCATGTATTCAAAAATGTTAACAATGTAAAGCAGTTGTACAGAATACTTAAACTAAAGTATAACATGATAACTGAGGCATTCATTTGTGTGGTTTACTACACTGGCATCTAGCACTGCTAGGGCTTTCTGAAAAGCACTCAGTACAAAACTGGTTCAGAGAAAAGAAAAGGAGGGAAGCAACAATTGCAATCATTCTACTTTTACAGTCAGTAAAAGGGATAAAGCATGCACAAAAAAGACTTCTATTCTTTATGCTGAGCTACTTTTAAATAGAGTTATTCTTGACACTCTGAATGGAAAATAAAATCCATCAGAGAAATAAATATTAAGCAGGAGGAGAGCCCAAATATTCACAAGAGAAATAAGCAGCAAGGCACCGGGATGGTGCTCTTTTACCAACGGGAAAAATATCATTCAGCACTTTCTAGGTGTTTCCTTTCAGTGTCACCATAATAATGAAAACCAGTTTCAGTGAAGTGAAATTAAAAACTACTGAATACCATAGCCTTGAATTTTATTCTAAGACATTTTTAAAACTGTAATATTTGACTTAAGATGCCACCGAAACTTACTGCCTCATTTTTGTAAAGTAGTTTGCTTTTCAAGAGAAAATAATTGCAATATGCAAAGAAAATGTGCCTCAGTTTCTGCAGAATAAGGATGTTTCTCTATATAGGAATTAATATATATGTTACATATTTCTTTTGCCACATAAACATTTGTTTTCTACATACAAATGCACTTTTGCAAAGTAAATAGTAAAACTGCTGTATTCTTTTTGGTTCCCAAGAGGAAGAATAGAGAAAAGAACAGGAGTCTTGCTTTCTCTGTTAGACTTCCATGCCTCGCTCATAGGCTTTCCCTCTCACGATTCCCTCTGACTGGATGGAATCTTTCCTTCAAAATTCTATAGACTTTCCTAGAGATTATTCCAAAGAGCTTCCTTATACCACTAATCCCTGCTCTCTATGGGCAAAGCTTTGCCTTGGAGGGGTAAGAATCTTGAAGGCAGAGGTTGTGTTCACCCTACACCAGAAGTGTGCTTTTTGTGCAAGCGGGGTGCAGAGCTGACTGGTGTAATCATACCTGGCCTGAAGGAAAACCTCAGAGTGACCTCCACCCAATCTAGCTGTGAAAAGAGGTTTCCATTCCCAAATGATAGTAACAAGTTTTCTGTGATCCCAAAGGCACCTGTGTCCCTGCACTGACTGCCCTTGGGGGTAACTAATGCCAAGTGTAGGAAAGGCTTAACTACTTCAAAACGCACGTGCCTTGACATCTCCAACATTTTTACAGATACATTCAAGTACCCATCTTCCTGGATTAAGAGGGAGTCTTCCTTATCCAAGAGGAATGTTAAATCAATCCATTAGCATCACTGCTTTGGCTGTTGCTAGAGTTGTTATTTAAAGGACTAGCTCTACACAGTTTAATAAATGTTCTTTCTTTCTTTCTTTCTTTCTTTCTTTCTTTCTTTCTTTCTTTCTTTTCTTTCTTCTTTCTTTCTTTCTTTTTTTTTCTTTCTTCTTTCTTTCTTCCTTTTTTAAAGATTTTATTTATTTATTCATGAGATACACAGAGAGAGAGGCAGATCCCAGGGCCCCAGGATCACGACTTGAGCCAGAGGCAGACGCTCAACCACTGAGCCACCCAGGTGTCCCAATGTCCTCTGTTTTAATAATAATTTGCAAGTAAAAAATCCCCCTTAGTAGTGTCATGCTGCCTCTTGTCAGACTTCAAGCTTGTAGCTCTTTTCAGGGTGATCTACTCAGACACCTTCTCCAACACCATTCCTATGTTTTGCTTTTCACAAGGATCTAACCAGCCATCCTTTAAAGCCTTTTTGTTTAGGACAGATGCCAACCAATCCATATTTCTCTCTTAGGGAGTTCATTTTTCAGATCCCTAATATCATTTTCCCCCAGAAGATCAATAACAGGGTCACTTGATTCAGATAACCAGTTTTCCATATCTTGGACTCTGAGGATATAAGGACTGGGATTGTGTGTCCTTCCTCCTCAGAAGTCCCTGTGCTCCAATGGAAATGGTCCACTTCCACTCTAGTCTGTAGTCGAGGGCTTTTAGGAATGGCAGGCAAATATTCTCCAGGCCACAGCAAATCCATTACATCCTTCCACCTAAGCAACTGTTTATCTACACAACTCATCTTTGCATAATGAAAAAAAAAAAAAACAGAACAAAACCTCTAGCTGATGCCTCCCATAGACATGAAACTCTACTTCAAGGTGATTGCTGTTCTCTATTTGTGCACATAGAAGTGACAAGCATAATTATTATGTATTCTTAGATAATCACAAATAGCAGCTTGGGAACCATACCTCTCTCTAATGCCCAGTGTGCAAAATCAACATAGACTAACACTATGTAAAACGTATACGTGGTTGCATGGAAGAGGCAGTGCAATCTCTCCTGCATTACCGAAGGAACAAGTGTGTCCCAAATCTGTCTCTGACACCTTCTGTGTGACTAATGACAACCACCCCTCTCTGGGCATTAGTTTCTGAATCTGTCATGTAGAGAATTGCAATGTAACTTAACAAATTACATTAGGTAATTATTTGTCAGTGGCACAGTATTTTTTTTGTATGTTCAAAATATATTGGTTGAGAAGACCATAATACATACCACTGAACACCAAACAAATCAAAAGACGATCATCAGGATAGAATTATAGATGAAGTTCTGCACAAACACTGTAAGGTCAGATTTGCTTAAGGAAACAACAGTTTGACCAAATTGTAGATCTGGAGAGCAGCGGGGGTAGAGTTTTAAGTCAGGGTTTTCTTAGGCCAACCCTTGAGCTCTTTCTACTTCAGTTTTGCTATCCACAATGACTGCATAAAGATTAAATTGGATATTGCTTATGACAGGAATTTTCCCAGTAAAGATCGTTTTTAACATTTCATGTATAAATGCTACTATTATAATAATTTTGACACATTCTGTGTCGTTCACAGCTCTATTATGCACACTGATCTGCATGTCATTGGGGGAAAATGTGTTATTGCCAACGTAGTAGGAAAAACATGGGCTTTGGAGTATATTGCTAGCTAGTTAAGCTCTCTGAGCTTCAATTTCATCATCTGTAGAAACATTTGCAGCATTCAGAGAGAAATTAAGTGAAAAAGTCAATGCAAAATGCCCAGCATACTATTTGCATAAACTTGTCGCTCTAGAAAGGTCAACTATATCTTCTTGAGTTAAGAGGAAATGTTCCTCTAACTCAATTTTGCAGAATATTAGAACAGGGAAGAATGTTAGTGATAATCTAGCTTAGCTCCTTATTTTTCCAGAGGTGGATGGTAAATCCCATAGATATGATTTGAATTTCCAAAGGTCACACAGATAGATTTGAGAAGAGGATTGTGAAACATATTTGAGATCCTTTTCTGTGCCCAGAGTAAGGGTCTAATGCTTAATGACAACCCTGGCCTGGAGTTTAGACAATCCATCCCAACCCACCTTGAAAAGTGAGACAAACTGAAAAGATGTCGTTAATAACATCAATTAAATTACTTTCATTATAAAATGTGCTGCATAGATTTATATTCTTTCTCCAAGGCACTGGCAATGGGGCTAAGAAAGTTGAAAAGTTGGTACAGAACAGAAATATATTTTACAAAATAAATAATTATGAAGTGATTTTAATTACATTTTTATCATGAAGCTTATGCTTCATCTCAATATATGCAATTTTGAAAATTATCTGTTTTAACAAATAGCTTCATTTTCCAGAAAACCAAGTAACCAATTTTTATCAGTACATTGCATTTATAACTTAATTTCACCTAAATCAAGTTAAATCCATGTTTAAGACTTTCTATCTGTTCAAACTCAATCAAGGGAGCCCTGAGAGAGGGAAATAGGAACTTATTTGTAGCAGAATTATGAAAGAAATGGCAATTCATTTTGATTGATTGTCAAGTTTATTCACTATTAGTTTTGCCTTTTTATGGGCTTATGGTACTTTTCAGTGAAAATAATTAGGAAATATTTCCTTTGTTTTTGTAAAATTACCAGAATGATTCTTCAGTTATGCAAATAAAGCAAAAATGGACGTGACTAAAGCTTTACAGGGAGTAGGTAACCAAGCCTTTTGCCTTAAAAAGTCCTAATTATAGCTCAATGGGTGAGGTGAAGCCATACCTTTCAATACTCACTTATATACAGAGCTTCAGTTGATCAGAGGTTAGGAAATTTTTGCAGATGCTGGAAGTATTTTAGGGGAGAAGTGTCCAAAATCTTACTCTTCTTTCCATGTAGTAACATGCATGATAACTTATGTGCCTAAACCTTGTCAAGTCTCAGGCATTGAGTAGACTCTTGGGAAAGTCCAGTTTCTTGACCTGCATCTAAGGACGTTACTACTCTGTGACCTCCAACATTTGTGTTATCATGATACTTTTTTGAACCAAGGACTCTTGACCCTGCTTAACCAGGACCTCATATAAGCGCCAGTTCTAGCTTGACAGATTCAGCATGTTTTTTTGAATCTTAATATTTTATGTTAAAAATTCAGCTTTACCATATAAATTCTCTGCTAAGCATGGATTCTTGTCTCCTCCTTTTAGGCTTTTCTTCAGCTTCCTGAACAAAATCACCATATTCTACATCCTCTAGCAGGAACTTCCTCTACTTCAGTGTGACACTGACCTCATTAAAGAAGAAACTTACCAGGAGCTCTTTACTGAGAATGTATCAACTTTGTATAGAGTTTAAAAAATTTTTTTCTACCCCTGACATGGAAATCAATCAAGATTAATATTCAAAATATCTTAGAGACCAACTATCTCCATGGATTTCACATTCTTGATGTAGAATAATTTTGTTAAATGCTACTTATACATAGTTTTATGAATTTTATACATAATGTGCATAATAGGCAAGAGGATTTATTTATAAATAATATTAAAATATTATATGCAATGCCATATAAAATAACACTTATTTAATGAGAAAGAATGTAGAAAAATAAGGTCATTTTAGTGAATATGTAATTTTGAACTGGGGGGAGGGTATTTATGAGTGTTACAGTATTATGAAGCCTGTGACATATTAATTATTTCTTGGTTTTGGTTTCATTTCCCAGTATCAATAAAACTCTGATTTGCACATTTAAGTAACATGATGACAATTTAAGTATGCAGTGACAATCCTTAATTAAGTAAAGAATGCCAAAGAAACTTTATTTTGTCACACTCAAAAAAAGAATGTCTTAGTGAGTTTGGGCTACCATAACAAAATTCCTAGACTGGACGGCTTAAACAACAGAAACTTATGTTGTCACAGTTCTGGAGGCTAGAGATTAAAAATCACGGTGCCAATATGATTGGTTTCTGGTGAACATTCTCTTTCCTGCTGGCTCACAGATGGCTGCCTTTTTGCTGTGTCCTTAACACAGCAGGGAGGGAGAGGAGGGGAAGTGGAGGAAGGGAGAGGAGGGAGAGGGAGATGGGGAGGGTGAGAGGGAAGAGGAGAAGAGGGGAAGAGGGTTAGGGGAGAGGGGAGGGGAGAGAGGGGAGAGAGGGGAGAGAAGGAGAAGGGAAGACATTTAGGGGAGAGGGGAGAGGGGAATGGGGAGAGGGAGAGAGAGAGAGAGAGAGAGAGCAGCAGGCTCCCTGATGTCTCTTTTTATAAGGGCACTAATCCCATCAAAGGCCCCACCCTCATGACTTGATCTCCCTAAGGTTCCATATTCAAATCCCATCACATGGGGCATTAGGGTTTCAATGTGAATTTTAGTGGGCCATGATCCAGTCCAAAGCACAAGTTTAATTAAGCAAAGAATGCAGAAGAGATATTATTCTGTTACCCTCAAAAAGGAATATTTGCTCCACAATGGACACAAAGTATAAACATTGTATTGTAACATATTTAAACATGCATTTTTTTCAGTGGTTTTTTTTTTTTAATAGTTATATGTAATTTAGAAATGAAATTCAAGTCACAATTGGTAAACCCACAGTTACAAAGTCATTTGTTGAGCCCTGGGGAAAACTGTCTTGCTACTCCAACTCATTTATTTACAGGGGGAAAAAAAAAAAGTGTAGCTCAGAGAGAATTAGTCTGTTGAGATAAATAAGGAGCTAAGAGCCAAGCTAGGACATAGAGCTCAGCATTCCCACTGATTTTCCCATTTTACTTTCTCAAAAAACTACTACACAGTTAGATCCATGTGAAAATATAGCCACTTGTCCTTCATTTTAATCAATTGCTTTGCCAATGTCTTTGAAAAGACAAACTAATTGAAAAGTAAAGTCAATATGTATACAGATGGCTACTTTAATCTTATTGTTTCAATCTACATTCTACATTCAAGATGCATCAAAAAGGGAAATTATGGTGTGCCTCCAGCTATGATATAAGGTAAAAAGAAGACAAGAGGAAGAGTAAAAGAAGGAGAGGTAGGGAGGAGAGGTTGATGACACATAGATGTCTTGTAGCTGTTAAGAAATAAATTGTAAGACAATGTTACTTGTCCTAATGTGCTACACTCTGCAAATTATACTTCTTGAAAATACATCATAATGGACTAATGCTGCAGATAAATACTCCATTCACTGTTTAATCATCATTGGTAGTTACTAGGTAGTTACCAAAGACATATTGACACAGCAAATCAATTAGCAGTGAAATTATTATGTAAATCCTTTGTCATTAATTACTTCAGTGCCAAATAAATCCAGAATTTATTTTCTCCCAGAGGATAGCATGAACACTTGTAATGATTGCCCACTTATTTTTAAAGTGCTAGCATGGCTTTTGATGAAGATGTTGACAATGTAACAGCAAAGTAAAAGAATTCAAAGAAAAGATATGCTCCTTAACACTAAGTAAAAAACAAGAGTGTTTTAAAATTGGTCAACACAGTGGAGGGTGATGAATACAGTATAAGTCAACTGAAATTTAAATATATCCCTACTGTATTGCATAAACATTCCATTCCTATTTACAAAAAAAAAAAAAAAAAACAAAAAACTGAAATCTATGTCCACACAAAATGAAAGTTGAGAGTAGCTTTGCAATAGCAAAATTGGGAATAGCCCAAATTTCTTTTAGCAATGTGGCATATGCACACTACTCAGCAATAAAAAGATAATATCTACTTATAGGGACAATATAAAGGATGAAAATCAAAATAATTACCATCAGAAAGAAAGCATATCAAAATAATTAATACATAATATATGACTTTTATATAAAACTCTAGAAAATGCAAACAAATCTATATTGACAGAAAACAGATTGGGGGTTTCCTGGGAATAAAGAGGCAGATAGGGGTAAAGGGTGGATAGGTTGTAAAGAGACATAAACAAACTTTCAAGGGTGATATGTACTCATTATCATAATTTTAGCTACAATTTTTTGGGTGTAAATATGTCAAAATTCATCAAAATTTTCCCTTAAATATTTATACTTTATTACACATTAATTATTCCTGATTAAGCCGCAGAAAATTAAAAGATATATTTATCTGACACCTAATGCATGCTACATATTGGACACATAAAGGTGAATTGATAATCTATAAGCTCTCCCTCAAATGGCAGTATCTCACACAGGGCCTATTACAGTAATAAACATGTTGAAAAGTCTTTGCTTAATTGTTTTTTAGAAACCTGGCCCTTATAGCAATAGAACAAGGAAGCAAAATTTTTAAAGAATTTTTAAGTATTTTAAGTTCTTTAAGTATCATTTCAACTTTACTAAGATGTACATTGTTCTTTTAAAAAGTAGATCGTGATTAGTTAGAAAGCCTTATTATAAATCCTAGATCACGAAACTAAACAAAATAAAACAAAAAACAGCAATAAAAAGGTATAAATAAAAAGCCAAGAATGAAGAAAAATGGAATCTTAAAAAAAATTAATCCAAATGCAGGCATATAAAGAGGACAAATTAACCAAAGAAAAGTTGGAACAAATGACAACCGGCAAGATGGTAGATTTTAATTCAAAAATCCTATTAAATGAATAACCTAATTTAATCATATGCAAAACATGAACTTCAACCCACACCCATAATATAAACAAACTTAAAGTACCTATAAGCCTAAATGTAAACCATATATAAGATTTCTAGAGTAATACATAAAATAGATTTTGTGACTTTGGTTTAGATAAAAATTTCTCAGAAATGGCACACACACACACACACACACACAGAACAAACTGACAACTTTGACTTCAATGAATTAAAAACTTCTGCTATTCAAGATCAAGTGTTAAGAAAATAAAAAGGCAGTTAATGCACCGGAAAAGAATATTTGAAAAATACAAGCACTAAAAGTCTTCTGTGCATAAAGCATAAATAACATTCAAATGCAATAATTTAAAAAAAATTAAGTGGACAAAATTTGGAACAGACTTCCTATTGTGTGCAGGTGCACAGAGAACACTCAATTTCAGTCATTAATAAAATGTAACTTGGAACCACAATGACACACTACTACCTACCAATCTGAATTTGAATGGTGTATCCATTTCCTAGAACTGTCTTAACAAACTACTACAAATTGGGTGAACTAAAACAACAGAAATGTATTATCTCCTAGTCCTGGAGGCGAAAAGTCCAAAATCAAGCAGCATTCGTTTCTTCTAGAGGCTTTAAAGGAGAATCTATTCCATATCTCTCTCCTGACTCTGTAGCCAATTCATCACATCGCTTGGGTTGTAGATGCATTTTTGCCTCCATCCCTGCCTACATTCTGACTGTGTCTCAGCTTGTTACCACTTCTTTTGGTTTATAAAGACTTCTCAGAGTGTAGAGCCTATTCTATTTCAGGATGATCTCATCTTGAAATTCTTACCCTATTTACAACTGCAAAGACCCTTATTCTCAATAAGGTCTCACTCTGAAGTTCTAGATACACATATCTTTGGGGAAGCTGCAATTCAACACCCTACAAATGGTTAAAATCCATTTCTTTTTTAAAGAAGTGAGGCAATCTGGTACTGATGATGATGGAAAAAAACTGGGTCACTCTATACCTTGCAGGTGAAAATGCAAAATGGCTACTTCAGAAAACAACTTGACAATCTGTAATGATGTTAAGCATATAGCTACCATTTGTATCAGCAATCCCTCTCATCAGTATTTATTGAAAAGAAATGAAAATATAGCCACACAAACCTTTGATCTGAAATTTAATTGTGTCACTTTGTTATTACCCCAAACTGGAAATAAACCACATGTC
This sequence comes from Canis lupus baileyi, assembly GCF_048164855.1. NCBI lineage: Eukaryota > Metazoa > Chordata > Mammalia > Carnivora > Canidae > Canis > Canis lupus. Next base: position 55,400,648 of record NC_132849.1, on the reverse strand, counting down.
TCTCAGCTGATAATTTAGTACACAAAATACAGTGCATCATCAATGGTGGGATAATTCTCAGAAATAAAGCAACTAGGTTTTGTTTGTTTAAAGATTTTATTTATTTATTCATGAGAGACACAGAGAGGCAGAGACCCAGGCAGAGGGAGAAGCAGGCTTCTGGCGGGGGCCTGATGTGGGACTCAATCCCAGGACTCCGGGATTGCGACCAGAACCAGAGGCAGATGGTCAACCACTGAGCCACCCAGGCGTCCCAAAACAACTAGTTTCATAATAAAAGAACTAGTGATATATGTAAGTCTGAAATGCATTATGTTACATTACAGAAGCTGCACTTAAAAGGTTACATACACACTATACAACATCATTTTATGACATTCTGGAAAAGGCAGCAATAGAAAAATAGAAAGCATCTCTGTGGTTGCCAAAGATATCACATGGGGTGAGAGTAGGTGATAACAACAAAATGGCATGAGGGAATTTTGGGGCGTGAGGAAGAATGTTCCACATTTTGATTACAGGAGTGAATAACCTGATAAAAATAATAAAAGCATGATTTCAGTGAATTTGTTCACCATTTCAATTGCATAAGAATTTCTATCGCCTTTTCTAATCTCTGAGGAGTAGGTAGGGATGAGGAACTCAGATATGTTAACTGACTTTAAATCTAGTTTAGCTCATTCCAAATCTCACAGGCTCACAATGATTCTACGCTGCTCCAATAGTGCCACATAGGCTACATCACGTACTTGTAGTGGCATCACACAGGGGCAGGAAAACCACTGGATCACGTTGTCTCTCAATCACATGCCAGTCACAAGAGGGGGCTGGGAAGAGGGAAAAAAAAGAAAGAAAAAAGAAAAAGAATGTGGCCAGGCATCCTTCATCTGAGCAGAAGGATATCAGCATGATTTTTCTAATTATAGGAAGTTGCCTCTCCTTCACACTCTCACACAAATAGTGTTCTTTTGTGTTACACATGTTCACCCTGACTCTAGGCCATCAAGTCCACCATTAAATGAATATTCTATGGATTTCAAACTCCACCCAAGTGACTACAGTATGAATAATTCAGCCATCCCAGTTTTCGGACATCATAGACAGTCCTTTGATGTCCTTATAATGTCCTAAATTCATTCAAAGTAGTCAGAGTTTCCATACAATTGGAAGTTGTTTGAGGACAGGATCCTCATCCCTTGCTCCTTGTCATCCCATAAACATCCCTTGCTCCCATCAGCCCACAAACATATGTTACCAAAACACATTTATGGCCCTCCAAAAGCATTAGTCATATAAATTCTACCTGTGTGCCTAGTAGTTACACACCTAAACTCCCCTAGGCAACAGGGGGATTAGAAAAGGATTAGAAAACTTGGCCATAGTTGGTCTAGTGCCTGCAAACCTCTTTTCAGGGAAGGAATGCTGTCTCATGTATTCTCCCCAAACATGCAGTTAGCACACAAGAATCAGAAGTAAAGCCACATAAAGAGGGGAGATAGGCTTTCTTAGCATGCTCTTTCAGATGCAGCTTGCCTGCAGAGCATACATGGTTTTTCACCACTTAAACCCATCAGATCTAGGTTCTTCTCCCTTATAAATGCCCAGCCCACGTGAGAGGGAAAATAATCAAGCACCGATGTTGACTTCAAGTATGTACACATATTCTTTTATCCAGCTTTATCAGCACCAAATTCCCTGTTTGACATCAATGTCTGTTTCTCAATTCATTCTGGAATTTGAGAGGGAATAGTCTCATCCTCAAACCTCATTTAAATATCCATGTATTGAGATGAAAGCAAAGGCACATTTGTAAAGAAAATTACTATCTAAACACTATTAGCTTTTTGTCTTTTCCAGTAACATGCAGCTATGAGGAAAACATCTGAGTGATGAATACAATCATAGAAGAGGTAAACTTGAAAGACATCCTGTTTTCATTCCAGTAATAATGAGACAGATGCTACTCCAAAAGATGGTCCCTGTGACAGTATTTTGCTCAGCATGTAACTCAATCCACAAAACTGTTGAAATATTTTATAGTATTAAACTCTTGATAGATACAGTTTTGTAGGTAAGATACAGTTAGGAAAGAACAGACTAGAAGAACCTGTTGAGGCATTTACCTCCTTATATCCAATGCTACCATTCCTTCATGGTAGGTAAGTCCAGGTTTTTTAGAATGCAGAAAAATATCACTTATAAGATGATAAGAAGTCTCATTCTCCACTATAATAAACAAACCACAGGGTTGTTGGGGGGATTAAATGTGATAAAATAGTTAAAACACTTAGTGTAATAACATATATAGGTTATGATACAAGTTGATACATAACAAAATGTGTCCTCCAGACAGAGACAGGGCTATTGGAACCCTTTTGTTTTCACATAGCTGATGTACTATCATAAGCATTCAGGAATCTACTTTGTCATCTTCCAGTGCTCACCATGCCAACCATCCTTCTTTTATCTTCAGTTCCTAAAAAAGATTTGACACTCAAGCAAAAGAGTGTTTATGGTATGTTCAGCCTTTGGATATTACATTATTAAACAGCGCATGAAACAACTCCATCACTTCCAAAGAGTAGAAAGAATCTAAACATCAACCTGCACTTAGTGGATGTAGCAGCGGACTGAAGTGGGGCCACTGAGAGCTGGCTGATGGACATCATGGGGCTCAGTGCTCAGCCATCCATGAAATCTGTTCCTGCTCAGGGCTAGCCCACCTCACTCTTATAGTCCCCAAGGGAAGGGAAGACATTGGGAGAAATCACTGAAGGGAAAGTAGAACTCAAAGAAAAATAAAATTGCAAGTAGATAACAAAGAGCAAAGGAAGGAAATTGTGAATGGATATAAACAGGAAAAAAATAGAAGAGAGAATGAGAAATGACTTACTAGGTGTGCTTTGAAACTACACAATCATGCATTTATACCCTGCCCTAGCTTTTACTAGCTCGATGGTCTTAGAATATTATTTAAACTATCTGAGCCTCAGTTTCCCTTTATAGAAAAATGAAAATAGAAGTGATCCTGTATGGCTGATAAGAGGGTTAAGCGAAAATGTATGTGGAAATCATTATACTACTACCAGGCCTGCAGGGGCGTCTAATGCCCACATTCAGAAGAGGTAAAGGAGAATTAAGAGAAGCTTCACAACAGAGTGATGAGAAGATAATAAAAAGAAAATTGGCCTTGATGTCAAAGAAACCTGGACTTGATTCAGAGCTAATCTAGGGCTTAGCAGCATTTTGACCCCAAGACTCCACACTATGTTTCCTCAACTGTAAAATGATGGCAATAAGATCTACATCATGAGGCTTTTGTCGTCATTAGAGATGGTGCAAGTAGTCCATTTACTATTGTACATAAGGATTCTATTAAAATCATAGTACCCCTTCCTGAAAAAAAAAAAAACAAGAAATAAAGATGAAAAAAATATATATTTATTCCCTGAACTTTCAAGTATTTGTAAAGGACATTCACATTCACTTATTCACATCCATTTGTTCATTACGTGTCTTGCAGTATTCTTATATCATACACTAAGTAATAGCATGGCTTACATATGACGCAACTAAAGTCTCAGCAGTTAATTAATGAATAACTAGTGTCAGGTTTATCTCCCTTCAAAGCTCTTTTCAACTAAAAACTCTTCCCACTGTGCTCTTGTATCAATATGAAAAAAAAAAAAAACATTTATTGCTAACTAACAACCCCCAAAATAACCACTTTGCATTGGAAAAATGACAGACCTATTTTTCTGGAATTCCTGAAATGCAAGGGTGGTGGCAACTATCCAATAATCCTCCGAAAAAGGTGGCTATGTGGACCCTAGTCATAAAAAAATGACAGTAACATGTATAGGCCACCAAGATCCTTGCAAAGTCTTCTGGAAGGAAAACTTTTTACAGCTGAGAGTTTAGAAAATGTCTTCAGCAAAGTCACATGAATGAATAAAAAGCAAAGCAAACCCTGAGAACCAGACCATGTGAGTTAAGAGGGGTCTCAGGCATGCGTACCAGATTGAACTTTGATGCTTTTTCAAGATGCATTAGCTCAAGCCAAATCCTCATTGTCTGGCAAGTGGAGTATACTCAAAGGAAACTAGGCTCTCTGTGCCTTTCTATCAACATTTGATTCCAAGTCAGGGAAAGAGAGCACGGCCTGACTCAAATATTCTGGGAGAAAAAGGAACCATACAGCTCATCAGCCAAAGGCCAGGCTCTTGACATCACAAGGTAATTTGTGCAATCCTCAGATAGACAACATTTCCAGTATCTGTGAACGGTAGTCCATCCATAAAATCACAGCTACTAGCTAACTACAATTTGAGCCAACTGTTATTCCACTTTTCCCACTGTGGTTATTTTTCCCATTAAAAAAAGAATAGAATCCTGGAGGAAAATTAGTGGCTTAGAATAGAAAATCAATGACTTCCATTCCAGTTATACAACTGTATTGAGCAATTTTACAAAGGAAACAGGTGATAACTTTTACGATATCTTATGATTCTTAATTAATGTGGACCTTAAAGAAGCCATAAAGAAGACACATGAATTCATTTTTTTTCATGCCCGTTGGCTTTTTGTTGGCAAGTAGCATTCTGAATCAGCTTTTTTCTTAGAGCCTCGATTTGTTTCTGTCAATAATGGCTATATCTAATGGAAGAAAACTGACAAATAAGCTAAACAGATAAGCATATCCAACTGTTTCATACGTTTTAACATCTATTGATACATGGTTTGTTTCATTTTGAGGATGTGGGCAAATGGGTGTTTAATCTTTAAGTCCAGGTAATATTTTTATTTTAGTATCATGGAAAATGAAAAATTTTTAAGGAAAGCTCAGGATACAGTGTAGCTGTGAAGAGTGGATTGATAAAGCCAGGATCATCCCAAGTGGTATATATCTATTACTTGATATAAGTATCACTATAAGGAAAAGGACCGATGCAACAGCCATAAACTCTCTCAAGTCTCGTAATGTACTGGATAATAACACTGGGGACCAATTAACAAAATAAAGAACTAATAAATAAAAAAAAAAGGCTCAGAAATGGAACTTTAACAATTTGGAAGAGTTGGGGGATATAGATAGATCCTGTCTTTTAGATTTCTAAATCAACATAGTATTTATAACACTCCTTCAGGTAGTAAAAAGGATAAAATATATAGCACCAAACTGAGTGCAGAAACTTGACTTTGTGTTTTAAGTCTATTGCCAGTACTCATGTGTTTGAGCAAGCCTCTAAACCCTGCCATCTAATTCACTTAAATTTAAAGTAGTTTTCACATTGCCTCCAGCTCTAGTATTCATGGGTCTAAATAATGTTACCATAAGAAAAGTTGATTTCTAGGCTAAAGACTTGAGCTCACGGGATCCCTGGGTGGCACAGCGGTTTGGCGCCTGCCTTTGGCCCAGGGCACGATCCTGGAGACCTGGGATCGAGTCCCACATCAGGCTCCCGGTGCATGGAGTCTGCTTCTCCCTCTGCCTATGTCTCTGCCTCTCTCTCTCTCTCTCTCTCTGTGACTATCATAAATAAAAATTAAAAAAAAAAAAAAAAGACTTGAGCTCACATCCATGCTTGAGTAGCTAGGTTAGAACAATAATTGTGGGCATTTATCCTGCTGATGATTTTACTTCTCCTGACTTGGTCACTCTACATCTCAAGATGTACTCTCAGGACAATGGCTATCCATAAGTGAACTAATAGAGCTTAACTACTAAGGTGTGATACTGGGGTCAGGGCAGTTTCTGTGAGTGACTCACAAGCCAATATGACATTGACACTGACATGAATGTAAAGGCCATAAAGGTCCGGAAAGACCAACTGGGGTGAATTCTGGAAGTATGGAGAATAAACATGCAGTGATCCTAGCAAGGATATAATCTGCCCAATTTCACTAGCCAGGACTGCTGAGAATCCTATACTTCACCATAGGCCACAGCACATAGTGATGCTATCAGGAGTATCAGCTGTGAAAAAAAGAATCACAGAGACAGAACTTGCCTCAAAGTATCCTATTTCTGTTCATCAAGTGGCCCTACTTGAGTAACAAGGAACAATTCCTGGACAAATTTAAGTAAAATTGGTATACTAACAAAGTTAAAACCCTAATTCAACAGATGAAGGTTTGAAGTCACACTAATACATGTACTGAAGAATGTAGAACCTTATATCGTAGTCATAGAATAGTGAAATGCAGAAATGCAGTTTAGAATGCATTTCTTATAAGATGCAGAAATGCAGTTTAGAATTTCTTATAAGCCATTTTTCCAATGTTAGTAATCCTTTGAAGTAAAAACAGTCAATTGATCTTGACAAAGGCACAAGTGAAATTTATCAGAGTAAGGACAGGCTTTTCAACAAGCAGTGATAGAACAACAGGGAACTGGACATCGGCATACCAAAAAAAAAAAAATACAGATATAGAACTTATGCCTTTCACAAAAATTAACTCCAAATAGATCTTGGATCTAAATGTAAAATGTAAAATGATATCGATTCTTGAAGGTAGCACAGAAGAAAATCTACTGGGTAACTCTGAGTTTAGAGTTGACTTTTTAGGCCTAACACCAAAACACAATCCATGACTGAAAAAAAAAAAATGGTAAGTGGGACTTCACTAAATTTCTTCTTGGCAAACAAAGAAACAAACAACAAACAAAACCATTGTTAAGAGAATGGAGAGACAAGTCACAAGATGGGATAAAATATTTACACAAACTACTTGTGATGAAAGACTTATAACCAATATTCATAAGAACTCTTAAAATTCAACAGTAAAAAATCGAACAGTGTAATTCTGAAGTGACAAAAGATCTGAACACCTCACCAAAGAAGATGTACAGAGGGAAAACAAGCATAGGAAAAGATGCTCACTGTTACATGTCAGTAGGGAGTTGCAAATTAAAACATTAATAAACCACTACTACACATCTATTAGAACAGTGAAAATCCTGACATCACCAAATACTGGCAAGATAAGGTACAACAGAAACTGTTATTACTTGCTGGCAGGAATGCCAATATCAAACCACTTTGGAAAAACAGTTTTGCAAGAAAGGTAAATCAATTCTTGCCATCTGATTCAGCATTTATACTCCTAGGTTTTACCTATATGTGTCTCTATATAAACCTAAACACAAACATTTATGGGAGCTTTATTCATAATTGCCCCAAACTGGAAGCTACCAAGACATTCTTCAGTAAGTGAATGGATACAGAAATTGTGGTACATCTATGTAATGGAATTTTATTCAGTGATAGAAATGAAGTATCAAACCATGAAAGGGATGGGGGAACCTACGAAAGAAGCCAACCTGAAATGGCTATAAAGGGTGCACACCTGATGATTCCATCGATGTGACATTCTGGTAAAGGCAAAGCTGTAGAGACAAAGTTCAGTGGTTGTCAGCAGCTTTGGGGTGGGTAATGGAAGAAGGGATGAATAGGTGGATTTTTAGAGCAATCAAACTAGTTTGTATGATGCTGTAATGATGGATATGCAAATGATGCATTTTTCAGGATCCACAGAATTTTTAAAAACATAAAGAGTGGGGAATCCCTGGGTGGCTCAGCGTTTTAGCGCCTGCCTTCAGCCCAGGGTGAGATCCTGGAGTCCCGGGATCAGGTCCCACATCCGGCTCCCTGCATGGAGCCTGCTTCTCCCTCTGCCTGTGTCTCTGTCTCTGTCTCTCTCTCTCTGTGTGTCTCTCATGAATAAATAAATAAAATCTTCAAAAAAAACCAAAAAACAAAACATAAAGACTGAAGCGGCTCAGTCAGTTAAGCATCTGTCTTCGGCTCAGGTCATGATCTCAGGTCCTGGGATGGAGCCTTGTGTTTCAGGCTCTCTGCTCAGCCAGAAGTCTGCTTCTCCCTCTCCCTCTGCTGCTCCCCTTGTTCATGCTCTCTCTCTCAAATAAATAAATAGAATTCTTAAAAAAACAACAACACAGGGATCCCTGGGTGGCGCAGCGGTCTGGCGCCTGCCTTTGGCCCAGGGCACGATCCTGGAGATCGGGGATCGAATCCCACGTCGGGCTCCCGGTGCATGGAGCCTGCTTCTCCCTCTGCCTGTGTCTCTGCGCCTCTCTCTCTCTCTCTGTGACTATCATAAATAAATAAAAATTAAAAAAAAAAAAAAACAACAACACAAAGAGTGAACCTTAATGTAAACTATAGTCTTCATTTAATATAGTAAATTCTAATATAATAAATTCATTTATTAATTCTAACAAATGTACCAAACAAGATATTAATGCTAGAGGGAACTATGCCTTGGGTAAAGGGAGCAAGACCGGTACATTTTGTACTTTTTGCTCAATGGCCTGCAAACCTAAAACTACACCCCCCAAAATAGTCTACTAGTAAAAAATATTACAAAGAAAGAAAACAAAACAGAAAACACCAGAGATCAAAACCAGTCACTATAAACACAAGGTCACAAAATCAATATTGCACGTTAAACCTAAGAATTCAGGTTTTGTATGTTCACCAAATTAAACCTAAGAATTCAGCTTCTGTATGTTTGTAAAGGAAGTCATCTTTTCATATTATCTCTGCCTCCCGAGAAGCCGATGATGGTGCTAGAGAGCCTGAGTAATGTGGCTGCTGAGTCTAGGAACAGCTCTGGCTAAAATGTGTCAATGCTGTTTACTTGCTGTTGGGAAAAAAAAAAAAAAAAAGGATTTCTTCATGGGCATTATGTGTCTCTTCCATCCTTGTTCAAATCCATCCTTGTTCAAATACATAGAGATTAAGTTTTTAGATTCATCCAAAATCCACATTCCCTAGGGAGCAGAGAAAGCTGCTCTAATTTAGCTACTTCTTCCTCCTACGTATTTGAACAAACTGTTCCCTAACAAACAGGATTATAGACCTTCTTTTTATATTTTTTATATCCTTCAACTGCTTCCCAAAACATCCTAAGTTCCCTATCATTTTACTTGCCTTTCTTCCTTTTTAATTCTAAATGCTATCAATTATAGGAACGCTGATTTATCCTAGGAACTAGAAAAGAACTTGATTTCAATTCATGGAGCTGCCACTAATTCACTCTGACCTTGGTCCAAGTATTTGAGCAATCTAGCCTCAGTGTTTTCAGCTACATGATGAGCTATAGGATTTGTTCAGCATAGAAAATCTTCTTTGATACTTACTGCTATTATGTTTCTTTAAATGTAAATAGTATAGCAGTGGTGGTGATGATGATAATAGTAATAATTGTAAGGAAGAGAAAAAGAAGAAAGAAATGCCATTCAATGTACTACGGGGCACAGAAAGAATTTTATAAATCATGCATTATTTATTCCTTATCCAGTCCTATTCTTCCAAGTGTCACTTAGAACCAGTCATTAACTCCTCCTGGAGTGAATGCATTACAAAATTTTTAAATTTCTTTCAACATTGCATTTATTTATTATTTTGAGACTAGCACTAAAATGAAAAGGGAAAACAAGGCTTTCTTCTTCTAGGTTGGATTCCATCCTCCTTCCTCCTTTTAAGGAAACCTCTGGCAGTCCTTGCTGAATGAATTTCTGAATTATATTTATTTTTACCAAAACACTAAAAAAAAAAAAAATTCAGAGGAAAAATACTGGCATACATTTTGAACAAACCAGGAGGTGTTCCCATAAATGTTAAAACAACCCTTACTGAACTGAAACAAGAAAACAGATAATTTCTATCAATTATAACCATGTACATGTTTTCTAGGCAAAGGCATTTTTTTTTTTATATCACTTCAATCACAAAACTCTCAAGTACTAACACAGGAACAAGCACAGTCATTGACAGATGCTGGATAGGTTTCAGACCTCTTTTGGACAGGATCGAGCATTTGAGCTTAACAAGGGGAATAGAAATGGGTTCCTATTGTTCAGAGAGGCAGACAGAACTGCATCCTCAGTGTTCTCTGGAGTTTCAGTGGATTACTCTATAATGACTTTAAAACTAATAACATGTGATTTATAGAGAGCAATAATGTAACAAAAATAAATATATGCCATGCAGGATCTCTGTGGTGTATTGAATTATTTGTCACAATTCCTTGTTCCCTTGAACACAGGATAAGAATTCACATGCTTGTCTGGCCTCCTTGTGGAAAAGTATACTTTCCATCCCCCTGACATGGACTTCGGGTGACTCATTTGGGCCAGTGCAATGTCACGGTGCATCTGATGAGGGCAGAGGCTTGAAATTAGTTTGTAGCATTGGGGTTGCCTTCTTGGACCCCAGTGATCTGTCCTGAGAAGAATTTCCCTCAGATAGCCATGACCCTTTTCATCGTGGACCTAGAATGAACACATGTGAAGGTGAAACAAGTTCAACCCATGGCCTAGAGTTCAGACCAGTGGGATCCTCAGCCTGAAGCAGAGAGGCTCAGAGCTCAGACTATACTGGGCAATCCACATTTGAACTCCTAAACTCCAGGCACAAAAATGGCTTTTATTTTTATTTTTATTTTTATTTTTATTATTTTTATTTTTATTTATTTTTTGCCACTAAGTTTCTGTGTTTCCTCCTCCTCCTCCTCCTCCTCCTCCTCCTCCTCCTCCTCCTCCTCCTCCTCCTCCTCCTCCTCCTTCTTCTTCTTCTTCTTCTTCTTCTTCTTCTTCTTCTTCTTCTTCTTCTTTTGTGTGTGTATGTGTTTCCTTCTAATGCAGCAAAACAGTTTCATATTCTAACCAAGGCAACAATTTCAATACTATTCATTTAGTAAAGCAATAGGAATAGGCAAAAGTTATCAGATTATCACAGAGAAAGTAGTGACTACAGAAGAATATAGAAGAGTTTCTCCAAATAGGTATCAACTGAGACAAAAGTTGACTTTAGAAATCATTTTTTTTTATTTTGGGAAAAATGGGAGAAGTGGAATTTTGTAATTTTGTGAATATACTAGCAAAGAGTAGAGGGGAAAATCATTCACCTAAAATAAAAACTATAGTTAATATTTTATTCTATGCCCATTTTGGATAGCTGCAATTATATATACAAGGCTGAGTTTTTATTAGAATAATATATACTCTTCAATATTACTATTTAAATCATGTTTTAATTTCCAACTCATAGATGCAACATAGTTTAAGCAAACCTTCTCCTAATATGTGGTTTTAATATTATTTCCAGTCTATCACTACTACAAGTAGGACCGTGATGATCATTGTCACATATAATTTTTGATTTACATTTCAGTGTAAATTCAGTATGTAAATAATATCTACTCTTGAAGGCAATAATCATGAAAAATGGATGTGAATCATTTTAAGAAGAAAACAAATGAATGAAAAATATGAAAAATACACATTCCTTAGGGGACAATGTGAGCTTGAATTTATTGAGCATGTATTAGATGCCCAATATCATGCTGACTACACATCACCAGTATACTTTTCAACAACCTTCATGGCAAAACATTTTCAGATATGCAGACCTGTAACCTGTGAGGGTGACATGGCTAGTGAGTAGCCAAACTGGGTTTTATACCCAGGCTTCTCTGACACATTTTCTTTCAAGCGCATGATCTTTCCACTATAACCACACAGAAGTGTTGTGATACTGAAAATTCTGATCGCATTTCATACTGCCTTGTACTCCATTTTTTTCACTATTGAATTGGATAAAACATGTGTGATTATATGTACTTTTCCCACCTGTTCTGAAGAGAATAAATTATTTCCCTCTGGGCTGCAAAAAGAAATGGAAAAACAACTTAATGATATCCCTTATGGAGTTGGTAATGATTAAAAGCACTGTGGCATTTAGGTTTACTTCTCAGGAGGAACTAATAATGGGAGTCTGATAAAAAGCCAAAGAAGCTTCTCTCTCTCTTTTCTGCCTCCCAGGCTTCAAAAACTACATAATGTGGGGGCCCACTGCATCGTAAAAAACAGAGTCCCTTGTTCAACAATGAGGCAGAGCATCTTTCAAGAGATGAATGTAATGGGGGTCATAACCTGCACTCTTTCTATTACCAACAATTTGAATGTCAACGTGCTTGCTGCTTGGCTAGGCTTTTGCACACCTAGACTTCTGAGTCTTTACGATTCTTGTTTTAATTCCTGCCACACTATTCCTCGGGCTTAATGGCATGTACACACACACACACACACACACACACGTGAGTACCCCCCCCACACACACACACAGGAAGACAGCCTCTCTATGTAAATGACAATAAGAAATTGCAACTAACTTTACAAGAAGCTATAGTTTCCCATTTCTTGCAAGATTAAATCCAACAGCTTAGTATGGAATATATAGCTCTCCAAATACTGGATGTTTTGTTTTCTTTCCCGACAATTCCTTCCTATTCTGCACATGATGCTTAGGTGTCACTCATTTCTAATAGCTCCCTTCATGTGCCACATCTGCCCCAACTTTGCTTTTTCATGGGCTCAAACACTCCTTTTCAAATATACGTGGTGCCTTATAAATATGTTCATGTTGTTCAAGACCTGAGATAGGTTTCGACAGATCCATCTGGGATTTCCCCATCCCACCTCTAAGCCATTGTTAGCTACTGTCATTCCACACTATTTTAGTAGCACCTAGACAATACCCTAAGGAACTAGGCCAGTATCAGAAAAGCCAATTTGCAGATAGAAAACTTTGTGGAGGAACCAGCTTTTAAAATTTATCAATCTACCAAAATTATGTTTTTTTTTAAAGATTTTATCTATTTATTCATGAGAGACACACACAGAGACACAGAGAGAGAGGCAGACACAGGCAGACGGAGAAGCAGGCTCCCTTCAGGAAGCCCAATGCAGGACCATCTTGGGACTCCAGGATCACACCCTGGCCCAAAAGCAGGCACTAAGCCACTGAGCCACCCAGGGATCCTCCCAAAAATATGTCTTAAGGAAATAATAATCTTCGACCTATATGAGTAATAGGAATATGGCCTTCTGATATGTTTATGAATGCAGTAAAATCTCATAAAGTTTTATATGACTATATTATTTCAGTAAAAACAAATGCTATACTTGATATACTTTTCACATATTTTTATTTGACCACAGAATGCTACATTTGGAGGAAGCCTCAGAGTTCTATCAACGCCAACACCACCATCATTTTACTTGGGAGAAAACTGAGGCCAGAGAAATACTCTTTTGCCAAGTCTTAGGTTAATTATACTTCAAGACCCAGGATACATGTCTTCTGCGTAACTCCTGCCTAGTGTCCATTATAGTCTACTATTATATGGGTGGGTATGGTATAAGAAGCAAACAAATAATTTTATATATTGTGCATTACCCAGAATTAGCTGAATCTGAGGTTAAGGGCATAGACTGCCAGAAGCCTGAGTGTACTCAGGGTCTCTGACATCAACTGCCAGGTTCAGGGATTTTCCCAAGCCACCTTCAGATCTGATCATTCACCAGAAAGACTCAGATATGAGATATTACGTTATGACACGGAAAAATTTATTCTGGGCAGAAGATACATATTAAAACCATCCAAGAGAAGAGAGGCATGAGGCAGGATGAGTAGGGATCTAAAGTGGAGCTTCTGCTCATCTGCTCCCTGTTTCTCATGGACACCATACCCTCTCCCAACCATACTGTGTGACAATATCCATGCTATACAGCCAACCAGAGAGGATCACCCCAGCTGTAGTGTCTAGAGATTGTATTGAGCTTTCATTACATAGACACAGTTAATTGAAATATTTTCTACATAGCTGACTTTATCTCTAGCAACCCCCTGCCTGGAGGTTGAGCTGCTATCACTTGGCCAAAAGCTCCTCAACCTCTAATCACATGGTTAGTCTTTTTGATATGGCCAGTCCTCTCACAGTAAGTCTATTGGGTGTGGCAGAGGGACCCACATGGTTAACAAGAATATTCCATCAGTTGGGAAATTCCAAAGATATATAAATGTTACCTCCCAAGAGCTGGGATAAACACTAGACCTCTCTTTATTTATTTTTTTTAATTTTTAAAAAAGATTTTTATTTATTTATTCATGAGACACACACACACACACACACACAGAGGCAGAGACACAGGCAGAGGGAGAAGCAGGCTCCATGAAGGGAGCCCGATGTGGGACTCGACCCCAGGCCTCCAGGATCACACCCTGGACTGAAGGCAGCACTAAACCGCTGGGCACCAGGGCTCTCTTCAGAGGCCAAGTTCCTTACCACACAAAAATATATATGAGCTATACAGTATACATGTGTCTATAACAATTATGCATCCATATTTCTAGGTGATCTTAACATATAATTCATATTTCATGTATGTGTGCATACGAAACTGTTCTCCCACTTTATTTCTCAGTAGATATGTTTGCTAATATTTTCAACAATATATAATGAGGAGGAAGGATTGTATTTCACTACTCATGTTTCCATGCAGAATGTCTTCCATTAGAATGATATTCCAAGGCTTTCAGGCACCTTATTCAGTACTGCCAGATGAGAAAGAGTAACTTCTGGGTTAGTGAGTATGATCAAAGGAAATGACATGCTTTGCTCCAATATTCCTGGGTTACTCTGGGTTTCTTTTAACCACAAAAAGCATGATTCTTCTTTTCTCCTATCCCTCCCGCATCCCTCCCGCTCTAGGACAGATTTCTTACAAGTAGGTGGCCATAAGTCTGGTTGGACTAGATAAGTTCAAAGGTATGATTCTTTTCCTGGAGCCTCATCCAGTTCAGGATTTGTTCTGAGTTGTTTGTTTTTCATTAAGTTGTATTATTAATCACTGCATGAAAATAAGCCAGTCTGTGTTTAGATAGACTTCCAAGCATTTTTTTCTAGCTCTTTTATGATCTTACATAGTATTGTCAGATGTAAATGCGGAGTTAACCGTCTTCCCATTTAACCTATACATAAATCAGAAAGATGACCAGCCTTCCTAGATGTAAGTAATTCTAACCACCCTATAAAGTACATCATGCAGGCATGAACTCAGACCAGAGCAACTAGAGAAAGCCAACTCTTTCAGTCTTTAAATGGTAGTAGAAATAGTTGATGCTGTTGGCCTTGTGAGCTACCTAATATACCAAACAATTGGACCACAGAATATCTGATAAGCTGTATGATATACAGATTCAATCATGCTGCCAGTTGAAAACCTCAATGGAAAATGTGGGATGTTGGAAGTTATAACAGACGAAATCTGTGCAAAACAAAAGAGGCTGAGAAGTCCCATCACAAACAGAGAAAACAGCAAGGCTCTTGCTCAGAGATATATAACAATTATCCATGTGGTTAGATTACTTGATAACATTTTAACTTTAAAAATCGTATAGCATCAAAGAAAGTATACATTGTTTGGAAAGTATACATTTTTTTTTTTATTTTTAAAAAAGTAAATACTAAAAAGAAGTGCTAACAAGCTTCATGATTTTTAAAAGAAAGTTAAAAAAAAAAAAAAAAAAGAAAGTTGCGGAAACTGACCCAGAGATCACACACCTGGCCATATGGTAAAACAGCAGGCAGTGTACCAGAAATTCTCCTAGAAAGCCTCTGTTGCACTTTACCTTTTTAAAAATGCCTGTTTTTGCATAATTTTACATGAGTTTAACCAGCCACGTTATTTGTTTTCTAATTCCATTAAAACTAAAAACAAATGAGAAACATACTGATGGATTATAATGGCAGTAAGAAGTAATTGACAGTAGCACAATAGAGAAAAGACGGAATAAAGGAAACTATCATAACATCATATATATATATATATATATATATATATATATATATATTTACATACCAACCTAATTATCATGCTACAGAACAGGATAAAAGTGAAATTTTCAAGGAATTATGCTGTGAAGGCTTTACAACACCAGGGAAATATATGTTAAATTTTTTGGAGATTTCAAGAAAAGTATTAATATAATATATGCAGCATTATTTGATAAGATGTAGTTATCTTTAAAAATCCATTTAACTGGCACGCTTTATCATAAATTATAACAGTAGAAAATGTCAAATGATACAATGCTTTGGAAAGGCATGAAGGACTTTGGGATGAATTAGAAAGTCCTCATATTATATAAGCAAGTATTGAGATTCAAAAAGATAATCACTTTCTATGAAGTGGGGTATCTAGACTAGAAGCCAGTGATCTTAAAATATCTATTATGCAGAACACATTTTGGGCATATTACACTTCTGTGGCACTCAATATAAACTTTTGACCTGAAACATTTCCTTACCCATGGGAGCCTTGAATCAAATATGTATTAAACCCATCATAACAGAGCGATTTGAAACTTAGTCCTCCTTACGCTACAAAGAAGAGGGATCACTTCACTGCAGCTTTTTGAACAAATCACTGGACAATTCAGACATTGGAATTGCAATCCATTATGTCCATGATTATCTCCTTCAGAAAAAAATTTTTCACCACTTGCCGCTGAGAAAAATGAAGGCCACAAAAAAAATGTCATCGCAGGTGATAATATCTTCGATATCATTTTTTGGCTTCAAGAAAAGTCATTTCATCTTCTCCACTATTGAGCAAGGAATCTACTGAGCCAAGTATATAAACCACCAAGAAAGAGAAACCATTAACTATTATCAAATCAGTAAAGTTCCATTTGTCATCCCTAAGAACTTTTTGCCTTTCTCAGGAAGCAGTGAGGAGACATTAGCTATGATGCTCTTGGCAGCAAATAAAAGAAAATGCAACCCCAAAAATGGCCTAAATTGAAATGATGACTTAATGTGTCTCATTTGGACAATTTCAGAGGTAGAGCAATTCCAGGACTGGTTAATTGGGTGGGTCAGTGAAATCATCAAATCCTATCAAACCTTGGCTTCTTCTTATTCTTCTGCTCTGTTCTCTTTCAAGGTAATTCACCTTATGATAGAAAGGAGCCTATGGCAAATTCTAGGTTATCAAATGAAGATGTAAGACCCAGCAGAATAAAAGAAAGAAAATAAAAAAAAGATGATTTCTTCTGTTTGGCTCATTTTGACACCAAATAAAACAAAACAAAATATCCTTCCTACATCATTCACTGTCAAAGGGGATGGGACTCTGACAGTTTAGGTCAATTCCACCTTACTCTTGTCATGCTACAGTCTTTTTTTTTTTTTTTTTCATGCTACTGTCTTAAAATGAAACCAGCCAATAGTTTAGGAAGATGAAATCATGTATGATTTTTCCTAAATTTTATAGTTTAGGAACTTAGAGTTTGCCTTATATTTAAGAGGAAAAGTGAAGTAGTAGTAAGACCACTTTCTTTAGATTTCTAATAGGTGTTTTAAGATTTCCTTAAAAAAAAAAAAAAAAAAGTAAAAAAAATCCAGTTACAAGGCCATAAAAGCATGAAGAGAACTGTTGAGGCAAAGTGAGAAGACCAGTTAGAAATTATTTTAAAAATATTCATCTGATATGTGTTGATAGGGATTATGGGAAAGAATTGGTAAATAATAATTTAGGAAAGGGACGTCTGGGAGGCTCAGTGGTTGAGCATCTGTCTTTGGCTCAGGGCGTGATGCTGGTCCCGGGATCGAGTCCCACATTGGCCTCCCTGGGAAGAGCCTGCCTTTCCCTCTGTCTATGTCTCTGTCTCTCTGTGTCTCACATGAATAAATAATCTTAAAAAATAATTTAGGAAATTATGAGTAATTTTATTTTATTTTAAAGATTATATTTATTTATTCATGATAGTCACAGAGAGAGAGAGAGAGAGAGGCAGAGACACAGGCAGAGGGAGAAGCAGGCTCCATGCAGGGAGCCCGACATGGGATTCGATCCCAGGTCTCCAGGATCGCACCCTGGGCCAAAGGCAGGCGCCAAACTGCTGCGCCACCCAGAGATCCCGAGTAGTTTTACTTTAATTTTCCTGACTGTAGCTGTAATATTTTAATAAAAATATATAGAAAAAATATATATAGCTGCCTGAGGAACCTAATTCTTTATCTCTGAAAAAGAATTATCGATGGGGAAGAATCAGTCCAGTGCCATACTTTTTCTCTTGCTTTTTTTTTTTTCCTACCTTCAACATTAAAGCAGAAATTCTTAATCAAAGGTCCTTAACACTGTTTTAACAATGGATTTCAGTGGTACTCACAATACCTCAAAACTATATGTGAATTTTGGGGCATGTGGGTGGATCAGTCAGTTGAGCATCCAATTCTTTGTTTCTACTCAGGTCATCATCTCAGGGTTGTGAGATTGAGCCCCATGCTGGGTTGTACACTCAGTATGGATTCTGCTTGTCCTTATCCCTTTGCCTTGTCCTTCTCCCTTTGCACCTCCCCCTGCTCATTTGTACATGCTCTCTCTTTCTCAAATAAATAAATAAATAAAATCTTAAAAAAAAAAAACCTCCTATATAAATTTTATGTGTATGCTCATTTTCCTGGGAAATGGATACAATTCTCCTTATGTGCTCTGAAGTTTCTGTAATCCATCCCAATTTTGTCATACAGCCAAGAGTCATCAGTTTAGGGATATAACCAAGGTGGTAATGGTCTGGATCTCCATAGGTCTATACACACTGATGGGGAACAGAAGGCTAGCTGAGGACAAAACACAGCTGATATCCCACAAAGGACCCCTCCCCAGGGGGGGATATGTGTGACATTCCTCAGGAAGTTTCCAATTGTCTTAATGTTAATGCCCTGATAGAGTGAAAAGCAACCTTTAATTTGACAAGACAAGGCCTCCAGTTTTTTATAGATCCTCCTTAACATATGAAAATCCTTTTGAAATCTCTCTTTTCCCTGCCTCACCCAACTCTCAGGTATATAATCAGTCACCTTTCCCTCACAACCCTGGTGTGGCAGCTCTTCCTGCCCAGGGGTCCTGTCCATGTGCTTTAATAAAACCACCATTTTGCACCAAAGACATCTCAAGAATTCATTCTTGGTCATTGGCTCCAGACCTCACTTATATTCTAACACTTCATCATTTAGCGCCCAACATGGGGCTTTGAGTTTTTACACCTGGACTCTGAGCTTCAGTACAAAGTTGGTAAGTACTTTCTCTCTTCTTTTTACTCTCATTCTAGAGGCCCTTCAAGGAGTACAGTCTTAATGGAACACTTTCACACCGATTGCTCAGGCTGCAATGCTCTAGCTGTTGGTTACTCTATGGGAGAGGAGAAAGCCTGCCTTTTGGCTGGAAGTCGGTACCATGGCTGGGATGGTAACAAGACCCAAAAACTTGATATCCTCTCTTAATTCCTGTCCTTAAACAAAGTTGTCTATCTTGGGGATGGGACAGCCACCTAAATCAACAGGACAGCTGCCTGCCTTGACTCCCATGCAAGGTTTCCTCCTCATTGGTCTCATGAGATCCCCTCCACATCCCTGGTCTAGCCACTTCTGGCCGAGAGACCTCCACTGGGAGCTGGCGGAAACCAGTACCTGACTGAATTAAACCCAATGGGGGGCCATTTCCTAGGGAAGCTGGTTGTGTCGGAATATTGCTTAGACCATGATGGATTTCTATCTCTACTATTTTCTGTCAATGTCCTCTACTTAAGCTACAAATTGGGTGACCCTTGTAAAACTTTTCTAGTGTTCTTCATGGTTTAATAATGGCAGATTTTGCCCTCAAGGCAAGGTAAAATAAGGTGTGACATTCATGGCAGGGTATTTAGGTTCATAGGACGGCACTCATTGTAGTCTGGAATGTGATGGGGAAGCAGGAAAGGGCAGGCTTCCTTCCTATAGGGGCCTTTAACAGCTGCAGTGGTCATTGTGATTTTGTCTGGGGGACACCTCAAGTCCCTTTGACACCAAGAACCTCTGACAAATCCTGTGTGTGGGACGCCACCCAGGAGTCAAGTGGGGGTGTTTCTTTGTTAATGGACCTTCTCTCTTCAGTCCCCACTGACCCTCCCTTGGGGTGCATTTTAACCCACTGAGGGTAATTAGGATTGCAAAATTTAGGAAAGGACCAAGCTCCTCTAACAGTGAGATCTATCCATTAGATCTTCTCTACAGGAAATTGGGCAAATGGCCCAAATGTGTCAGCCAGTAAACTCTCCCCCTCCCCCCGACATTGATAATAATGATCTAATTAGGCCTCCTCCAAGTAAACCCAGGTTGTTGGAGGAAACATAGGCCATTCCAGATGAAGGGGACTCGTCTCCTTTCACTGTTCCTCCTAATAGATAAGGGGGCTCCTCCCTCACTCATTTTCTGGGTTAATAACCATAATTGGAGCCAACTGTGGTTAGCCTACCTCGGGCCGGGGACTTTAAGGAGTATTCCCAAGCAGCTGCTGAAACTCCCTTTGTTTCGGGGAAGTTCCCTGTCTTCTCTGGCCTGACATGGACTGCCTATTCCCCCCTTGGTGGGAAAACCTGGTATTTCCTCTCTTGGAGCTGATGAGCTCTAGAACCAGGAATCCTTTCTCTGCCTTCAGGCAGCACTTCACCTCTTGCCTTCCCTTCCTCCTCCTGCTTCTGCACCACCTTGGGTGCAGCTGCATAACTGGCTCCTATACCAGCCTTGGTGCTTCTGGCACCATTAGCTCCTCCTACCCTCGTTTTCTCAAGGAGGAAAGAAAAGCACCCCCTGGACTTAACACTCAGATTTCCCCACCAGTGTCTCAGGTCAAAATTGACAATGGGAAAGGAAGATTCAGGTGGAATATGAATTGGTATTTGAACCAACATTAGTTCCTTGGTTTAAGGTACACCTGTCCTTAAAGTTACCAGCATTAAATGTGAAACTTTTATCCTACCAAGGTTTGCTGAAGGTAATAAAGGTAATAAACTCATGTTATTTCTGCTGGTAATAAAGGTAATAAACTCATGTTATTTCTGCTGCAATTTGTTAGCAAAAAGATAACTTGAAATGATGGTTAATTGTCTCAAAGTTTTCCAAAGTAATTGTTAAGACAGCTTTCAAATTCTTTGGTAACTTGAAACTATGAAGTTTTGCTTGGATAATCATCTAGGTCTTTTCCAAATAGGATAAAGTGCTAAAGCATTGATTACTGGATGTAAGTTTGTGCTTTTGACTTGTTACTGCAAAGAAAAGAAGGGAAGTAATGCTATGTGTAAGAGAGTTGTAAGGAATGGAAATAGAATTTTTTAAGGTTTTAACAAACTTCCCGAGTTTTGAGTTGTAAATGAAGTCTTTTAGGCCTTTTAATTTGGTATGTTAAGTCACTTTGGAAGCACTGTTGAATAAGCCTTATGTTAGGGTAAATGCTGTAACTATTCTAGAGGTTATGTGCAATTCCTAAAGTTTTAATATGTTTGAATTTAAGAGCATCACTTGGTTTTTTGGTCATTCAAATGTTATATGTCACAGAAATAACTTGAGTTTCCTTGTCAAGAGCATCATACTGGACTCGTCAGATTATTAACTGTGTCCACTTCTAAGTTTTTGTCATTTATAATTGTTATTCTCTTGCAAAATGAATTTCATCTTCAAGGAGATTCATAAAAGATCTTTAGGATGAATACAGGTATTCAATGTCTTTAAAATGGATAAAAACTTCCAGAACTAACCTGCATTCAAACTAAACAAAAATAGTAATATGGGACTAAATAAATTGGGAAAAATGATTATATATAGTTGTTGTTATACTCTTGGTTAAAACTTTGCTGTTCCTCTAATATTTGCTGTTCCAGACTAAGGAAACTTTCTCTTGACATCAGTGATAAATAGAAATAATAATAAAACAAATTGAAACATTAACTTTTCTCTCTAATGAAATTCAAAAGTTCTCTGAATAAGCATTCTTCTATGGCGACCATAGTCATTTGCATAGATTCAATAAGAATCTGTTCTTGTAACAGGACACTAATGGAAATATTGGTTATTTTACCAAGGTTTTGACTGGAATGTCATATTTGAGAGACATGCATAAACTCAGGTATGACCAAACAGCTTTAAGGAGCTAAGGTTGACTTTATAAAACCTGGGGCCACAAAGCTACTTGGAAATGTTGGCCTGATACCTTGCTTACGGAGTCGTGTCTGTTCCCCCCCCCCCCCCCCCCCCCCCCCCCCCCCCCCGCCCCGGCCTTACCATGTGAGTAAAGAACAGTACTTCCTGGCAGGTGCAGGACATCAGGATGCCTTGGGAACCTCATGAAAAGGAATCTGCCCAAAATCTACGGGTATTGCAGGCATGTCTGATGGCAAGTACTTGGCTTGGCTTCTGGCCTGGAGAGGCTACTTAAAATTTCAACCTAGAGATTCCTTATAAAATGTTCCAGCAAAGCAGATTCTAAAACATCTATATGATCAGTCATCATCCTTGCTGAGCTTATGTAAATAGGCCAGGTTTGTTAAAATTGGAATTGTTTTGCAAACAAATTAGTCTTGACTATCTCTGGAAATGAGGGTTATGTTAGAGAGAAAAATTGTTTTCAATAACACACCTAAAATTCTAGTTCTGATTGTCTTTAAACGTTTTAACTGTTGCAGAAGGTAAAACTTGCACTATCATAAAAAACACTGCTGTGTATACATTCCAGATTACCACAAAAATATTTATGGGTTTCTATCTGACATGAATACTCAAATTGGTGCTTTAAATCATCTCTTTCCTTTTATGATTGCTTTAAATGCCTGAACTGGAGGAAAATTATCAAAGGTCAACTGTCAAAGGTCTTCACTTTCTCATTATAATATTTGTTATTTATTTGTTATTTCTGGTGTCTCCCTGACTATTGCAAAGACTCCTTCACTGCCATAACTTCCAGCTGACAGATGATCCTGCCTTCTCAAGGAGGTTCATGCATTGTCCTTGTTGGGTTCAGCTGCCTTCTCCTTTTTATAACTCCCCGATATGTTCACCAACTGACAAATATTGACCCATAGGTAGGGACATCTCTAGGCCCCTACTCTGCAGGAAGAAGTTACAGAATATGAGACCTTCCACCTTCAATGACCTTAAAGATTTAAGGGTCAAAATTTTTCAGGGGGGAAATGATGAGGAACAGAGGGCTAGCTGAGGACAAAGCACAGCTGATATCTCACAAATGACCCCCACCCAGGGTGGGATGTGTGTGACATTCCTCAGGAAGTTTCCAATTGTCTTAATGTTAATGCCTTGCTAGAGGGAAAAGCAATTTTTAATTTGACAATGACAAGACCTCCAGTATTTAATAGGTCTTCCTTAACATATGAAAATCCTTTTGAAATCTCCCTTTTCCCTGCCTCACCCAACTCTCAGGTATATAATCAGCCACCCTCACAATCCTGGTGCAGCAGCTCTTCCTGCCCAGGGGTCCTGTCCCTGTGCTTTAATAAAACCACCATTTTGCACCAAAGACTTCTCAAGAGTTCTTTCTTGGACATCATCTCCGGATCTCATCTACATTCCAAAACTTCATCACAGCTGGTCAAACGTTTCAACAGTTGTGGCTTGCAATCTGCTGGATGCATAAAGCTAACTTCCTTTCTAAACCCTAGTTCCAAAATTACGAGTAGGGAGGTACTGGTAGTAGTAAATATCTTGGCAGTATGAAAAGACCACAGAACCCAGACTTTTCACCTACCACCCTTATAAATGTTGGCACTGTGCTCACCCATTTATGGCATAATTTTTTTCACTATAAAATATGGATATTAATGATGTTTGACGCACATGATTTATCAGCTGAAGCAAAGGTATATTTTGTAAACCACCCATATTTCCTAGCTGGGAGTAGAACTGGTTTAATCATAAGGATCATGAAATTCAAGCTTGAAAGACCTTTACTTGAAGGGGTCTCCTCCCTGGAAAGATCTTGGCAATGTATTTATATGATCGGATATTGACAAACTTTCAAAGTGATATATTTTGACCAGAATTGGTTAGGAAGACTCTTAATGATCTCCCTTCACATTTCTCTCTATGCTGGAGGCATGTGGATGGCTATTGATCTTTCGGGGATCCACCCTAAGAATCTGATGAGTTGGGGGAACTATTAGTTTGAATTTAGTATGATTGATGAATGTATTTTATCAATAATTCCATGTATAGTTGTTGCTATTAGACTGGGTATAAGAACAAGAATGTTCCAGGGGTATTTGGGTGGCTCAGTCAGTTAAGCATCTGACTTGGTTTCAGCTCAGCTTATAATCTCAGGGTCAGGAGATCAAGCTCTGAGGTGGGCTCCACACTCAGTGGGAGTCTGCTTTATCTTTAGCTTTCTCTCTGGCCCTCCACCAGCTCATGCACTCTGTCTCTGTCTCTGTCTAAAATGAGTAAAATAAAATATTAAAAAAAAAAAAAATTAGAATACTCCATTCCAACGCATTGTGTCCACCTTCCTAGCACTTGACACAAGGAGTCAGGACCAGAGGTCTTAAAATATCAACATAACTTGCAATGCCTAGCATCACAGCTGTGCTGTGAACAGTGGAAGAGAAACAGCTAGAAACATGGAGTCAGAAGCTAGTCTGTAGAAAACTGTCCAGTTACAATACATGTAAAATCATAAACTACAGAATTCAATTTTATTTGAAATCCAGCCAAAACGAAAAAGTGTTTTGTTTTGTTTTTGAGGACTTAGGAATATCAATAACAAAACATATAAAATTATAAACATTATATATGTGTAGGAGAGGAAAAGTAATTTTCCCTCTACCCTTCTGGGTTCTTGGCTGAGACTGCTGTAATAAATGACAAAGTAACAGAAAAAAAACAAACAAGTTTAATAACAGATACCTCCTGTTTACATGGGAGAGTCCCAGGAAAACTGAGCAACTCTGTAGAGGTCCCAAGCCTTCTCATTAAATACCATCTTCATCTAATAGCAAAAGGATGGAGTAGGGGTGGGGGAAGGCCTTTAAATGGGAGACTAAGGGGAAAAACAGTCACAAGTAATAAAGGTGTGGTTTTGTTTTGCAGATCTAAGTCAATGCCTTCACTGATATGAGCTTCTAGAGAGTAACTCATCCTTTTCCACCTGGTACAGAGAGGGGACACACTTACAAATGAAAATTTCCTTCATAAATGTAAATTTCTTTTACAACAGGGTAGCTCCTACTGCATTTTCAAAGCTCCTGTGTCTGCATTTCTGAAAAATAATTAGCCTCAAGATAATCCTTATGCCAAAGAGGCATGTTTTAGGGTGGCAAATTCTATTCCCCTTCACATGCAAATATTCTTTACATGCTAATCTCATAAAATAGACCAGAATTTCTGATGTAAATTTCTTACTGATTTGACATAACATTGCCAGCAAAATACCATATTAAGCCACTAGAATTAGAATAGCAGCATCTAGCTAGTGATACATGCATATTTTTACATATAAAAAATTGATTGATATTTAAAATTCATCACCATTCAAGAAAATTAAACAATTAATAAAAATATTTACTATTAATCATGTAATACAAAAGATGGAATTATCTTTCTATTTCTCTTAAAAATGATATTAAAAATCTCCTTGTAAGATTAAGCAAAAATTTTGTAGCACAAGATAGAGGAAACTTAGGGATGTCATGTAGTTACTTAATAAAATATTTTATGGATTTTAAAGTATTTTTACGTCTCAACTATTATCTTTATCTCATTCTAAATAAATGTTTACTTTCTTACCTGGATGGCTCAAATTGTGCCAATGCCACCTCCACTCAGCCTTCCCCCCAAAATTGTGTGTTTAAGTCCTTACCCTCAGTAACTTAGAATTTACCTCATTTGGAAATAGGGTCATTGCAGATGTAATTTAGTTAAGATGGGGTCATAGTTGGGTAGGGTGGGATCTTAATCCAGTATAGCTGCTGTCTTGCAAAAAGGAGAAATTTGGACATACACATACAAAGGGAGAAAATGTAAGTTATGCTTACACAAGCCAAGAAACCTCCTGAAGTGAGGAGAGAGGCCTGGAACAGATTCTTTCCTAGTCTTCAGAGAACAGCCCTGCCAACTCTTTGATCTCTGATTCCTAACTTCCAGAACCATGAGACAATACATTTTTGTTGTTTATGCCTGTCAGTGTGTGGTATTTCTTTTTATGAAAACCCCAGGAAACTAATACAATATTTATAAAAGTTTCAGTTTCCACACATTTTGTAGGCACACCTCCTGGGTAGCAACAATAACATTTCTATAACAGCCACAAATCAGCAATTCTGCTCTCAGCACTTAAACCCTGTGAACATCCTATCCAATTTTTTCATACAACAAACATCATGTTACATAGTCCCTACAGATTATGGCTTCCTCATGATGTCCAGCATTGGTGTTTTCTTCCTATCCATTGTTGTGATGAGGATATCTAAAACTCCAAACACCAACCACACCTTCAGCATCTGTCACATACAACCAGAGTGGGTGCCCCCAGCTGCCAAACTCACTCAAATCAATGCTAGAGCTATTGGTAACTTACACACTTGATGTTTTATAGATCACAAAGAAATTTAAAAGTCTGTAATTTTCATTAATTTTATGGCACTTGCTTTTTCTAGGGCTCATCTTTTAGTCCAGGGATCCTAACTTGGGAAGGTAACAATCTGAATTTTTAAAAAGTTACAAACTGATTCAATAAATATTTAAGTGTCTATTTTATAGTGGATGCCAATGGATAAAGAATATCATTCCTGATATCCTATCCATGGAGCTTATTTTCTTATGAGTGAAACAAGCAGCAATCCAACTGGTTCACAAAAATGTGAAAAGACCATTTTGTTAAATGCTGTATAAGGTGCTATACTCTTGTACCTCCTTCAAAATCAAAAGCACTACTGAAGGTCAGTAAAGTTATCTGATAAGGTGATAACTAATCTAATAACTGAAAGGTCAATGAGAATTAGGTTAACAAGAAAGGAATGCGGCAACATTTTTTTGCAAAAGACACCATATTGGCCAAAAGGCTTGAGAGGAAAAAAAAAATGGCTTGTTAGAACAGCTCACAGGACACAGGAGTAACTGGCAGATAGTTATTCTTAATGCAGGCAAAAGGTGTTTTCAATCAAATTTTTACATACTGATGCTTACTTAAGGTTTGCTTTTGCTTAGGATAGCCCTTTGTCTCTCAGACTTCCAGGAAGGAGATTCCATCTCTCTAGATATCTCTATAAAATAGAGAGTACAATTTTCCACGATGAGAGCAATGCTACTCATTTTTTATTACAATATAGTTGTATACAATGAAACACAGGTAACTAAAAACACTATCACTATCATAGCTCTCAACAAGGTGTTACTAAGATAATGTCTCTTTAAGATTCTCTTGAACAAACATTCAATCAATGTAAGGTGAATTGTAAACATCATTGTCATTTGGATTTAAAATATTTCACATAGTTAAAATCACAAATATACAAACACATGATGGAGACAAACAAATTGTATTAAGCGACTGAGGATAATCCAAGAGCAATTACATCAATTAAAATATCACATAATCTCTTCAGTTATATTCTCCCTTTCTTGGATTGGCACAATTCATAATTTTAGTATATCCATTTGCGTATCACAGATATTTACATTGAAACACAACGGTGTAATCATTATTTGAAAGGCAGAGTGAACACAAGCTTTCGAGGTAGACAAAAAGAGGTTTCAATTTTGGTTTAGCCATTTGTTTATGCTGGGTCTTCAGCAAGCCACTTGACTTTTCAGATGATGATTTCTCTGCAAATCTTAAGTAGAGTGAATATTACTTATCAGATGGTGGTTTTGGTGAGGATTATAAAAATAACACTTTTTAAAATGCCTGCTAGAATGCTTGGAAGAAAATATATTCTAAACAAATGATAGCAAATTTAGAATTCTATATCCAACTGTGTGTATATGACTGTGTTTATGAGAAGACAGCCAGTTCAACTGAACTGAATCCAGAACATAATTAGGATAGTTAATTTCGGTTAACATTTGTTTTCAAATTTTTGCCTGTGTCCCATGAAAATACAGTTACTGATATTCTTCAAAGGAAGACATTGAACATTGAATAAGTAACAATGTTGTTATGTCATATCCTATAGATTATACCTAGCATTTCCAAGTATACTTTTCTACTTCCTCCCATTACAAAATCCCATATTTTAAACATTTATAATTTGAAGAAAAAAATAACACTTTCTTCTAAGTGTTATTTTTAACCAAGAAAGAAGAATTATTTTAGAGTCTGATACTTACTAACTAGCTACTTTTGGCAAATGACTTCATAAAAAACATATTCTCTAAGATGACACTAATTAATAATGATAACTTAATATTTATTGAGAACTTATGTTAGGTCAGAGGCCATTCTAGCTTCTTTGATGTTTGATTTATTTAATTCATACCAAAACATTAAAAACATTTATCAAGTAATGATAATGATAGCAGTCAACATAAAAAAAACAAAAAACAAAACAAACAAACAAACAAAAAAAGGGAGAGAATCAGGATCCTATGAAAACTTCCAAAGTTTTCACATTTCACACTTGGTTAAAAGTGGGTTTGGCCAAGAATTGGAGTTCATGTAAACTTTTCCTGAAACAGGAACATCTGAACTCAAATGCAAGGAATAGCGTGATCATGCAAAGTCAAGAGCATGTACAAATACCCGTGGTGGAAGGAAGTATGGGGCTTCTTAGGAAATGAAAGGCCAGTGCAAGTCAGAGCACAGGGCTGAAATGGACATGATGCTGAGGATGTGCTGATTGTTCTCATTATGGTATGGTTTCACTGGTATGTGTTTATGTCCAAACTTATCAAATGTATACATTAAATATGTACAGGTATATCTAGTATACCTGAATAAAGCTACTTAAAAAAAGATAAAAAAATAGCAATCAAAGAGATCTAGGGATGAGGCCATTGAATTACCCTGCTGATGTTGAGGTGTTTTTGTTTTTGTTCTTGTTTTTAAATGCTTCTTACAAAATATCAACAAATACTCAAAAGCACAAAAAGCCAGCTCAAGGAATTACTGCAAAATTAACAATAGTCCATGAGTAAAAGGCATTCCCAAATGTCTTCTCTCTACCTCAAAATAGCCAATTCTAAGGTACAAAATTACAGCTTAGCCTTTAATATTTTTTGTCTGATTTCTTTTACTCATTATTATGTTAGGGAGATCCATTTACTTTGCTGAAAGTTGTTATAATTTGTCCATCTTATTTTTCATTCTGTTATATTAAAGGCCATATTTTTTATTCATTCTACTCTTAGTGCTCATAAGAGGATTTTTCTAGACATAAAAACAACATTTTAAAAACTTCACTACATTTTTTAAAAGATCTCTTGGTATACTATGTCCACATTTCTGTTGAACCACAGTTGATACGTCATGAGATATTCATATGTTCAAATTTAGTAGATGCTAAATTGCTTTCCAAAATGACTGTGCTGCTTTATGTTCACACTACATCCTCTATGTTCCTCATAGACCATCTCTGTCAAATTGTAAGAATTAGGACGTCTGTCTGGCTCAGTTGGTGGAACATGCAACTCTTGATCTCGTGGTCATAAGTTCAAGCTCCATGTTGGGGGCGGAACTTTTAAGAATCTAAAGGCAACCCAAGATAGGAAGATCTCTCAAAAAGATTTGTCACTGTGATTTTTTTTTCTAATGGAGTAAATTCCAATAAGATTCATACAATCACCACAAAGTTTGTAATATAATTGTACTTGTGAAAGCCCCAACAGCATGTGATGAAAAGGACAGAGAGCAAACTATGAAAAGAGGTGTTTAGACCTTAAACTCTCTGTAGGCAGGAAGCTATCTCAGAAAGCTAATAAATTCCAATCCATGTCTTTTCTTGTAGGAAAGAAAAGAATGAGGCAGAGTGCAGAACCAAGAGCCTAGAGGACAGATCCAAGAACCATGGAGAATAATACCCAGGAGGTCTATATTACCTTATTTAGAGAATCTTTCCAAAAGGCAACATCCAGATTAGTGTGCCTATAGACTTTCTGACTTGAAACAGAATGCTCACTTTTGTTTATGTAATTTGTTAGAGACTGATATGAGATGAGCATGTTGGCACATGCGTGCATGTTAGATAAATGCTATGTTATTATTTTTGGCCTTTTTTTTTTGCAGGACTCTTTATCTACTAGGTTTTTTTTTTAGTCAAAAATATTTTTTAAGATGGTTTCTTAGAATTTCATATTTCATTCTTAATTAACTTTACTATTAAAATGCAAGACATTTGTTATTGATCCCCAATCAGAAAGCACATACATAGCCTCATGCCAAATATTTCTCAAATATATATTTAGTTGATCTTTTAATGGTTTTTATCCTCAAATCTGAAAACAGCAAGAGCCATACCTGATAAGTGCATATCTATGCCAGAGTCTCAGACTACAGGCTCCCTTGAACCA
Source organism: Canis lupus baileyi (assembly GCF_048164855.1). NCBI lineage: Eukaryota > Metazoa > Chordata > Mammalia > Carnivora > Canidae > Canis > Canis lupus. The sequence goes on along the minus strand of NC_132849.1, from coordinate 55,370,447 downwards.
TGCTGGAAATCAGCTAGAGGCCAAACCCAGCACACAGAACATTTCCCAACATGAATCTTATGGCATAAAATGGCTGCTCAATAATATATGAATATACATTGAATTAGTTCATCAATGAATGGTCCGCAGACATTGGGCTCAATTTAACTCTACCATCTTTCAAATTATGTTCTCGTCAAATTGCCCAACAAGTTACTCAATTATATAGTTACAATCTCACTTTTTACTCAACTTTGGCAAATCATTAGTGATTTTTTATAACTATCATACAGATGAAGCGACTGTTGCCCAGAGAGATTAAGTCGCTTATACAAAGTCATGATTATGATTTTAACTTTTCCTTACTGGGAAGGAAACTGTTTGCATGCAGGCAAAGCTAGATACATACATATTTTAAAGCCTGGCATGGTTCAGAAGAATATTCTAAAACATTTTCAGAGCCCAGCATGTTGGACTGGGAAATAAACTCAAAGCTTCTAGGTCTCTATATACTCTTGTTTTCTTTCTACCGCATTGCCATTCCTTTTTAATTTTCTTTGATAGTTCTTTACATTCTTCATTGCTAAATTTTGAACTGTCCCTGTGCCTATTCTTTTGAAAACTCGTCTTCCTCCCCCAGTATTTCTCACTCTTCCTTAAAATTCTACATTCAAACAAAACAAAACAAAACAAAAAAATTCTACATTCAAGGGACGCCACTGAATGCTCAGCGGTTGAGCATCTGCCTTCAACTCAAGGCATGATCCCAGAGTTCAGGGATTGGGTCCTGCATCAGGCTCCTTGCATGGAGCCTGCTTCTCCTCCCTCTACCTATGTCTCTGCCTCTCTCTGTGTCTCTCATGAATAAATAAATAAAATCTTAAAAAAGAAATCTATATTCCATAACTTGACTCCTCTGTGGTTCCATTCCGTATTATATCATTGAATATCATCCATGCATGTTGACTCTGATATTTATATCAAATATGGATCCATTCTCCAAACTAAAACCCAGACTATATCTCCAACTGCCTTAACAGCCTACCCACTTGACTTTTTAGTAGTCATTTCAAACATATGCTTCTTTTCATTCTAATCATGCCCTCCCAGATAGACTCTCTCCTCACTCATCCTAGTTGATGTCAACCCCATCTTTACAAATACTCAAGTAAAAAAAAAAATCAGATTCATCAGACTCTTCTTTTTTTCTGACACTCCAAATATAGTCAGTATATTTATTTATTTATTTATTTATTTATTTTTTTTATTTATTTATTTAGGATAGTCACAGAGAGAGAGGGAGAGGCAGAGACACAGGCAGAGGGAGAAGCAGGCTCCATGCACCGGGAGCCTGACGTGGGATTCGATCCCGGGTCTCCAGGATCGCGCCCTGGGCCAAAGGCAGGCGCCAAACCGCTGCGCCACCCAGGGATCCCCTAGTCAGTATATTTAAAATACACCCAACATCCAACTTCTCATATTCATTATGTGTTAGTTTGGGTCCCCTGAGAATTAGATACCAAGATAGGATTAAATATGCAAATATATTATGGAAAAAGTCCTTGAAACAAAATGATAATGGAGGCTGGAGAGACAGAATAGAATGCAGGTCTGATTCCAAGTAAAGGGGAAAGAGATGAGGAGTTAGTCTAAGTGGTTTGACAGTGAAACAATTTTTTTAAAAAGATTTTATTTTTTTATTTGAAAGAAAGGGAGAAAGCACAAGCAGTGGGGAGGGGCAAAGGGAAGGGAAGAAGGCAACTCCCTGATAGGCAAAGAGCCTGACAAGCAGGGCTGGATCCCAGGACCGTAAACTCATGACCTAAGCTGAAGTCAAATGCTAAATGGACTGAGCCACCCAGGTGTTCACAAAATAATTCTAAGGAGAGCTTGGCAAAGCTATTGGAGGGATTTAAGCCAAAGCCACCTGTGAGGGGATCTCTCTGCCCAGAAATGAGCTTGCCTTAGCATCTCTGCCACACTCAGTCATTGGCTAGGCAACCCCTGGGAAATAATGTGGCCCTTTTAGAACCACTGATGATTTCAGAGTGCTTCCAGTAGTCAGAGATCTGGGAGGTGCATTCTTACAGTGTCATTCTCATAGTGTCATTACCTTGCTCCTCACCATTATCATCTCTCAGTAAGATTATCAGAAAAGTTTGTTAATTAGTCTTATTTATTTGCCTTTCCCTCACTTTACCTTTTCTCGGCATCACTTCTATTGTGCCTCTTTTAAGACATAAGTCAAATCTTGTCACTGCCTACTTTGTTTTCTACTTCCCCCAAAGAGATGAAATCATATGAGAAAAGGGGTTCTTATCCAACTGCTGCATTGTAGTGTCTATACAATTACATACATAGATTAAGTTCTCAGGAAATATTGTTTGCATTTATTAATGGTGATAATCCAAGGACTTCTGTATAAGAGAGACGGGCATGCACATTCTAATTTTAACAACTATTACTTCTCTTTGAAGAACTCAATTTCTGTATCTCAGTTTTGTCAGCTGAAAAATAGTAGATTAATGCAGTCCAGAAACTATCATATGTGTGTTGTGGGTATTAAAACACACACACACACACACACACACACACACACACACACACCTTTACAATATTTCAGATGTTCCAAAAATCCTTTCATCATTGCAATCCTTATCCAGTTAGATTGGAGTCTGTTTCCTCTCATTCCAGACCCAACTCTTCAGGTAATAATTCAATTACAACACAGATCAGAACATTTTCACTCTGAGGTAATTTGTTTTTAATTTCCTTGGGGGATTATAAATCACTTTTCTTTCTGACCAGAGATTTTTTAGGAGTATAAATTAATGGAATTTGAGTTTTTATTAATTGAGATTCAAAATTCAGCTGTGCTTTAAACAGTATATAAACAGAGAAAAAATATTTTAAAAGTCCCCCGACATAATCCCTTCATCTATAATAGGGTAGTGATACTTTTCTGTCCAAAAGGCTCTAAGGTTCATAAAATGTATAAGATAGATTTATATCAAGTAGTCCATACCCTTAAAGGTGCCACTTTACCCGAAGGTGATGGAAGGTCAGTGATTCTCAATAAAGATAGTGAAAGCATTAGATCATTTCCATATACTTGAAGGGCATAGTTTCTTATTCGATACAGCTTTGGTTTCTAGCACACCACTGCTCCTAAAATGACTAATGAAATGAAATATTAGTATTCCAAATTCAGTGTATCATAATTCTAGGATGACTGAAGAATAAGATAAAGTCATCATCAAATAAGGTCATCTGTGCATAAAACACATTTATCCCCCAATTTCTCTCCTGGAGACATACTACTCCTGACCTGAGATGTCCTATGTCAATATGATGTATTGGATGAATTATTTTCTGTTTAATGCTAGGGCAACAACATGTCTTTTCTTTATTGACCTTGATACCTCATTTTTAGAAATACAAGCATCAAAGTTTCAAAAGATCTGGCCATAACCCTGTTCTATCTTTCTTCCAGTGGATTTTTTAATTGCATCTCACCTTCCACCCAAGAGCCCAGATCCTCCCTGCTGTTCTGTGCTTTCTGCAGAAAACAGACTAATTCCTGCTCATTAAATATGCAATGAAAGATAGAGGATTTGTAAGTAATTGGCTTATAAAAAACAGACCAATGTTTATTTTGCTAAAAATTTGCTCATGAATTTTTAAAACATGGAGCTTTATTACAAAGCCTGAAAGTATAATTGATTACATTTTGTCACAATAATTTCTAGCATAATTATTAATTACTTAATTCATACACTGAATTTTCAGTCATTCATTCTGGTGAGATGAGCATCAAAAAAACCCCCAAAAAAACCCAAAGCAAATCCTGAGGCCATGGTGCTACTAGTTGAGAGCAATGGAAACCACCAAGATTCTTAAAAAGATTTTTTTTCCAGAAACTATGTTGCTTGAATCCAACAAACACAATTATTGTAAAAGTTATATTTTATTAATAGTTTTATAATAAATTAGTAGTCATAGCTTATCACCCACCTGGGACACACTTAAAATGGAACAGGGGTGTAATGAAAATTATACCAAGACATCAGCAAAAACTGGATCTGTTCCAGACAATTTAAGTTCATCCTGCACTCTAGTTCAATCCATCATCTCTAGTTTCAAAACAAGCCTGCAAAGATGGTGATAATTTGCCCAAGATCACACCAACTTACGTAGAACGTGAACCTTTATCTCCCAACTAGAAAATATATGTTCTTTGTACTGTGCTACATTGCCTCCATACAAACACATGCTTTAGATCTGGCCTTTGAAAAAAAATTACAAAAAATATAGGAGGAATAAATGAATGTCTGTGGAGAAGACACTGTTGGGCTGGAGGTAACAGTCCATTGGGAAACAAAGAATATGGCTATGGCAGAAAGTGTATATGTAAAGGAGAGATCTACTCTGAGATGGGTACTTCCATGATAACATGGTGACGGACCAGATAGCATGTAAACACACCCAGAGCAATACATCTGAAAAGCTGGGTAAACTACAAAACACACACACACACACACACACACACACACACACTCTCTCTCTCTCTCTCTCTCTCTCTCTTTTTAAACAAAACATTCATTTTGATGCGTGGCTGAGTTTACAAGAAGAGAAAAGAAGTACCCAAGCTCCCAAAATATGAGAGAAAAGTAAATAATAAGGGAGTCACTGAGTGCTAAGTTGGCTACATTGAGGGTAAATTTCTATCTTTAGATCTAAAAATACTTAAGTTTTCAAAGATATAAGGGGTGAGGATACAAGACCTGGGGCCCCCTTGAGGCAGAGAAGAGAAGAGAGACACCTGTCTACCTCTGAGGTGATGGTTCTCAACAGGGGGTGGTACAGTTAAGCTACTGCATGCTGGTACCTTAGTTTGGCTATTTGTTTATATCAATGAATAGGGGATACTACAGGGATTTAGAAAGCTCATAACTTTTTAAAATATAAAAAAATGCAAGCTTATTGTAGAATACAAAGTATTTTTTAAACTGTAATTATTTATTAAATTCTATTTGGAAACTCAATTATATATCCATAATGAATAATCATCAGAAAAATAAATACCATAGATTTTGTATAAACATGAATTGTAACATCCATGATTATCAGGTTCAGCCAAAAATGGAAGCATACAATTTTCAAAGCACTGAAAAAAATTTAAACAATTTTTAAAACATATAAAGTGTGACTCTTCTTTATTATATAATACCTTAATTTCAATATACTGTCTTAGGGGCACCTGGATGGCTCAAAGGTTGAGCACCTGCCTTTGGCTCAGGTCATGATCCCAGGGTCCTGGGATCAAGTCCCGCATCGGGCTCCCTGTAAGGAACCTACTTCTCCCTCTGCCTGTGTTCCTGCGTCTCTCTGTGTGTCTCTCAAGAATAAATAAATAAAATCATATATATATATATATATATATATATATATATTCTGGGTTCTACTAACAGTTCCACCTTCAAGAACTGTGAGACAAGAAACCAGAGAAATTAGCATATATTATCTTCAGTCTCTTTGATGTGGTTTGTAAAGACGAAACATCTGTTGGCATAAATAACAGCTCATTTGAAAGCAGAGAATGAGATCTTTAATAATCAATATTTTGTGTTCACCGAAATGTCAGTATTTATTTTCTGCTTCCCATTCTGGTTCACTTTATAATCCTCTCTGTGGATTATGTGTTCAATTTAATCACTAGAGAGTGTTAGGTGGAATTAAAATTGGCACAGTCTTTGTGGTTACACAGATCTAGAGTGAAACCCCAACTTTTCAATATCTGTCTGAGCAAATACAAATGCTTGACCTCCTACAGACCTTGTATTTTTTATGTTTTAAATAAAGATAAGTATGCCTATCTTACAGAATGGGTATAGAATTATTAATAATACATGCATACAAAGCCTCTGGCATAAAGAAGATTTTAAAAAATATACCTATTCTTATCATCACTATACATCAGAATTACCTGTGGGATATTTTTATAATTCAGACCCACGTGGAAGAAATCATGTTGTCTAGGCCATTACAGAGACTGCAGATATGTACAAACAGCAACAGAGACATTTGTATTCATATTAGATTAAGGATAGCTACCTAAAAGTCTTTTGCTTTACAAATATCCTTTCTAAGCTTCACAAGTTGCAAAAGCTTCATTTATTTTTCCTGACAGGTATCTCGGATTAAGATACAATTTATTTGGTGGCTACGTTTCATTTGGAAACTTCTTCATAGGCTTGATTTCTGAAAATCTTCAAAACAGTTCTAATCGGTCTTTAGCTTTGCATTGCAGGTAACTAGACTGTGAGCTTCAGGGAGATAAAATTACTTTTCTCAGGTGACACATGTGGTAAGCACAGAAGTGAAGTCTGAACTCAGGTCTCTTAAGACCTATAGTCTAATGTTTTTCAATACCTAGCTCAAATACCTGCTCCTTTCAGTGTTTTTTATCAGGTGGGTTCTCAGTTTTGACTTTCAGGGAGCCAGCATGCCCTACCTATCTTCACCCCAGCACTTTTCACTCTGATCTGCACTTTCTTGCTTGCATCTCTCTAACACACTGGGTGTGGGGTACTATAGGGAAGGGGAAGTACTCTTACAACCACATTGTAATGTGCTCACTTAAAGACAAAAAATACTGAATTGGTACATGAACTGGGCTTGGCACTATTTCCTGTCTTTTTCATGAAGATGCCGTTGGTTGAAGATGGAAAGTTTAAACTCTGTGACTCAAACTCTCACTAGCCAAAAGATAATATCCATCAAAATAACCAAATAATCAGGTAGAAATTACATTTTGAAATATATCTCCATGATTGGACTCAGACAGAGGGCAGTTCAGAAATTCTTCATGAAGAAATATTTTCTCTTAACAGCAGGTTGCAATGCATAGGTCAAGAATTTGAGCCGAGAGAAGTCAGTACTCATTTGAAGAAAAATTGGAACTGTATGATGTTGGGCAGTATTTGTCCATCTTAGAGTGGAAAAAAGCTTTTTATTTGTTTTCTTTTAGTCTCATAGTATATAAATACATTTCTTTTTTAATACAATTATTTTTCTAAATGGTTATAAACTTACTAAAAAGTTACAAGTACTGTGAAAGGTTTTTTTTTTCTGAACCATCTGATAATAGGCTGCCTGCATGATGTCTCATTAAAACCAAATACTTTAATGTAGTTTCTTACAAAAAGAACTTTTTCTTAGATCACCTCAATTTAGCTTTCAAAATCTGGAACTTACCTATGAATCATTATTACCCTTTAATCCTCAGATCTTGTTCAAGTTTTGCCAGTTGTTCCAATAATATCCTTTATAAGAAAATAAATCAATTCTAAAGTATATATTGCATTTCATTTATTTATGATATGTTTCTTTGGACTCCTTTTTCAGTTTTTCCTTGCTTTTCTTGACCTAGATATTTTTAAATATTACATGTCAGTTATTTTTAATTTAATTTGGTGGGCCATGATTAAGACAAGGCTGGATCTGCAGGCAAAGGCTCTAGGATGTGATTGGGACAAACTGAGCCCAAGACTCACAAATTCATTGATACTTGACTCTTCGACTTCTCTAGACTTTGACCTTCAGCATTTCTTCCAAGATACCCACTCCATCCACACAAGACTGCTGTCTGTTTTTTAGCCTGGCTTAGCAAACAACTTTCACATGGTCTCCATCCTCACCAAGAACTGAAACTGGTTTATTGTATTAGTCAGGATTCTCCAAAGATACACCATGATAAGGGGTGTGTGTGTGTGTGTGTGTGTGTGTGTGTGTGTGTGTGTGTGTTTAAGGAATTGGTTCATAAAATCTGATGGAGGAGGCTGGCCAGATCAATTTTGCAAATGAAGTCAGAAGGCCATCTGCTTGTAGAAGTCTCTCTTGTTCAAAGGGATCAACGTTTTGTTCCACTCAGGTTCTCAACTGCCTGGATGAGGGTCTCACTCACATTTTTGAGAATTATAAACTTTTATTCAGAGTCTATTATTCAGAGTCATGTAAATTTCATCCAAAAGCACTCTCACAGAAACATCCAAAATAACATTTGACCAAATGTCTGGGCACCGGAGTCCAGTCAAGTTGCCATATAAAATTAAGCATCACAGTTACCTACTTACCAGATAGTCAGAAGTTATCTTATACCAGATGGGCCATCTTTTGCTCTGGTGACCCCTTCTGTCCCATGTCACCACTGTACCCTGAGTATAGCCAGAGGTTAGCAGGGCTGGTAGCGTGCTGAGGAGTTATGCTACCTTCCTCATTTTTGATGGTTTTCATCCTTAGGAGCTTCACAAGTAAAATCTGAAACTTGACTCCATACACCAAGGGCAAGGAGAAATGAAAGAAACTAAAGAAAGAGGCAAGCCACTCTAGATCAGTAGATAGTTGTTTTAAAATAACAAGGGAACTTATGTTTGGGGTTTGTCTTGGTGACCATAAGATGAGTAGATATTTGCATATGCCTGTCAGAATCTTAAAAGTTAAAAAAAAAAAAAAGAATCTTAAAAGTTTATATAGAGACCTTAACTTTGTTTTGCACAGATTCAGCCTAGATGGTTCTCAAAAACACCTTCCTTAGAACAGTTCCTATTATGGGAACACCGGACAAAGTATACATTCAAAAGAGGGGTGAGGGGCCTCAAATTTCCCAGGGCTAGCATGTGGGGCAACAGAGGATCATGTTCTCTTGATGGACCTCTTCCAGCAATTTCACAGGTGCAGGACCTGACCAGAGAGGAGATATTGTCTTATCAATGTAACAATGCATGTTCAAGACACAACAAAGGATCCTCAAATCTAAGATTTTCTTGTTAACCCTATTACTTTCTAAATATTCCCACAGAGACCAGAAACAATAAATGCTATTGCTAGGACCTGGAGACATACATTATGGAGGCTTGCAGCAAGAAATAAAGGTCTTTGACAGTTTATGTTCTGTATTAAAAATAAGAGAAAAATTTGCACTCTCTACCATATACTATATATGTACATTTTTAATCTGAATGCCTTAAAATAAAAATTCCCTCAATTCTCAGAAGAAATTCCATAATCTAATAAGAAATTGACTTGCTGCAGTCTCTCTCTCTAAAGAATAATCCACTGATTTCTGCCAACATTATGATTCTACATTCTCCATTCCACCATCAGATGTAGCCATAGAAACCCTCTCTTAGACAGAAGAATTTCCACAGCCACCAATTAAAGTAGAGTCTGCAACAGAATTTGAGAGTAATGAATTAGTACCAGAGCTTAGGAACAGGTTCCACACAGCTAACCGTACATGTAGCCCAGCTGGCACTAGCTGCTGGACTTAATGAAGACCTAATCAGTAAAGCAAAACAAAATCAGAATGGGGGAGGGGAAGCCCAAGAGTCTATACCCAAAGGTCATCAGAGTCACTGTTTGGGAATCTAAGAAAAATCCTCTCTGTTTTCACAAAACCATGTGTCTGTAGGTTCCCAGCTTCAGATACGTAGGTAGCTTTTGCAGAATCCAACATCAGGTAGCAGCTACCAAGAAATTCAAATTTCAGGATGAAGTTGTTGCAAACATTCCAAGCAAACCTCACATTCTAGCTGAATGGGAGGTGAAGGAAGAGGAAGGGATGACTGAAAAGAGGGTGAAGGCAAGGAATAGACCGGGTTATGAGATAAGAGGATGTGTAGGAAGGCAAGCAGTCTGGGCTCTGAAGAACCACAGCATTGTAATAACTATAAATGCCAGGAAGGAATGAATGACACTGTCATCTGGAAATGTGGACTCTTTCAGAGTCTCAAGTGAGTAAGCTGTAGTCTTTCTAATAATTTATGAAGTTGGGACTTCTCCTTGAATAAAAATACATCAGTAATATAGGTGTGAATCACATTTTATTTGCTCATTGACCACAAAATTTCATAGAGATACCCAAGTTGGATTGGTAAATAAACACTTTGACCAAACAACTATCTTGTTAAGGATGTGCTACAGGTAAAAGAATTATGACACCTACTCATGGAAGATAAAAATGGCAGCTTTTCGGTTTTGTCTTAATTATTTGATTATATCCCCCGATTTAAGTGAGGAACTGATTTCTAAAAATCATGAAATTTAATTGAAGCTCCTGGTTCTGGTTGAATTTAATCCTCCAATCATAATATTTAGCTTCATTCAAGGATTCTTAGGTTCCAATAGAATTAGCTTATTGTATAATTCTTTAAATGCAATTATATTTAGCATTTAAATGTACTGTTTGGAGCCTATTCATTGTAACACAAAGTCTCTAATTATTGTGTTCTTAAAACCATATTCATACCATTTAATGGTTTTATAGAGTCTTCTTGCAAAGGGACACACAAAAGAAAGTTATGATGAAATGGATTAAGAAATTTCTTTTTCCTATTTAACCAAGTATATTTTAAACCATTAAAAGAACAATGTTTGCAAATGACCCACTGAGACTAACATATAAGTTTCTTCAAATATATGATAAAACATGCAGGTTTAATATCATGTAATTTCCTAATAGTGGATCAAATTCTCAGCATCACACACATTGTATTTAGTCTTTGTGCTTTGAATAAAGTGCCGGAATAATGTCTTTTTATGGTAATTACAAATAAAGTAATTCATGTAATTATTCTGTAATAATGTAATTGTTGCCATGTAGACTATAGACCATAAAAAAGCATTAAGTAATTATAGGGTTATTTATGGCCTGAAAATTGTCTGGCAATTATACTAGAGGTAATAGTAGCATGAAATTCATAGCTTAATTGTTACTTGATTTTAAAATGTAAAATGTGGATATCTTTTTATTATAGACCTAAGCACCTAACCACATAATTATATCACATGCTCTGCATAGAATGGAAAATTGGGCACAATCCAATACTGAAACATACTCTCCTGTTTGGTTTTAAGTACTTGAAAAATTAGCAATTTTAAAATTGTTTGTTACTTAATCTCAATTTCCACATTTTTAAAACTAGGAAGCTTGGTTTAAATGTTATACGATACTATGCCCTGGGACACCTTACACCATGGGTGTGTACACAGTAGAACCCTCTCTGTTCTTTGAAAGCATTATCCAGGAAGCTGGCACCAATTACGATGAGATTATTTATAAGAATGCGGCACACCTGATATATTTCACTTTTGTACCAATGTGAACATTTACTCTCTGAGAATAAAGCAGAGTCCTTTTGGAGGATTCACCTGAGAAGAGTAGTTGGCAGTCACAGTTTATATTCATCAAGGGTCAAGACCAAGATAGAGAAAATATCCTTCCTATCCCCAGCACTCTCAGCTCAACACAGACTCTCCACCCTGAATCTGTTGGGTCCCTCTCTCATTATGCCATCTTTACCTTGTTCAGTCATCAAAAGAGCATTGAGAACCCCGGATCATGACTCATCTCACACTCTAGTCCCATGTAAGGCCTCTGGGGTCTTTGGGCTGTCTCCTTTCCTCATCTCTTGTACGTTTGTTTGCTTATTTATTAATATAATTCATGACAAAAAGTCATCTCTGTGTTTTAAGAAAATTCTTTGGATTTTGTTCTATAAAGGAACTTTTCCTCTATGATAGCAACTGCCAGGCTCTCAAGTGATGGGTGCTTTTCTTCTTATCCCTACCATCTCTCATCCTGCAGTGTCTTCCTATGCCATGTGGCTGCTTGCATGCTACTCCCTCTCCCCTCTCCTTTCTGTTCCAATCTGCCAGCTGGAAATCTGTTATCAGCAGATTTCTCACCCTCCGCCTTTCATCTCTGCTGGTTTCCACCAACTCCTGTGATAATTTACCCCATTTCTCAACACTTTTATTATCTACTGGTTGTCACTCTGAACAAAACAACTCATGTCTTAAGTTATTGATTTTAAATATATATATATGTTCAATGATACTTCCACAACTCTGGCCTCTCAGCAACTTAAACCACCTCCTCCAACAACCCTGTCTTCCACTCTATACAAGCCACTCATTTCCAAGAATGATACCCTAGATCTAAAGAAATACATCCTTTTATGATGATGCCTCTGAAAAGTGGTGTTAAGCTTATTAATTAAATATTGAATACAGTTCACTGGCACTTTCTGATGCTATATTCAATAAGTAATTTTTAGAGCACAGTGCACAAGACCATAAGGAAAGGAAAGGAAACTGAATGGGAAAAAAATCAGGGAGGGTAACAAGCCATGAGAGACTCTTAACTCTGGGAAACAAACTGAGGGTCGCTGGAGGAGAAGGGGGTGGAGGGATGAAGTAATTGGGTGATGGGCATTAAGGAGAGCATGTGATGTGATGAGCACTGGGTGTTATGTGAAACTGATGAATTATCAAAAACTACATCTGAAATTAAAGACGTACTATATGTTGGCAAATTGAATTTAAATAAAAAAATAAAAAGCATAAGATCATGGGACTTACTTCAAGTATTTAAAAGCAATGGTAGACACCCACTCACACATCTATAACAGGCTTCCCATCAATACACCTTTGTCACTTGTATGTAGATAGATATTCATTATCAAGTTCAGGACTCCCTCCTCTATTTCTTCTATGAAGAGTATTAGATTTTGTCAAATACTTTTTTTTTCTGCATCTATTGATACAATAAGATTTTTCTTTTTAGTCTGCTGATGTGACAAATTACATTAACTGATTTTTATTTATTTTTATAAAAGATTTTATTATTTATTTATTTATTTATGAGAGATACAGAGAGAGGCAGAGACATAGGCAGAGGAAGAAGTCAGGCTACATACAGGAGACCGATGTGGGACTCGATCCTGGAACTCTGGGATCACGTCCTGAGCCAATGGCAGGCGTTCAACCACTGAGTCACCCAAGCATCCTCATTAATTGGTTCTTAAATGTTGAACCAGCCTTGCATACCTTCCATAAATTCCTCATGGTCATGGTATGTAATTTTCTATATATATTTTTTAATTTGACTTGCTAATATTTTATTCAGGATTGTATTTATAATACAACAGATACTGTTGTGTTCTCCTTTCTTGTAATGTCCTAATCTGGCTGTGCTGTTTAGGTAATGATGATATCATAAAATAAGTTTTGAAGTATTTCTACTGCTACTATTTTCTGGAAGATTGTAGAGATTTGGTATCATTTCTTACCTTGTATAACCAGCCACCATGGTTTTGTGGCTTTTTTTGTTGAAAGGTTATTAGTAAATGATTCAATGTGTTTTTCTCATTTTGGTTTTTGTTTTGTTTTTTATAAATAGAAGACTAGCAAGGTTATTTATTTTTTCCTTTTGTGATTTTTGGTAGTTTACTTCTTCTAGGGAATGGACCATTTCATATAAGCTACCAAATGTGTGTACATAGTACCTCACAATATTCCTTTACTACCCTTTTAATATCTAGGAGATAAGTAGTTAAGGCCCCTCTTAGATATTGATAATTTGTATCTTCTTTTTTTTTCTTGGTTAACCTGAAAAATTACTAGTAGCTTTCTATATTACTTATGGAAGATTATATTCCTTGTGGAAGCTCCTGTTAGAAGCACCTTCTGAACAATCATTTAATATCATAGAAAAATAATTCATATTCTCAAGGAAATACTGGCAAAATATTGCAGGAATGATGTGGCAGGGAAGAAAATATTTCTATGCTATTTCTATATATTTTCCATAAATCATTCATGCATTTATTTATCCATTAATTCCAAAACACTTGTAGATTATCTCATAAGTGCTATTTGATAGCTTTTGGGAATAAATGCTATATGACAGACCATTTACTTAAGGATCCAGTCTTATTTTTATTTCCATTTACACAAAAATACTGTATTTTTATATCATAGATAGAAAAGGACCCTCAAGAAGTGATATGGGGTTTCTCACTAGTCAGAGTAGGTAGGTTTTAGAGGTTTAGGAAACAAAGTTTGCTTTCCTTCAACAAGAATCCTAATCACTGAATGGCATCCGAACATGTATAAATAGAATGAAAGGGTTGATGTAACATTTTTGAACCCATTCAAATAAATCAACCCCATCAGTCCATATCGATACAGATTAAGACTACGGAAATCTGAGGGAAACTGAAATGTTCAGTGTTCACCACTACACACATCATTGAATATTTTTGCTAGGGTTTATATAGCTCAAAAATGAAGAACTGAATTTATGTCCACACAAATTAAAATGAAAACTGGCAAAGTACAATTTGAGAGGCTCTATGAACTAACTACCACAAATATTTCCTCCGCAATCACCCAATCATATCTTTGGACAAAGGAGATATCCTTCACCATAAGGCAAGACTCAGAATATATAAATCTTACCATCAAATGTATCCTTTTGGATCTCTATCTGCAAATATATCCTTGGAAATAAAAAACACGTTAAAAAAAATGATGTTCCTAGCTGATATACATCACAGTGTCTATACCCTAAGAGATTTGTTGGTTGAATTATTTCCTTAAGGAGAATGGAGATGGTAAAGAGGAGTGGGAATGGCCTCTGGCAGAAGTAATAAATTAACCCAGGTCAGGGATGCTACATGAAGTCCTACTAACATATTTGGTCAGAACTCTGTTTTGTGTGATGGTTCTGTGCACTGTGGGAGGTTTAACAGCATCTGGAACCTCTATGCTTTAATGCCCAATAGCAACCTTCCAATTATAACAATCAAAATTGTCCTTAGACATTGTCAGTGCCCCCTTGCTTGAGGTAGCTGTCTCTGGGGGTGAATCACAGCTTCTAGCAAAGACACCAAACCGGTATTTATTTGATAGAAACTAATGTATGCATATTTGTCTTTAAAAATAAAAAAAAAACATAAAACCTACTGTATAATGAGGATAATTTCACTCAACTGCTGGCAGGTTTCACTTTGCTTTTTTATTTTTTTCCAATTATTAATTACCTTCTAAATGACAGATGACTTATAACATTTTCCTACTGGGTAAGCCATCTAAATAAGATAAGTAGACAAGGCATAAAAAGAGGGAGAAGGGCAGCAATAGTGATTTTATGATAGTGTATGTACAAATCCACTTTTCTTGATTGATTTTAACTGTCGTTATCATAATAGTTATATTCCCAGGGGATGAGTGTGTGTGTGTGTGTGTGTGTGTGTGTGTGTGTGTAAATAACCAGCACCAGGAAGGACACATCAAAGTTCTTCCACTACTCACTGTGACTAAATAATATGTTCATAATGTCAGTTGATAAGTTCCCTTAATGCTGTTTATTAAAATTAATGATTTTTCTGAAACTCCTCTAGCCAGCAATAATGGAAATGATATTGAGCTTGATTTTAAATCTCTGGAGACATATATTCAATCAAGGCATTCCCCTAGGCTTTTAGCCTAAATAGTCTTAAAGAATTCAGTAAATTAATAAATTTAAGAAGAAACAGAATAACTATCTACTACCTCATGATGATTTTGGCTGGAACAGACCAGAAAGTTTTAGATATTGGCAATTAAGAAACTCAGCCATCTAGCTCCAACTTGTAAAGAGCTGGAGGCCATCACTCCATGCTTACAGCAAGAAAAAAAAAAAAAAAAAAGCTGAATAAACTGAAAATCAGTGACTTTTCCTGGACCCATCAGAGAAGTCAGGTTGCAAAGCAAGCTGGCACACTAAAATCTGGAAAGACAAGCCAATACAGAGAATCCCAGCAGAGATCAGATTAACTAGAGCAGAAGCTGCTAGAGCCATAAACTGGCAGGAACACTTAAATGGTAATTTGATGACAGTGGACTAGCCTGAGAGTGAGAAAATCCTGAGGGCATGCAATCTGGGGGAAGCCCCTCTGCTTTTATGGGTTTTACATCCAGGACCCCATTATTTTGTTTTAGCAAAGGACAAGAATATCACCCTGCATCTTTGGCAAGGGGAGTGAAGAAGTAACCATGTGAAATATGCCAGTGTGTTCTCCAAACAAATACCTATTCTCCAGAGCAAAAGGCTTTTGCCAGAGCCTAGCCGACACAGGCTTAAGGCTAAGTATCCAATTCCAATTATCTGACTCCTTCTACCAATCCTGTCACCTAAAGAGAGGACAGAAAAAAAAAAATAAAAGTAATTTTGAAACACTCTGGAAGTCATAGCCCATGAAAAGAGAGCTATAATTTTAGGATTATGAAATCTTACCCCTTTTCCATTCCTTATGAACACATCAAGAGGGCTGAGAAAAACTATGTCACTCCAGATCTTACAATAAGCGTAAGATAGCAGTCAGCCAAGATGAAGTAATTTGAAGTCTATGGTTCACCAAAGATGACTTTAGCAACAATAAAAGCTAAGCTCACCTCATTTATGACTAGATTACCTTAACTCCATTAACACAAGAAGAAAAGAAGAGCCTTGTACATTTTTCTCTTTCATTTCTTTTCTTTTCTTTTTTCTTTCTTTTTTTAAGTAGGCTCCATGCCCAATGTGGAGCTTGAATTTATGACCTTGAGATCAACCTGAGCTGACATCAAGAGTCAGATGTTTAACTGACTAAGCCACTCAGGCACACCCAAGCCATATCCATTTCTAAGCAGAATAAGATTTTGCTTACTCTTTGCTCACCTTTTATGTGTAGTATCTGAAATGCTATCAAATATATGATACATACCAAATTAAAAAAAAAAGAAAATTACTTATTTTAAAGGGGAAAATCAGTCAACAGAATCAAACTTAGAAATGCCCTGTTGGTGGAAATCTCAAGTAGGGATTTTGAAGTAATTGTGATTAATCAGTTATAGGATATACTGAGCAGAGAAAAAGAAGTAGAGTATTTAAGGCAGTAAAATAGAAATTAACAAAAATAAAACAAAGATAATTTTTAAAATTTGGAATAGAACTCTAAGAGTTATGGACTTATATACGAAAATGTTTAACATACATGTAATTGAAATCTGAGTAGAAAAACAAACAAAAAAGTGTATAAAGGATAAGAGGGTCAGACAGATAGTTGAATGAGAGTGGCAAGCATTTTTTTCTTTTTAATTTTAATTCAATTTGCTAACATAAAGTATAACACCCAGTGCTCAGCTCATTAAGTGCCCTCCGTAGTGCCTGTCACCCAGACACCCCGTCCTCCCACCCCCTCCCCTTCTGCAACCCTTTGTTTGTTTCCCAGATTTAGGATTTTCTAAAGGTTTGTCTTCCTCTTTGATTTTTAATGACTCAGTTTTCCCCCTTCCCTTATGGTCCCTTTCATTATTTCTTATGTTCCATGTATGAATGAAACCATATGATAATTGTCTTTCCCTGACTGATTTAATTTATTTCAGTCAGCATAATACCCTCCAGTTCCATCCATGTCAATGTAAATGGTAAATAGTCCTCTTTTCTGATGGCTGAGTAATATTCCATTGTATATATACACCACATCTTCTTTATCCATTCATCGTTGAAGGACATCAAGGCTCCTTCCACAGTTTGGCTATTGTGGACATTGTTATTATGAACATTGGGGTGCAGGTGTCCTGTCGTTTCACTACATCTGCATCTCTGGGCTAAATACCCAGTAGTGCAATTGCTGGGTTGTAGGGTAGCTCTATTTTTAGCTTCTTGAGGAACCTCCACACTGTTTTCAGCTTGCATAGTCACCAAAAGTGGAAGAGGGTCTCCCTTTCTCCACATCCTTGCCAACATTTGTTGTTTCCTGTCTTGTTAATTTTAGCCATTCTGACTGATGTAAAGTGGTATCTCATTTGGTTTTGATTTGTATATCCCTGACAGCAAGTGCTGTGGAACATTTTTTCATGTGCTTGTTGGCCATGTGCAGCTTCTTTGGAGAAATGTCTGTTCATGCTTCTGCCGATTTCTTAACTGGATTAATTTTTGTTTAAGTGTTGAGTTTAATAAGTTCTTTATAGATCTTGAATACTAGCCCTTTATCTGATGTGTCATTTGTAAATATCTTCTGCCATTCTGTAGGTTGCCTTTTAGTTTTGTCGACTGTTTCCTTTGTTGTGCAGAAGCTTTTTATCTTGATGAAGTCCGCATAGTTCATTATCGCTTTTGTTTCCCTTGCCTTTATTGATGTGTCTTGCAAGAAGTTTCTTTGGCCAAGTTCAAAAAGGTTGTTGCCTTTGTTCTCTAGGATTTTGATGGATTCCTGTCTCACATTTAGATCTTTCAACTGTTTTGAGTTAATCTTTGTGTAGGGTAGAAGAGATTGGTCCAGTTTCATTCTTCTGCATGTGGCAGTCCAATTTTCCCAACACCATTTATTGAAGAGATAATTGGAAGACTCAATAATAACATGATGTTAATATTCCCCCAAATTATACATATTAAATGAAATCTCAATAGAGAATTCCAGTGGAATTTTGGTAGAAATGGACACATTGATTATAAAATATATTTATGGAAAAATAAGATATGTAGAAAAGTAAAAAAAAAAAAAAGGAAAAAAGAATAAAGCTGGAGGACTCAGACCACCTAGTTTTGCAACTAACTATATTATTAAGACAATGTAGTATTGGCCCAAAACAACCATGTAGATTAATAAAATGTCCAGAAATCTACCCACTTTATAAGATCAATCCATTGTTGACAGATGTTCAGATACAAAAGTAATTTAAGGGAAGAAAGGTAGTGTTTTTAACAAATAATTCCAGAAATCATAGAAATATACATGCAAAAAATGTGTACTGTGAACTCTATCTTTCATCATAATCTAAAATTTACTAAATTTTTATCACAAAATTAAATATGAAAATGAAAATGGTTAAATATCTGATTGAAACCATCAAAGAAAATCTTTCTGACCTTCACTTATGTAATGTTTGTTAAAAACTCAAAAAAGTAAAACCTGTAAAAGAAAAAAATGATAAATTTGACTTCCTTGAAATAAATGTTTTGTACTTCATAAGACCATTTTAATAAAATGAAAGGCAAAGCTACCAACTAGCAAAAACTATTTTTAAACTAAATATTGGTATGAGGGCTTATATTCTGAATATATAAAGAATTAATGTAACTCAATAATCCAGTAATTAAAAGACAAATGATCCAATATAGAGAGAAAAAGAAAGATATGAATAGCTTTCCCCAAAGAAGACATATGAATGGCAACAAGATATGGGAAAATAATCAAAACCATTAGTCTTTAGGGAAACATAAATTAAGAGCACAATGGATACCACTTCAACCCAATTACATTGGCAAAACAGAGAAAATCAAAGAACGAAAATAAGAGATGCTAATGAGGATGTGGAGCAACTAGAACGTACATACTTTGATGGTGTGAATGCAAAATGTTCCAGCTACATTAGAAAATGTTTGACAGTTTTTCATAAATCTAAAAATACATTTACCATCCCTCTCGCATTTCCACTTCCAGCTATTTACTTAAAATGAAAACACAGGCTTACACCAAGACTTCAGGTGAATATCCAGGTTATTTTTGTTGTTGTTTTGGTTTTTTTTGTTTGTTTGTTTGTTTGTTTTGTTTTGTTTTTTATAGCCCCAAACTGGAAACAACCCAATAGTTCCTCACATAGGCAATGGTTAAATTTTGACATATTCATTCAATGGGCTAGACTCCACAATAAAAAGAAAAAAAAAAAAACAAACTAAGATATGCAGTAACAGGGATGATTTCCAAAGTGTGAAGGGTGAGAAGCAGACATGAAGGCTTCATATTATATAATTCCATTATATGAATTCTCCAAAAGTCAAAAATAAAAAAAAAAAGATGAAGATATAGATCATAGGTTGTTGTGGGCTCAGTCTAGAGGTAAGGGGCTTAGGGAACTTTGTGATGTGAAGGAAATCATCCATGTGCTGAGTTTAGCACTCACTATATATATTTATTAAAAGTATTTGAATTGTTCACCTAAAAGATTCGATTTTATGGCATGTAAAGGATGACTTAAATTACTTAAGAATTTGCTTTAATATTAAAGAATTACTTTTATCCAGCCTACCGTGGTTTTGAACAGAGTAATAGTTTTTATTGAGAAAAAGTTGTATTTACATCAATATTAGTAAGCACATCATAAGGACCATCTTAGAAGAGGATTCTGGAATGGAACAGGTGTCATGCAGGACCATAACTCCACCCCGGTTTTGATGGGTGCCAGTGATGACACTTTTCAGCCCAAAGGTGATTACTCCTGATCCAACCATTCTTTCATTAAATTTAAAATATATCCATATTCGATTAACTTATGAAAGTTCCTTTAATTACAGAAACCTCCAATGAGATAAAATTGTAATGCCTTCATAGGGGAATTTCAAAAGTACATTATCATAGTATATCATAAACAGAAGTCTGGTTGGAGAACATGAAATGGTTTCGTATAATATTCAAATCCATACATCAATTTAAACTAAATAAAAATATTCTGTAAGTATACTTGGTGCTTTGTAAAAGAAAAAGAAAGGCTGAGATTTTTCCATTTCAATTTCACTTAGAAATTATATTGTAAGCCTATAAATAATGGCTCTTACTCAGCTGTTTCCAAAGTCTAACAGTAATGTTACTGGAAGCAAAGATAATTTATTTCATTTTTTATGATACACACTCAGGAATATGATTATATAAAAAACCCTCAAGTCTAATATAGTTATAAAAAGTTATTTTTCATCTGACATAATTTATGATGCTAGATGTTACCCCTGTATGTTTCGATGTAAATATGTGTTTACCTCTCTCATACTGTATTCAGTTAAATGCTTTAATTCCTTGATTTGATCTTGAATCAAATATATAACATATCATCTGTTTAATTTTACTCTCTCTAGATTATGAGAATTTATTAAATAAAGCACAGAAAAAAATGTCTTTTATTTTTATTCTTTCAATACTCATGCTGTCTAACTTGAAGGTTTATTTTCAGCTACTTAGGAAAATGCAAAATCACTCCAGAAAAGTCTTAAACCATGAAAGTTAATTGTGAGTCATCATGGAAAAAGGAAAATCACTTCTTGCTTTTGTAAAAGTGGGTAACTTAAAAATGTTAATCCTTAGTCTCATTCTCTAAAATTTTAAGAATTACACTTATCTCACCTACTTGGTATAAGGATGAAATAAACAACTATTAAAAACACCTAGCACAAGGCCTAGAATATATTTTTTCAAAGTTGTAGGAGCTGATTTGTATCTTTTTGGAAAACAGTAGACTTGGCATTTCCTCTAATATCATATGCTAACTATTATATGTGTTACTCATGGACCGGTTCCCTTCAGTTCACAAAAATGAATCATGGAATCCAAACTCTTTTCTACATCATAATCCAGGTCATACTTGTAACGACCCTTTGCAGTTTGGTGGCTCTACACCCGATTGGCTTTCTAATATCAGTTTTGGACAAAGCACTGGCTTTACAGGACAACCTGGTTCTTAATCTGGTGCTAATCCCAGACATAGTTTAAAAATAAAGTTCAGGAAGAGTCTCAAATTGCCAAGGGACAGGCTAGCTGCCAATAATTCTGGGACATTTTCAATGATCCTAATCCTTAGTAGCCTGCCCTAGCAAGGTGTGGCTGCTTCGTACTTGTCTAAATAGTCTTCAGTATCACCAGCTGATACCTCCACCCAGAGGTCAGTAAACAGGCCATACAATTGGGCAGTGGGGTTGGATTGCCTTCTATGCTCCTTAAACAAAGCATCTTGCTGACTGAGATGGCCTTATTACATGTAGGTATAATCTGGTACAGCAGGGGCTACAGTCTCCGCCCTCTCAAGCACCCCTACCCCGCCAAAGGGCATACTTGGGGCAGCCCCTGAGTGGCAGGCTACCAAAAGTGCTATGGTATAGACTCTGTGTGGGGCTGCTACCTACCACGCAGGTGGTCTATCCCAGTAGATGCTGGTAATTGGGAGTTTCTTGAGCTACTGCATCATGCCTGTGAGTACTGGATATCCAAACTCCTTTTCTCCTTCCTTATAAAACTCCAAGATTGTACACAGACTGGCTTGTATGCCTACTGCTCTGGAGATGCCTGGGATAATTAGGAGAGCATGTGGCATGGTATCTCTGGTCTTCAGTGGCTATTTAATCAGTCCAAAGCCAGGATCTATAACTTTATAATTGGGCCACTTGACATTAATAAGGTACTGTCTCAGTTTGTGCAGACAACATTGGAAATAAAATCATTATTAACTGTATGTGGAGTACAGTAGAAATCTTTGCTACATATATAATACCTTGCTTCTGATTTAGAATTTTTTTTTAAAATACAGTGACTTTTAGAGCCTGCATATTTGAAGCCTAAAGTAACTATGATTTAATGACATAAATATTAAGAGATACCCACTAACAAATATCCTGTTCTTTAATTCTATAAGAGAAGACTAACATCATCCATCCACCCACATGAAGAGACAAATGAGTTCAACAATAACAAAAATAACTAACTTAACAGGTAACAGATGGTATTTTGTCCCTTGGGGTAAACTCCGTAGCAATTCAGAACCTCAGCACTGCTGACCTGAATCATATTGCCACCTGTATATGCTATGCATTTGCTATTTGATTTAAAAACAATTACAGTCATACTTCTTTAGGACAAATTATTTTCTTCAGTGTTATATAGGCAAGTAGTTTTTATAATTTTATACTCATTGAATCTTATCATTGGAATGAATTAAAAAATGATCTGGTCCAAAGTCATGCTCATAACTGCAAAAAGTTGTGTTTGATCCTAACAGATGGAGACCCTGCCACTGTTGAAACTTTTCCAGGGTCAATGTGTTCTCTACCCCATACACCAACTTAGCTTCCTTTGGGAGTCATATTTAATTAATTTTTCACCATCTTTCTAACATGCTTTTCATCTAGACTTATACAAGAGAAGTCCTTTCCTTATTAAAAGTTTACCTATCCTGGGATCCCTGGGTAGCGCAGCAGTTTGGCGCCTGCCTTTGGCCCAGGGCGCGATCCTGGAGACCCGGGATCGAATCCCACATCGGGCTCCCGGTGCATGGAGCCTGTGTCTCTGCCTCTCTCTCTCTCTCTCTGTGTGTGACTATCATAAATAAATAAATAAATAAATAAATAAATAAATAAATAAAAAGTTTACCTATCCCAGAAAATGCTCCAGTGATTTTTAATAGTGGGAACTCCACTTTACAGTAAATTCTGAGGCCAATTAACATGTAATTCATTTTGGCTTTGAAAATGCATTTGAGGGCAGCCCCGGTGGTGCAGCGGTTTAACGCCGCCTGCAGCCCAGGGCGCGATCCTGAAGATCCAGAATTGAATACCACGTCGGGTTCCCTGCATGGACCCTGCTTCTCCCTCTGCCTGTGTCTCTGCCTCTCTCTCTCTCTCTCTCTGTCTCTGTCTCTCTCTCTCTCTCTGTGTCTCTATGAATAAATAAAATAAAAAATCTTAAAAAAATGCATTTGAAAATTCATTTAAAACTACTATTGAGCAAATCTGTGATAACCATGTGATTTTTTATGTGGTAAAATAAATCTGTGACCAGTTTTATAGGCTAATTACAACTGAGAATAAATTCCAGTTATTAGAAAAGGTCTAGGGCACCTGGGTGGCTCAGTTGGTTAAGCCTCAGACTCTCGATTTCAGCTCAGATCATGATTTTAGGGTCTTGAGATCAAGTCCTGTGTCAGGTGGCATACTATGTGTAAAGCCTGCTTAAGATTCCCTCTCTCCCTTCCCTTCTGCCCGTCTCTCCACCACTCACATGCTCTCTCTCTTAAAAATAAAAATTAAATTTAAAAAGTCTACATTTTAGCATATGTCACTTATTCTGGAAATTATATGGAATTTTGTTACACATAACTCTAGACTTTTTGTCAATAAAGAGTAAAAATTAAATTTGCTATCTTTATTAAGCAATAATCCTTCTGACAAGTAGTCTCTGTTAAAGACTCTTAACAAAACTGATCATTGAGTTCTCTCTAACATATCACTGAATGTCTTCACCTGATTGACTATTGCAATCAAGTTAGATTAAACACTCATATGTGCTAAAGACTATATTTAGAAATACAATATACCAAGCCCAAGTATTCATGGAGAATAATATTTAGATTGATAGCGAAACAACTAATTACATTATAATATTAAGCAAATACTAACAAAACGGGTAATTTAGAAGAAGGTATGAATTATTTTGTTGAGTTTCAACAATTACTTCAATGATAAACAGAGTAAAACTGAAATATTCTCTCACATACACAGAAAGATAAAAATCTCATCAGAGTATAAGACTGGCTACAATCCTTTTGACATTACTAAACTTATTCTACCAAGTAAGAAATCTCATTACATCTTGAGAAAATATGAACAAAATGAAAATGTGTTTGCTTTGTTAAAAAATGTTTATTATGGAACCCTTAGGTATTTTTCAAAAAAATTCAGAATGAATCATTCTGACTATATTTTCCAAGGTTGCTTTCATCCAATAGCCTAAGCATTTTTCTGGGATCTAGGTAGTACCTATAACCCCAAATATCAATACATAAGCATAGAGGCCATTTCTGGAATAGACTCTAGGAAATGGTGACTCATAAGCATCTTTCTTCCCTCTCATTCCCAGCTATAACCCAGCCAGTTTCTGGGTGCTGTGGACAACTGAGGGGGAAGGAGGGCTTTGGCTCTAGGAGAAGCCAACAGAACAAAAGTAGTACAAGGCTCTTGTGGCCATTGCAGGGGCTAGAAGCCACTTTAGGAGAACTATAAAGAAAAACACATAATGTCTATACATCATCTGTATCTTTACCTGTATCTTTATCTTCTAGAAAGAGCCTGGCCAACAGAAGTGTGACAACCATGTTGATCCTGTGTGACTTTGCCTGATCTGTTTGATCTCCAAGTACCCCAAGTATTTGGCCCTTCTACTCATGACTGGGAAAAAGAAGAGCATTCATACTTGGATGAGATTGTGTCCTTTACACAATGACAGGGCACCAACTATCTTTACCTTGCACCATTTACAGAGCCACCATTATTCAGAGCATTCTAACAAGACTTGGGCTCCAGTGAGCTGATAATACCACATATAAGATTCTCAAAGTCACATGTTAAAAAAAAATGAAGAGAAAAATCTTATAAACTCAGGATGGGGAAACATTTTCTTAATAAGGAAAAAGTCAGGGCAGAATTAGATTTCTCATTTGTAACTTCAGAAGCTAAAAGGTGATGGAAAAACTATCAAAAGAAAATTATCTGATACAAAAATGTTATACCCAATAGAGCTGTCAATATCTTACTAGGGCAACAGAAGGATATCTGTAGATGTTGAAGAGTTTATCACCCATGAATCTCATTTAAAGGAGATATTTGAGTGAGGACTCTAACCAACATTTTTCTTTAAATCTCTACAATGAGAAAAATTTTGAAAAGAAAAAAATGATGAGTAATGAAGCATGTGAAATATATAGCAATACCTAATTTACATAAATATTTATGAATATACATATAAGCAAATATAAAATAATATTAGCAATATAATTTAATAAAATATAGATTAAGCATTATAAGGGAATTTTAACATTTTATTATTTTTATTCTTATATTTTCACTTTTTGATTATATATTTTTATTTGATTTTATACTTTTTATTTTTAATTGTTTTCATTTAATCAATATACTAGATAAAATATGATCTATGTAAATAAATGATGATAAAAGGAAAAAAGAAAAATACAATAGAAGCATTTTAAGATCTCATTCTGGGAATAATGGGAAGTGATAGTAGAACATATTTATGGGGGAAAAATAGAGTTTTGATTTTTAATTAAACAAGAAAAACATGTGTTTTATTGTCAGAAATATAGACACTTCTCAGAATTTTCCCAAGCATCATGACTAATGAGACAGTCTTATCAATACACAATCCATTACCTGATTTGTTTTTGTCTTCATAGTACTTATTGTTTGACACTTTATTTTATATTTATTTGCTTTTTTCTTCCCTAGAATAGCTATAATGTAAACTTTACTATCTATTTTGTTCAATGTTTTATTCCCATGACAAGAAGAAACAGTAAATAGAGGGTAATCAATAAATATTCATTGAATAAATGCATGAATTCCAGGTTAAGAAAGTAAAAAATTAATGGAATGGAGAAACACGTTAAATTTTCCAAGTTGGCAATGGGAAATACAGAATCAATAGTAATTTGACCAAACCAGGAAAAAAAGAATCAAAATGCAAAAAAGGATATAACTAACATAAATTCAAATATAAAGTAAAACAACAATAAAAGCCATATTCTTCTTACAAAAAATACATTAGACTTTTGGTTTCCTTTCTAACATGTACAAATCCTGGAAGTTATCATTCTCATTCATTCTTATACTAAGAAATCCTGGACAAACTGAAAGTCAATAGGTATTCTAGAACATATAAGAGAATATAGGCTACAGGACAAATTGCCTCCTAGAAACCTGGACAGACAGGTGCACCCAGAACTGGGAAACCATAAACTGATAGGGACAGTCTTATGGAATTCTTGATCAATTGTTGTGACAAAGAAAAACCCTTGGGACCTCAATCTTGGGGTGCCCACACTTTCATGGGCTTTATCTCCAGGATCTTACCATGTTCTCATGGTGAAGATCCTGAAGTTTCCATTGTGGATCTGGGGAGGGAGTGGGGATGAAAAAACAGATCACAGACTGGGAGAAAATATTTGCTAAACACATATACAGAACTCCTATCTAAAATATATGAAAAACCCCTACAATTCAACAGTGAGTAAACAAATAGCTTACTTGAAACATGCGTACAAAACCTGGCAGACACCTCATCAAAAACATACGAATAACAAAAAAGCATATGCAAAGATGCTCAAAATTATTGTCATAAGGGAATTGCAAATTAAAAGTGTGGTACCACAATACAACACTCACACAAAAAACAAATTCAAAAAAAAAAAAAAGAAAAACTACACAGCTAACTGCTGACCAGGATGTTAAACAACTATAACTTTCCTCACTGCTGGTGGGATTACGGCCCCTTCAGAATACAGTTTGGTAGTTTTATAAAAAGTTAAACATCATCTAACCATATAATCTAGAAGTCACTTTCCTAAATATTTAAACAATTAATTTGAAAACTTACAGTCACACACAAGAAAACACAAAAACATTGCACCTGAAAGTTTATAGCAGATTTATTTATAATTGTCCAAAACTGGAATCAACTAAGACATCCTTCAGTAGGTAAACAGATGAACTGTGTTATATCCATACCATGGAATGCCATTCAGGATGAAAAAGAATTGGTTCTCAAGCCATGAGAAGACAAGAATAAATCTTAACTGCATATTAGTTAGTGAAAGAAGCCAAGCTGAAAAGATTACATCCAACTATATGCCATTCTGGAAAAGCAAAATTGTAAGATAATAGTTCAGTGGTCGTCAGAGGATGAAGTGGGAGGTTTTTAGTGAGAGGACTGAACAAGTAGGGCACAGGGAACTTTTAGGGTAGTGAACCCTTACGTATGATACTAGAATAGCGGATACATGACACCATGCATTGTCAAAACTTATAGAACTCTATAGTTCAATATTGAATGTTGATGTACACTATGTAGACAAGAGACATTTCAGAGGTCAGGGGGTCTCAGGATGGAATATAGAGTGTGATAAGAGAATCTGTTTTACCAACGTACAAAACAGATGCCGATCTAAGTAACTTTGGAAATGTGCAATCTGTAAAAGTAAAAGTAAAAAGTCTTGTACAAAGCATTATACTTTGACAAAATTGTGTCTCACAGAGATATGGGTTAATAATTTTGGAAACACGCTACATGTGTATTTGTATTGAATAACTGTGGTTATAACTGCAGTTGGGCAGTGGATTGAGGTGCACAGTTTCTCACTGTTGAAGTGGAGTAAACAGGTAGAAATAGAAAACCAAGTAGAAGAGGACAGAATGATCCCTATGGTAATGGATTAGAGGTGGACATGAATATGAACCCTTGTTGAACCAAATATAGATGGCACACATAAGAATATTTATAGATATGTGCATATACATATTCATATCCTGATGGAAGGACAGAACCCATATGGAAGGAAGGAGAAATATATATCAAACTGTGTACCTTCTAAATTCATTGCTGATAATACCAAAACAGGTTCTTTTTTTTTTTTTTTTAATTTATGATAGTCACACAGAGAGAGAGAGAGAGAGAGGCAGAGACACAGGCAGAGGGAGAAGCAGGCTCCATGCACCGGGAGCCCGACGTGGGATTCGATCCCGGGTCTCCAGGATCGCGCCCTGGGCCAAAGGCAGGCGCCAAACCGCTGCGCCACCCAGGGATCCCCCAAAACAGGTTCTGTGTGTGCTGTACACCAGGGAGGGATGAGACGATTTGAGAATTACAGGAGCGGGTATTAAAGTTAGGAAACCCAAAAGTGATTTCAAATCTAAAGGAACCTCAGGCAATAGAAAAGCACCATGCAAGACAGGTCCAGAAAAATGAATGATCGATGCATCCCCACAGAGAACTTCTCCAGGCTGGGTCATCTTAATAATTCTTATCAATACTCTCCTCCAGTGGACCACAGAACACTCAATAGTCAAGTTACATCCACTATTTTTCAAACCCAGTTAAGTCACACATAAGGTAACCAGGACCATGATGTTTGGTCCTAGATTCTCTGAATAAGGAAATCATCAAAATCTCAAAGTCCAAAGGAAAAAGACAAGTAATTGGTGGGGGTGGAGGCTTAATCACTGACATGATTGTGACTTTGCACAATTTTCTGCTTCTCTGTATCAGATTCTTCTTGAATACAATGAGAGCATTAATGCATACTGAAGGTCACCTATATTTAAATTTTTTTGCAAATAAAATAAATGGATACATTTTATGACCAGCTGTTTAAGAGAAATGGAACTTCAAATGGCCAATAACTAACATGAAAGGTACTCAACCTCTCTCGTAATTAAGTAAATAAAAATTAAAAGCAGAACAGAGAATGTTAAGACTCATAATATTGATATTTTTATAGCTTGACAATGTCAAGAGTTATCTAGTAAGTAGGAACACGGGAACTCCCATCTACCGACAGGAGTATTAACTGTTACAATAATTTTAGAGAACAACAGGGCAATTCTATTACAGTTTTGGGATATGCCTGCCCTGTGGCCCATCAATGCTAGTATTTGATATGCATCTAGGTGAAACTCTCACATGTCCATAGGGGTCATGAACAAGCATTAGCCAATGTAACAAAAACTGAAAACAAATCTGAATCTGTCTGCTGCCCAGTATAGTAGTTACTGACCACATGTGGCTATTCAAATTTAAATTTTAGGGGCAAGTGGGTGGCTCAGTTGGTTAAGTGTCCGACTTGATTTTGGTCATGTCTCAGGGTTGTGAGACTGAGCCCCACGCTGGGCTCTGAGCTCAGCACAATCTGCCTGTCCCTCTCTCTTTGCTCCTCCCTGTGCTCTCTCTGTCTCCCTCTTTCTCTTAAATAAAAAAATAAAATCTTTAGAAAATTTTTTTTAATTTTAGTTCACTAAATTAAAATAGAATAAAATCCATTACTGTGTTGCATCAACTACATTTAAAGTTCTCAATTAAAATATGTACATTTATATCATTGCAGAAAATGCTATTGGACATTGCTGATCTTAATTCCTATGAACAATTAAATGAATAAATTAGTTCCGACTCTGGTATACTTAAAAGATGAAATTGAAAAAAATTAGAGACATATGTGCCAATAAGTATAAATCTCATAAATATAATGTTGAATGATAAAGTAAGATTTGTGTAGATACATATGTAAATATGTATACATATGTTCATATATGATATCATTTATGTAAGGCTTCTTTTAAATAAGTTAAATTGGTATATATTGCTGAGTTGAAATATACAAAATAATAGGTAAGCAAGAAGATATATGAAATAGAATACTCAAATTTCAGAATATTGGCTATCGTCTAACAAAGAGGGAAGGTAGTAGAAGATAGAACTCAAGGCACTTCTAGTACATTTGTAAAAATTTTGTATTTTATCCTGGGTGATGGGTATATGAAATCTCTTTCTCTATATCTTCCTTTATAGATAAGATGATTCATTAGCCTGAAAGTAAACAGAATGACAGTAAATATCAAACGTAATATCAGTGAATTTAAAAACATTGTATAGATATAGACCATTTTGTAGTGATATCTCATTTAATTAAACAAAGTTATAATAATGTAAATGAATTAACGACTAAAGAAATAGATGGAGAAGAGATGGATCTCCCATGTAGAAGGATTCCAAGTGATTTGCATTAGATACTTCACCTTCAGGAAATGACATCTGACTCCTCATTCCCTAAGTGTAAGCTGTGCATAGTGACTCCCTTCCAAAGTGTACAGTATGGAAATGGGGAAAAAACAGTAAGTTTTAGTGAAGAAACCTGACAAACTCCTGTCCGGTGCTAAAGGTCAAATCGAGAGTATTAAGTCATATTGAGAGCATGCACACTTGACATGAAGTGATAAGAATGGCCTTTTACCTCTGTAACATCCCCCCTAACACATCATAACCCATTCGAATCATGAAAGAAAAATCCGATAAAGCCAAACTGAGGGTTTGGATACTACAAAGTATCCAGTATTCCTCAAACTTCTTAAGATCAATGATGATAAGAAATGTCAAGGAATCTGTCACAGTCAAGAGATGCCTAAGAAGACATGACAATGAAATGTAATGTGCCATCCTGGATATAATCCTGGAACAGAAATAGTAGGTAACAAATAAGGATATTTGAATAAAATATGGACTTTAGTTAATAATGTATCAGTAAATATATTCTACTATTCTAGTGTAAAATGTAAATAATAGAGGAAACTGGGTGTGAGTATATGGAAACTCTGTAGAATCTCTAATTTTTTATATGTTGAAAACTGTCCTAAAATAGTTTGTTTTCAAAAATAAAAATAACAGAGCAGCCCGGGTGGCTCAGCGGTTTAGCACTGCCTTCAGCCCAGGGTGTGATCTTGGAGACCCGGGATCGAGTCCCAGGTCGGGCTCCCTGCATGGAGCCTGCTTCTTCCTCTACCTGTGTCTCTGCCTCCCTCTCTGTGTGTGTGTGTGTGTGTGTGTGTGTGTGTGTGTCTCTTATGAATAAATAAATAAAAATTAAAAAAAAATAAAAATAACAAACAGTTCAAGATTTATGTGTTAACAGTGAACACTGGACTTAAGATAATTGAGGACATATGTGGGAGAATGTCATGGAAATTTTCTCAGAAGATAGAACTTCTGAGATGATTTAGCAAGGGTTGCAAGTAGTTTAACAGGAATGGCCATGGATTCCAAGCAAGAGGACAGTATATTGTATACACACACTGCCTGAGAAGTAAAAAATATCTGAAAATGTCTATTTAATAATAGAATGGATACACCATAAGGAAGAAAGTATTAGGGGCTGGGGAGTTGTGAGAAGGACAACAGGAGCAGAGATGACAACAGAGGGTATACATGCCATTCAAAGCAGTCCAGTAGTAATTAACCTTTGGGTCCTTTTAGCTGTTGTGAGAAACCTAGAGACCAGAAGGTCAAATTAAAGCTGATGAGTGGCTAGTCTTAAGGCAGCAGATGTGGGATAAAAAAAAAAAAAAAAAAAAACAAACCCTCAGAAGCACAAGGGAATATAAAATAGTCTTTGTAACTATTCAAGTCATGATAACAGGATAGCATGTAGAAACAAAATGACATTTCTCACTGGCGGATGCAGCCAAGGCTAATAACTTATTAATGTTTTCATGTTTTTATACATCTCTAGAAGCTTGTTAAAGGTCAGAGCCAGAACTTCATAATTGAATTCAGAACAACAGGAGTATTTGCTCTAGCTTGAAATGTACAAATAAACCCCAATGTTGAGGAGTGGATTTTAATAGATTAATTCAAATATGAAATTTAATCTATGAAGTTTAAGATTTCAGCATTATGAAATGTATTAAAACAACATTAGCAAAGCCTAGAGCTAAAAAGGAGGTGAAGAGTCTCATTCCTGCTGGGCAGTAATGTGTGGCCCACTTCCTTACTGTTATCAGTGGAGAACACAGGAGAGCCTGAACTTCCACCTCCACCTGGGAATAGAGAGATATCCACACATCTTCTAGCTGGAGTGGTATGAGTAGAGGACTTGAGGAGAGTGGAGAGTCAGGATTTTCAATAGCACCCAGATATAACAAGGTCAGACACCCTTCATGTCAATGGAAGCTATATGGGAAATAGTAATCAGGCATTACTGTCCTTCTAGACAGGATAGTAGGGTAGACATCTAGTAAGCAGCTATACTCCCTTCCTCAATTGAGCAATAACAGAACTTTTCCCCTCTGGCATCAGTAGATATTGAATGGGAACATGATCTTCTACCTTATGTATCAGTAAGGAGTCAGTGCCCTGCTTTCCCCTAATGGGGCAGTGTCACAGAAGGTAAGTTAAAATAGAAGATTTAAATAATATTGAGAGATTCATAGCATGATGTGTAAAGCATCAGGGTTTCCATCAAAAATCACCTGTCATAACAAAAATCTGGAAAATCTGAACTTGAAGGAGGAAAACAGTCAATAGATACTAATACTAAGATAACAGAGATACTACCTGCGAGGATTTTAAGGTGGCTCTCACACAAATGTTTCAATGAGCTTTATGAACATACTTGGGAAAAAAATGGAAAAAAAAAAAAGAATAGAGAACTTAAACAACAAAATAGAAAGTCTTAATAAAGAAGTGGAAGATGTAAAGAAAAACCAAATGGCAATTTTAGACCTTGGAATTGCAATATGTAAAGTAAAACTTTCAACGGAAGAATGAGAGTACTAGAAAGAAATCACTGAAATTGAAGATGAAAAAATAAAAATTACCCAAACCAAACAAAAGAGACAAAATAAACTAAAAATAAAAAAATCCCACTTGATATACAGATTTAATGTAATTCTTACACAAATCTCAGCAAGGTTTGTTTTGTTTTGTTTTTAAGATTTTATTTTTTTATTCATGAGAGACACAGAGAGTGGCAGAGACATAGGCAGAGGGAGAAACAGGCTCCATGCAGGGAGCCCAATGTGGGACTCAATCCCGGAACTGAAGGATCACACCCCAAGCCGAAGGCAGATACTCAACTTGAGCCACCCAGGCACCCCAGGTTTGTTTTGTTTTTAGAGATATAGACAGGCCTTTTCTAAAATGTATGTGGAGAAAAACAGATACCAGAATACTGAAAACAATCATTGCAAAGACTAGAGTAGAAGAAATCACGCTTCCTGATTTCAGGACTCATTATTTACCTACAATAATCAGGACTGTGTGTGTTCAGTGAGGGAAAAGACACATAGATTGACTGAACAGTAGAGTATCACAAAACAGCCCTGTACAGGTTGGGCATACTATTTTGGGGACAGTCATGAAAGCAATTCGGTAGAACAGGTACAGGTTTTTCAACAAGTAGTCCTGTTGGTTCACTCATCCTTAAGAATTTCCCAGGTCATATTTGAAACTGGCAACCTATAGAGGAGGGCAGAGACCGACGGAAGAAATAAGCAGGCCATTCCAGATTGGGAGTCTAGATTGGGAGATGGTAGTTTTAATAAGCAAGGGACCTTAGACATGAGGCTGGTCTTGTGTAGGCCCCAAGATGAGCAGATCCCTGCACCTGCCTGCTGGAGGCTCTGAGTGCAGGGACAATACACCATCCAGATGGCTCAACAACACCTCTTTCTCTCAAGGCTGCATCCTTGAAAATGGCTCCCATGGTGGGAATAGTGGGCAGAATGTATATCCCAGAGCACCCCTTTAATAGGGGGTGAGGAGCCACCTTCAATTGCCTGGATCCAGTACAAAGGTCAACTGACTGTCACATTTTCTTGATGACTTCTCTGCGTTTCCTAGAGCAATTAGAGATCAACAGGCAAAACAAAGAAACATTGATCTAAATCTTTCATGTCATACAAAAATTAATTCAAAATTGATGGGGCCCCTGGGTGGTTTAGTTAACCATCCAACTCAGTTTCTGCACAGGTCAGATCTCTCAGTCATGAGTTTGAGCCCCATGTGGACTCCACACTCAGCACAGTCTGCTTGAGATTCTCTCTCCCTCTGCTCCTCCCCGAGCTGGCGTTCTCTCTCACACTCTCTCCCTCAAATAAATTAATAAATATTTTTTAAAATGATCGTATGTTTAAATATAAAATGAAGGGCTGCCCTCGTGGCTCAGTGGTTTAGCACCGCATTCATCCTGGGGTTTGACCCCGAAGCCCTGGGATCGAGTCCCACGTTGGGCTCCCCGCATGGAGCTTGTTTCTCCCTCTGCCTGTGTCTCTCCCTCTCTCTCTCTCTCTCTCTGCATCTCTCATGAATAAATAAATATAATCTTTAAAAAAATAAAAATAAATAAATATAAAATGAAACTAAGAATGTTTGAAGACAAAATAGAATAAAGTCTTGCAAATTTTGGGCATGATGAATAGCTTCCAGCCTGACATCAAAATCATGATCCATAAAATAAAATTTATAAAAAGCATTTTAAATTATAATTTGTGAAAATTAAAAACTTTTGCTTTGTGAAAATCATGCTGAGAGAATGAAAAGACAAGCCACGGACTGTGAGAATGTATTTGAAAACCACATATCTGGAAAAGGACATATATCTGGAATACATGATGATCCCTCAAAACTCAGCAGTAAAGCATAAAGAAATAACTATATAAAACAAGAGCCAAATCTATCCAATTAGAAAATGGGTAAAAATACTAGGGTTTCTCTTCAGAGTGAAAAAAATCTTTCACCCTTAACTTAAAAAAAAAAAAGAAAGGAAAACAAAATGGGTAAAAGACATGATTATATATTTCAATGAAGGGGATATGCAGATGGCAAATAAGTGCATAACAACATAGTCAGCATTCACTAGTTTAGGTCAATGGAGAGTAAGACCATGATAAGATATCACTCCCCAGGATTGCTAAAAACATAAAAACAAAGAAAAACACTGATACCCAAAAGTTGACAAAAATGTGGAGAAACTATATTACATATACATTGTTCATGGCAATGTAAAATAACACAATTATGCTAAAAATAGTTTTGTGGATTTTTTTAAATGTAAATATACACATATGATGCAGCAATCACACTTCTGGACATTTCCTCAGAGAAAATAAATACTTATGTCCTCATAAAATTCAATACAACAGTGTTCACAGAAGCTTTATTTGTACTATACAAAATCTGGAAAAAAAATGTCCCATTAAAAAACTTCAGTAGATTCATACCATGAAATACTATGCAGTAGGAAACCAAAAATTAAGAAACTACTGTTATATCTAATGACCCAAAGGGATCAAAAGAAAATTATGCTGAATATAAAAATCTAATATGAAATAAGTCATGTATTTTACAATTCCATTCATATAATATATGAATATCATAAGTAGTAGGAAAGTGGAAAATGTCCCAGCATACATCCCTTCTTTTTCTGTTTTTCACAAACATGATTCTGTAAACTAATAATAAAATAAAAAGTTGCCTTTTACTTTCTGAACTACAGCATTCAGAAAGTCATAACTGCCTATTATTAAACATACCATATTTCTCACATAGTTCAAACTTCCTTTAATTGTGCACACCAGATATTAACTCCTACAGGGCTCTTTTCATTCTGGTTGTGAATAAGTTTCTCACTTTTATTTTTATGGGAATACCCTATGGCACTGGCAGAAAATGAAAAACCATCTTGTTGAAAACAAGGATTTAGGAAAGAAAAGAGTTCCGGTTCTACAGTAAAGATTGTACTAGTAAAGGGAGATGAGACTTCTTCAAGGACTTGTCTGGTGGATGGGGTTTTAGTGTTCTCATTGATAAATCAGATGTCAAAGGAAGAACTACTAAATACCTCATATACACTTTAAATGAAAGAAGTGTTTATGGGCTACCTAATATGTACCAGGGGATTTTACATATGGTTGAAGTCAATCAACTCTACATTCTACACAACTGTCAATAGCTTCATTTTACAGACGAGGACACGGAGGTTCTCTGAAACCCACTGGTATAGGCAACATCATTGGAGATGATGGATAACTAATATCTTTTGCTTTTTTTCCCTCTATATACTGTTGCATTCTTAGAGTGAAACATATCCTTACACTTGCTGTAAGACCCAGCTTTCTTGGATATCAATGTCTCTCTGGCATATAGCACTATCATACTCATTTCCAGATAGAAAAAATAAGAATTATACTTAAAAGTCTAGATGCTCCTGAGTGGTGAGGGGAAATTCATGACACGAGGGAGGAAATGCAGACACTTGATAGAGTTGCCCTGGGGTCACTGTCCAGGCTGGCTCTGCCATGTTACATGTTTGCTTTTAGATCACGCTTATGATGGACCACGGCTGCAGTACAATGTACTCACTTTTCCTGAAAGTACATCTTTCATAGCAGACTTAGTTGGCAGCTGCAGAATGTAAAGTTTCTGCAGCAACAAGGCAGTGATTACTGACGAAGGAATGAACCTGCACAGACCACCAGAAATATGTTTTTTTTTTAAATATGGTTCAGACTGTGAATTATTCCTAGAATAGTGTTGGAAGTGGTTAATATCTGTTATTTGGAGTTGTGATTACTTTGAGAATAACTATTGTTTCTTAATGCTTTGTAACATTTAAGTCAGGCTATATAAAGTACTATTTAGGGCACCTGGGTGGCCCAGTGGTTGAGCGTCTGCCTTTTAGCTCACTCAGGTCATGATCCCAGGGTCCTGGAATTGAGTACCAAATGGAGCTCTCTGCAGGGAGGCTGCTTCTCCCTCTGCCTGTGTCTCTGCATCTCTCTCTATGTGACTCTCATGAATAAATAAATAAAATCGTTTTTTTTTTTTTTTTTAAGAAAAACTAACTCTAACATTTATGGGGAAAAGCAAAAGACCCAAATAGCCAAACAATAACAGAGAAGAACAAAGTTGGAGTATGGGCACCCCCCAACTTCAAGTTTTACCATAAAGCCACAATTATAAAGACAGTGTTGTATTGGTAGAAGAACAGATTGATGTCGTAGAACAGAGAGTCAACAAACAGACCCCCACAAATATAGTCAGTTGATCTTTGACAAATGAGTAAAGACGTGTCTTCTTAACAAATGGTGCTGCGACAACAGGCTGTCCACATGCAAAATAAAAGAGAATCTAGACACTGACTTTATATCTTTCACAAAAATTAACTTAAAATGGATTATATATCCAAATGGAAAAGACAAAACCATACAATTTCTAGAAGATAACAGAAGAAAATTTAGGTGACTCAGAGTATGGCAATGAGTTATTAGATACAATAGTAAAATCAAGATCCATGAAAGAAAAAAATTCAGACTTCATTAAAATTAAAAAATATTCCTCTGGGGGCTCCTGGGTGACTCAGTCTGTCAAGTGGCTAACTCTTGATTTCAGCTCAGGTCACAATCTCAGAATCCTAGGATTGAGCCCAGTGTTGGGCTCTGTGCTCAGCCCCCCCCCCCCCACTCAGCAGGAAGTCTGCTTGAGATCCTCTCTCTCCTTCTGCCCCTCCCCGCCTAAAATAAATAAATCTTACCAAAAAAAAAAAAAAAAAAAAAACAAACAAACAAAAAACCACTCCTCTGCAAGACTACAGGGAAAGTAAAAAGATCAATGGTTACCAGGGATCCGGGAGCAAGGAAAGTGTACAGGGATGAATAGGTACAGCACAGGGCAATTTTAGGGCCATGAAACTATTCTGCATGATACTATACTGGTGAATATGTAATATTTTGCGTTTGGAAAGAGACATAGAACTTTAAAATACAACTTTATCCAAATCTAAAACTGTTCTAAAAATAAAATCTATTAATAAAAATTACTGAATCTTAACTACCCATCTTTGAGTTAAAAATATGACTCATGGATGGCAGTTTGATAACATCTGATTAAGATATGTAAATAGTTGAATTTGGAATTAAAAGTAGCTTATGCTGAAGATAATAGCTACGCCAATGGATACTTAAATATCTTAACATTTTGCCATTTAGGATTTTTTCCCCTAAAAGTTTTAAATTCCATGTATTCCTATATGTTTTAATTTCTTATCAATGTATGAGTAGTAACATTTTTTATCTGACTGGTAAGTGTATATAAATTGACATCCCATGTCAAATAGTTTAAATTATGATCTTGTGAAATCCAATAGTGGTGAGAACTGACAGTACATTAGAAGCATTCTTTGCTGAAGTATGCATTTCCTTATCAATATATTTTATTGTTGCCTTTAAAACAGAAGCCACTATCTTCTGGAGGAGTTATAAATGGCATCTACAAGAGAGTACTGTTGCAAGAAAATATCTGCATCTCACAACAAACCTCAAGTTAATATGAAGGACAATCATTTTGCTTATTGAAAACCCAATATTTAAAAAAGTGTTGAAATCATCTTGTTGCCCAAGATGATTAAGAAGCCAGGAAAAAGGAAGAGGGAGCGTTCCCAATGGGCAAACTTCCGGTGAGGAGGAAGCCATAGAAGACAATGAGGGAAAATAAAAAGCTTCAGCAAAGTGTCACAGAACAAAGCCAACTGGATCACGAAACCACAGAAGGCATACTGGAAGAACTGAGGGGAAAACCAGAAATAA
Source organism: Canis lupus baileyi (assembly GCF_048164855.1). Lineage (NCBI taxonomy): Eukaryota > Metazoa > Chordata > Mammalia > Carnivora > Canidae > Canis > Canis lupus. The sequence continues at coordinate 55,331,920 of NC_132849.1, read as the reverse complement.
AAAAAAACCCAGAAAAACATTTGGCATTGTCAGAGATGGAAACAGGGAATTAAATCAGAAAACAGGCTTGTCAACATGAAATCCTGTCAAATGTTTAAAATTCTGCTTATGAATTCCAAAGTCTGTTCTACATAAGAAAGGGCTTTCTTTACCCTCATGGATGAAATTATTTACACAAACCTTGAAAACTGAAATGAAGGCTCTTGGTGATTCAGAAAGTGTACTTGACTTGTTTTCTAGAATGTGAGCTCTCTGAAGACAGGAGAGGCCGTCTTGCTTTATCTAGATGAAGCTGGGAATGTAGTAAGCTGTACTTCTTGAGGTAATTAATGAATAAAGTCTTTAAGAGTAGGAGCATCCCAGTGGCTTGCTCAGTTAAGCATCTGCCTTCAGCTCAGGTCATGATCCCAGAGTCTTGGGATCAAGCCCTACCTCATGCTCCCTGCTCGGTGGGGAGTCTGCTTCTCCCTCTGCCTCTGCCTCTTCTCCTGCTTGTGCTCTCTCTCAAATAAATAAAATCTTGAAAAAAAAAAGACTTAAAAAAAAAAGACTAATTTTTATCTAAATGGGTTTCAGTGTGTTCCTGATTATAGCACCTAAGGTCATTGGAGAGAAAAAATGTTCAAGAAACTACAATGTTACCAATTTTTGAAAGGCTAAATTGGTAACTAAATTTAAGAAGTTAATCAGATGCTGTTTGTAAAGGTGACAGATGTATTAGTAAGACTCTACATTATCAAAGAAAAATATATTTTTTAAATATTTTATTTATTTATTCATAAGAGACAGAGAGAGAGACAGAGACAGAGACAGAGACACAGGCAGAAGGAGAAGCAGTCTCCATGCAGGGAGCCAGACATGGGACTTGATCCCAGGTCTCCAGGATCACACCTTGGGTGGAAGGCAGCACTAAACCACTGAACCACCCGGGCTGACCCAAGAAAAATATTTTTGGTGAAATAAAAAGTAGACTACTGCTATTTAGGGAAGCTTTTACTTCTATAAGTAAAAAATTGATTTTCAAAGGCCCCTGCTTGAATTTCAGTTAACCAGAAATTTAAGAACACCTCTTTCTTAAAGCTGTGGTTTATTTTCCATTTTTCCTTATTTTGTTTTGAGCAAAAACTCTGCCTGTGGTGTTACATAAATAAAATGATGGGATGCCTGAGTGGCTCAGTGGTTGAGTGTCTGCCTTTGACTTACGGTGTGATCAGGTTCTGGGATCCAGTCCCACATCAGGCTCCCTGCAGGGAAGCTTCTCCCTCTGCCTGTGTCTCTGCCTCTCTTTCTGTGTCTCTCATGAATAAATAAATAAAATTAAAAAAAAAAAAAGAAAAAGGGAAAAAAATGCTTTTTTACTCTAGAAATGTTTTTATTAGGTAAATGTAATCTGTGCATTCTTATTTAGTGTAGGATGTTTTGAAATACTGTATTTACTTTAAATGAATTATATGATACATAATATCTTATAGAAATACATTTGATCATACTATTAAAAATCCACTTATTCTTTGTAATAAAACTTTCTGGCTCTATTTCCTCTACTCTAAGCCAGTATTAATCACCATATGAGTAGGTTCTGGGAACAAAAAGCGTCACGATCATGTCAAAGAAATCTTGGATACTGGTGAAATATGAATAGAGAAAAAGGCAACAATATGGCATGTTGCAGTGAGAGTGATGATGAGGGCTGCACTGGAAAAGAAACAGGCAGATTCGCCCCCATCAGGACCAACAGGGTGCATTAATTTGGTAAACTCACCATGCCCCAGGTTTGGTCATCAGACAGGGCTTTTTCATGCAACCCAGAATTGCTCAGAGTCTTAGTTTAGCTTGAGGGTGACCTACATAAGAAGAAAACAAAACAGAATCTGTGTGCCAATAGCGTCACGTATATGAATATAGTTTTACAGAATCAATATCTACAGAAAGTCAAATGAATCATCTTAAATATGAGTTTCTTCAGATACAATTAGAGTAAAAGGAGACAGAGAGCTTTAAAAAACATAGTAATAATAAGGGGCACCTGGGTGGCATCCAACTCTTGGTTTTGGCTCAGGTTATGATTTGAGTCATGAGATTGAGCCCTGAGTCAGGGTTCCTCACTGGGTGTGGAGTCCACTGGAGATTCTCTCTCTTTCTCCCTATGCCCCCCCTAAAATAAACAAATAAATAAATCTTTTTAAAAATACTAATAACAACAATAGCTCTCAGTGACTGAGCACACACTAAGCAGCAATCCCTTTGTATCTCTTACCTTTTCCAATTACAACAGCAGTTCTGTGAGACAGAATTGTATTCCCTTCTTTGAGTTGGAAGAATGAAGCAATCCAGCCATGCTGTCTAATTCAAAGGCTATAGAATAATTTTCTTAATAGCTCATGGCTCTCTGTTCTCTCTTAATTATTTTACACACACCATCTGAATACTTTAATACTTCCAGGATGGAACACTCTGAGAGGGCAGATGCAAGTTCACCTGCTCTGGCGTGCAGCTGGAATTTTGAAAAGTGAAATTGTTTGGTACTTTTGCTTTAATATAGTGTAATTTCTTTGGGTGATCTTTTCTGAGATAATGCTTTCTTGGTCCATGACACTCTTTTGCTTGCCTCCCTCATTCAGTTGGTGGATGGTAACTTCAAGTCAGCCTGCAGTTGGAATTTATTTTTTATTTTATTTTTTTTATTTTTTAAAAATTTATTTATTTATCTATTCACGAGAGACACAGAGAGAAACAGAGAGGCAGAGACACAGGCAGAGAGAGAAGCAGGCTCCACACAGGGAGCCCGACGTGGGACTCGATCCCGGGTCTCCAGGATCATGCCCTGGGCAGAAGGCAGACGCCAAACCGCTGAGCCACCCAGGGATCCGTGCAGTTGGAATTTAAACCTTATCTTGTCCTTCCACTCCTTCTGCACATGATAGCTATTTCCTGGCATTAAATTCACCACTTAAAAGAAATAGCATTTCACTTGGTTTCCTGACTGGACACTGGCTGGTACACATACTACTGAGACATAACATGCAGAGAGAGCCAAATGCATGAGGGGTCAATGCAACATGGGGAGGAACAGAAAGCCTTGGCGGTACAGATAGTACTAGAGCCAATTCTTGAGGACTGAATAAAATGATACTGGATAAAGCCTGGGTGGCTCAGTCAGTTAAGCATCTGCCTTCAGTTCAGGTCATGATCCCAGGGTTGTGGGATCAAGCCCCATGTCAGGCTCCCTGCTCAGCGGGGAGCCTGCTTCTCCCTCTCCCTCTGCCTGTAGCTCCCCCTTGTTTGTGCTCTCTGTCTCAATAAATAAATAAATAAATAAATAAATAAATAAATAAATAAAATCGTTAAAATTATACAGGAAAAAAGTGTAGAAAAAAAGAAATCCACAAAAATGAAGAAAACCAAAACAGCTCAGCAAAGCAGAAACTGAATCACTCATTTCATGTCTAATCCCGCAAAATATGTTTATAAGATCATGAATCATGAATCATTTGGATGCCAACGATTAGAAGTTCTTGTATTACCAATAGCTATATTCTTTCTAGAAATTGCTTTTTCTCTTGTAGCTATTTTATTCAGTACCTTTGTTGTCAAATAATGGAAGGTTATTTTTATTCAGAGAGAGAGAGAGAGAGAAAGGCATAGTGCCTTAATAGATATTTTCTATTCCACAATGTTTTACTTAAGATCTTTGCATTTGTTTCCCAAATCATATCTTAATGACCCTTTATTGGAAATCATTCATTAATTTTAATTTTAAAAGGCAGACACTATGAATATCAATATATTCTTTTTGATTGACTACACCAGGAATGTGATGTCTAAACTGAATATTTATTCTCTCCAATCTTTAAAGATGACAATTTCCTGGTCCATGTATGATTTCTAATGGTGAGGACACTTCCCTATGTATATTTACAGTTAACTGTAACTTCTTGCAAACAATAACCAAATATTTATATATATATTTTTTAATATGTGAAAGCGCCCTGCATGTAGGATGCATAGAGCAAACCCTCAGTATCTAATTTACCACCAAGTCTCCCTTCTCACCATTGATTTGTCTCAAGAGAGGTCATCCTTGTCCATAGTCTTTACATCTACCTGCCCATTCACAGTTGTTCTGAGAAGCTGATTTGATTATATAGGCCTTCATCTAAAGCATAGCATTGCCACTCTTACTTCAGAAAAAAAAAAATTTTTTCAGCATCCACAGTTTTAAAAATGAACTAAGATCCAAAGATGTTTAATGACTTCTCAGTCAATTGGTTAATGGCAAAGCAACAGTTACCACCCAGGTCCTGATTTTCTGTGACACTCACAATTCACTACACCTTTGGTCTGCTGCTATGCACACAAACAGAATCTCACTATTACTCTTTTTTTAATAATAAATTTATTTTTTATTGGTGTTCAATTTGCCAACATACAGAATAACACCCAGTGCTCATCCCGTCAAGTTCCCCCCTCAGTGCCCGCCACCCAGTCACTCCCGCCCCCCACCCTCCTCCCCTTCCACCACCCCTAGTTCGTTTCCCAGAGTTAGGAGTCTTCCATGTTCTGTCTCCCTTTCTGATATTTCCTACCCATTTCTTCTCCCTTCCCCTCTATTCCCTTTCACTATTATTTATATTCCCCAAATGAATGAGACCATATAATGTTTGTCCTTCTCCGATTGACTTATTTCACTCAGCATAATACCCTCCAGTTCCATCCATGTCAAAACAAATGGTGGGTATTTGTTGTTTCTAATGGCTGAGGAATATTCCATTGTATACCTAGACCACATCTTCTTTATCCATTCATCTTTCGATGGACACTGAGGCTCCTTCCACAGTTTGGCTATTGTGGACATTGCTGCTAGAAACATCGGGGGGCAGGTGTCCTGGCGTTTCACTGCATCTGTATCTTTGGGGTAAATCCCCAGCAGTGCAGTTGCTGGGTCTTAGGGCAGATCTATTTTTAACTCTTTGAGGAACCTCCACACAGTTTTCCAGAGTGGCTGCACCAGGTCACATTCCCACCAACAGTGTAAGAGGGTTCCCTTTTCTCCGCATCCTCTCCAACATTTTTGGTTTCCTGTCTTGCTAATTTTCCCCATTCTCACTGGTGTGAGGTGGGATCTCTTTGTGGTTTTGATTTGTATTTCTCTAACGGCAAGTGATGCAGAGCATCTTCTCATGTGAGTGTTGGCCATGTCTATGTCTTCCTCTGTGAGATTTCTGTTCATGTCTTTTGCCCATTTCATGATTGGATTGTTTGTTCCTTTGCTGTTGAGTTTAATAAGTTCTTTATAGATCTTGGAAACTAGCCCTTTATCAGATACATCAGTGGAAATATCTTCTCCCATTCTGTATGTTGTCTTTGAGTTTTGTTGACTGTATCGTTTGCTGTGCAAAAGCTTCTTATCTTGATGAAGTCCCAATAGTTCATTTTTGCTTTTGTTTCTTTTGCCTTAGTGGATGTATCTTGCAAGAAGTTACTGTGGCCGAGTTCAAAAAGGGGTGTTGCCTGTGTTCTCCTCTAGGATTTTGATGGAATCTTGTCTCACATTTAGATCTTTCATCCATTTTGAGTTTATCTTTGTGTATGGTGCAAGAGAGTGGTCTAGTTTCATTCTTCTGCATGTGGATGTCCAATTTTCCCAGCACCATTTATTGAAGAGACTGTCTTTTTTTCCAGTGGATAGTCTTCCCTCCTTTGTCGAATATTAGTTGAACTATAAGTTGAGGGTCCACTTCCGGATTCTCTATCCTGTTCCATTGATCTACGTGTCTGTCTTTGTGCCAGTACCACATTGTCTTGATGTACTCTTTCTTTTTTGTTATAGAAGGTGAGGGCAAGAGAGATGGGGGGAGTAGGGCAGAGAGAGAGGGAAAGAGAGAATCAAACTCCATGCCCAGTTCATGAGCCTGATGCAGGACTCGATTTCATGACCCTGAGATCATGACCTGAGCTGAAATCAATAGTCAGATGGCCAGCCTACTGAGCCACTGGGTGCCCATCACTATTATCTCTTAAATACACATCCTCTTACACAGTTGAATTGAATTTATTCTTCTCAAGTACAAAACACCTGTTACCCTCAGAAATTATCCAATGGTTTCACTTTATACCTAAGAAAACTGGTAATATCTGATCTGAAATTCTATATTTTTTTCCTTTGGTTTCTAGAGTAGTTTGTATTTTCACCATAACTACTCCATCTCCTTTTGGAAAAAGGAACATTATATGGCTACTTTTACAAGATTAATTCCTCTTCCATCAATTTGATGGTGCCTCCATCAATTTGTGTATTAATGTTTGCCTTCCTCTAATAGATTCAACTTTTCTTTCTGGCCTCCATTTTAAAAAAATTTCTTTATAATAAGAAAAATTCTCAGGTCCCTGAAATCCTACAAAATGAAAACTACACTAAATTAAAAACTATCACGTGATAATAGGAGATCCTCTTAAAACTATGGGTTTCAGTTGCAAGCTTTTTAAAATATTCTCAGAGTTGGGCAACTGGTTGGTTCGTTGGTTGGTTAAGCGTCCAACTCTTGATTTTGCCTCAGGTCATGATCTCAGGATTGTGAGACAGGGTCTCAGTGGGGAGTCTGCTTGAGAGCCTGTCTCTCCCTCTGCCCCTCCATCCACTCACTCTCTCTCTCAAATAATAAATCATATATATATATATATGGGGGGACTGCACCCCATTTCCAGCTCTGCTCTAGTAAGTAAAGTCATGCAATCAGTTTCCCGGAAAAAAAAGGAGGTGGGGAATCATTAAGTGTAGAGTTCTTTATGACTTCTGAATTTCAAAGTTACAATAGCCTTCAACACTGTAATCAAAGCTTTCTTTTCTCTGCTTCCTAAGACATAAATGCAGATTCTCTAGTTCTTGAGGCTGTTTCTTCTTTCTTTCTTCTTTATGTGCTCTCATAGAGAATTCCATCTCTCTATCCACAAACTGCTCCTGTTTTATTTTTCCCCTTTCCATCAGGGAGTTCCTCTTCTCTTCATCTAACACCAACAATTCCCAAATCTAGATCTCTAGCTTCTGAATTATCTTTACTCTTGCATATTGAATTTCCGGCTATCTACTAAACAAACAGCATATTTAAAAAACTAACTAATTATCTCTTCGCCATCAACTTCATTCTTTTCCTTTTGATGTCCTTATTTGAATCCTCATTAATGATGTGCTAGAAGAGGGTTATTTTTTTAATTTTTAAAATGAAAAGATCACTTAAACTGTTTTTCACAGTATTGTCATTTAAATGAATAGATGAGCATTGTATGGCTCATGAATAAGTCATCCTCACTCTCGATGCAGAGAATACACAGTCAGAGTGGTGTGGTTACAAGTACAACATGAAGCATAATACGTGTGTAATTAATTAGCACTGAAAAAAAACTGGCTGATGAGGGAGTAAATGTCAAGGGTAGCTGCTCTTCTGCCTTTAACATCTCTGGCCATTAGACCTTACTGCAAAAGACAAATGGAGGCTGCCTTAAATAACAAGAAAAATGCTCATGTCCTTGAAATCCTACAAAATGAAAACTACACTAAATTAAAAACTATCATATGATAATAGGAGATCCTCTTAAAACTATGGGTTTCAAGTGCAAGCTTTTCAGAATATTTTCAGTGTTGGGCAACTGGGTGGCTCAGTTGGATAAGCATCCAACTCTTGATTTTGGCTTGTCATGATCTCAGGGTTGTGAAACTAGGCCTCAGCAGGCCTAGATAATGTATCTACAGCCTGGATGGATATTTTTGACTTCATTAATGATGGGTATAAAAGAGCTCAGGGTCTGAAGTGAAATTTGCTTATAACCAATTATACAGAATATGCAGTCTTGTACTGTTACCCCTCTGGTGTCTATGGCACATCCCATCCGATGCAGCCATGGCAGGGGTGAACTGCTCTAAAGAGCTCAGATGCACCCCTCCCACCAAGGACTCACCTCAAATTCACTCTGGTCAGCTGCCTGCATTCTCTTCCAGGCTCTTCTCCAGTAATGATTGCCAATGTGAAAGGATAACATTCCCAGGGCAAGCTTTCATTCATGGGCACTGCAGCTAGTTGATAAAGGGTGCAGGTGGATGATTCTATCCTGTATGGCTGTCACGGGTCTCGTGGTGCCTACCGATGAAATATTTATAACACACCTTTTACTGGTTTCTCTTCCTTTCTGGCTTCACTTGCTCCAATCTGTTACTCTTGCGATCACCTCACCAGGAAACTTCCAGCATCCAAGTTCTTGAGTCAGGTTGTTTTGGGTGATCCTAGGATAAGACCAGTGAACTTTGATACTACTTTTCATCCTAAACTCAGTAATAAACGTGTCATAACCTTTGTGCAAGAAATCCTTTCTTCTAAACTGATCTTGTTCATTCTCCTTCCAAATCCCAGAAATTTGCTCCTGTCCCGTGTTCAGTCCCCAGCATCTAGCTGAGACTGGGACTTTTTCCTCAGGGAGTATTATTTCGGTACCAGTTTATTCAGTTAAGGCAACTACAATGCAAATACTGAAAACTCTTCATTGAATCCCACAATATATTTTACTTCTCCACAATATCTTCTGCAACGTGTTGCTTCTTTTTCCTTAATTGATCTGTGGAACAAGTGAGTGGGACTCCATTTGCACATGAGTTTCTTCCTCTCTACACTAGGAGGCTTTTCAGGACACCCGCGTTCTCTCTTTTCGGGCTGCATTTGTCTCTGTCATAATCAGTACATTGCTCAAGCTGTGGAAATAAGAACAGAATTTTAAATATTACCTGGTAAGAAGAGTCACTTCTTCTGTGATCTGAGCTGAAATGCACTTCTCATTGTGTAACTGCTGTCTTTCCATGTGTAGAAGATTAATAACAGTTTCTTAGTAGTTGTATCTCCTAGACTCACCCCTCAACTCCACTAATGTGTGGTCTGCAGGAAATTGCTAGGCAGGGAAGGGACCTAAGGTATTATGCCTAATAAGCTCTGTGGTCTTGGGAATGTTATTAATCTTCTCTTGGTCTCTCTCTCTCTCTCTTTTTTTTTTTTTTTTTGCATTTTAAAAGTGAGATGGTTTAACTTATTGTGCAAGTGCCTTTCAGCTAGAAAAACTTGTACGTCCAACGGATGTCTTTTCTTTTACATTATTTTTTATTATCTAGAAAACAGAGGTGTTTGTTGTTGTTGTTGTTGTTGTTGTTGTTGTTGTTCTTTTTGTCTCTCAACCATAACCTCTCTTCCTCTTCAGGGCCAGACACCAAGATCAACTTTTTCCAAAATTCCAAAATTCTGTTGTCACACAAAGCCACAGAGTGTGCCTTCATGCACTGGAGGAGCTTGACTGTAAGGGTTTCAGCTGGCAGAGGGCCTTAGCCATCTGACTCTCTTGGTTTCGGCTCTCGTCATGATCCTGGGGTTGTGAGGTCAAAGCCCACTTCAAGCTCCACGCTCAGCACAGAATCTGCTGGAGATTCTCTCTCTGCTGGACCCACACTCCTACTTTCACTCTCTCACTCTCTCTTTCAAATAAATAAGTCTTAAAAAAAAAAAAAAAAAAAAAGGTTTCAGCTGGTGCCATGCATGCCACCTGGTATCCATCCTCCAAACTTGAGTTTGTTTATATAGTTTCCTATCTCAGCTATAATACCTATATTTAATTTTCAGTGTATGTTAGTTTAAATCTTAAAATTTAAATTAAATCTCAAAACACAATCTGATGTATTATTTCAGCAGCTTGCCAGAATGAATTATCAGTTTCTTTACCACATTGAATTAAATCTTCTGTCACTGAGAAATTTACTTTTATTTGAATATATATTAACTGAATATACTTATGTTCACTGAATATACTGAACCTCACTCAGGTTTTTCTGTTAGAGATCATCCCTTTTGGACAGTTGAAAAGTGAAGGGGTTTAATCCAAGTCTTGTTAGCCAGAGTTCAAAACTGAACTCCCATTCTTATGAACTCTGGACTTTTGTTCCCTGAATTTGGAATGCTCCCTTATAGGAAGCGTAGCATGTTTACTCAGAGGGCTTGAAAATAAAATGATACAGTGTTTATAAAATAGCTAACACAAGGCCTAGTACATGATATAGTCTCAGCAAATAAGGCTTCCTGTAGAAATGATAAATGGAGTCTAACTCTCAGGAATTCAAAAGATAAATACAGTGTTTCACACCAGTTACCAACAATCTAGAAACATGTAGTCTTAGAGCCATTGTACGGTGGGGAAAATAGTCCAGTCTGTGGAGTCAGAACTACTTTCATTCCCCATTCCTCCACTCCTGCCCCCACCAGCCCCCCAAAATTACTACATATATGCCAACTGGCAGGTTGTATAGTTTTACTTCAGCTTTCTATTTATCAGTAAAATAGATGCTTAAAGGATTGCAATCAAGATAAAACTAGAAGTATGGAATGCCAAACATGGCATCAGGCAAGGAGCTGGTACTCAACCAAAAGTGGTTAATAATAACTAAGTTACAACCACCTTCCAAGATATATTTTGATATCTGCCCTATTGAATGGCACCTGTCACAGAACATATCTAAGTTTGTAACCAGTGCAATATGGTCATTACCCAAATATATCTAATGTTGGTTCTAGTCTTAAATAGTTCTCTTCCTTGTGGAAGTATTATTTTAAAAACATGTAGGGGATCCCTGGGTGGCGCAGCGGTTTAGCACCTGCCTTTGGCCCAGGGCGCGATCCTGGAGACCCGGGATCGAATCCCACATCGGGCTCCCGGTGCATGGAGCCTGCTTCTCCCTCTGCCTGTGTCTCTGCCTCTCTCTCTGTCTCTCTGTGACTATCATAAATAAATAAAAAAATTAAAAAAAAAACATGTAGGTTTGTAGGCTACAACAGAAAGTTTCCCATATCTGGGAGGGCTTTTCTAAATGAATCTATAGGTCTTGTTTGAAAAAAGAAGAGGTATCTTTGTCCTTCACAGAACCCCTTGGAATATTCCAATTTCTAACTTGTCTAAATTAATCAATTCCATTTGTAACTTTAAATGTCCTTCCCTCTATTGAGCCTTCTCTTACCCTAGGTGAGGTCTTCTACTTTGATGTCCTATAATTGCCCTTGAAAATTAAAATTGCTTAATTTTCACTACCACAATGCCTAAAGTTGGAAACAAATAAATATTTTCCAGATTCATAAATTATCTGTGATATCTTATAACTTAGTCTATGATATGCCCATTACCAAGGAGATACCATATTAAATACATGACAAATAATTTGGTCTCTCAGAAATACAACTTTGTGACTCTGTGGGAAAGAACTGCTAAATCTATTTGTGCAAAAACAACCAAAGAACCGAAGAGTTACTGTCAACTGTGGAAATATGTTTCAATATGATTTTTGTCAGGAAAATGGAAGCTATTCTATGTGTTCAAGGAATGAATGGTTGTAATACAAAGGATTCAAGATTTACACAACCATATAAATGCCTAGGGAAGCAAAGGTCCTAGGGGCTAGTGCCTAAGCTCTCTTCGGCACCAAGATTGGTGGATCTCAAGGATTCCTCCAGAAGCTACTTAGCACCTTGCATGAACCCTCTGAGTATGTTAACTGCCCATAAGTTGTGCAACACAATTGTGACCTCTGACCTCTGTTTCTCTCCTATGTTTCAAATATCATAGTTTTTTTCCCTCAGAAGAAAGACCAAAATGGATAGACTACATTGTTCCTGGCTTTTCCTCAATAATGCAATGGACATCTTAGAAGGAGTTGGTGGTAGTAGAGTATTAATAATAATAGGCTTTGCCAGAAGTTAGGTAAAATAGTCTCTAAATTGTTAGATTTTCCTTACCAAATAACCAGAACTACTATTTTATACAAATTATGAAATGAAATTACCTAGACCACAATGTAAACATGTCTCCATGAGTTGTGCAAGACTCAAGTTATGCCAGCAACTGCTAAATTACTCTTCAGATGCTAGAACAAAAAGAAAAAACTGATGGACTGTGTACAGGACTCTAACTGCTCAGGGAAAATAGGTTCCATATTAAATCACTTAATTGTCATCCTGATTTATATATTAATATGAATTTATTAACAAATGACTAATCACTGAGGTTGTGGGATAATTAAGTATCTGTGTGGAATAAATAATATACTCAGATAAGCCAGTGCAAAAACATTTTTTAAAGAAGGAAGCTTACTAATTTAATCCACTCTGGGATCAGCAGTTAGATTAGAAATGACCTAATAAAAATTCTATAGGAAGGAATGATGACTGGAAGGTTTTCCTTTTTTTCTCTTCTTTTTCTTTCTTTATTTTCCTGTCTCCTTACTTTTTAAAAAAATAAATATTATTTTTTGAAACTGAGGTACAGCATTAGAGGAAGTACACAGTACATGTAATTCAATAAATGTTATATTTACTACTCAGATTGAGATGCAGCATATTTCCATTGCCCCTAGGATGACCCCTCATGTCCCAGTGTGCTCAATACATTTAAGGTAACTTCTGCTCTCATTTCCATTATTAGAGATTAATTTTGCCTATCTTTGAGACACACAGTTAATTATATAAATGTTCTCTTTTGTGTTTGTGTTTATTCATTCAATGTAATGTCTGTGAAGTTCGGCAATATTGTGTGTTATCAATAGCTTGTTTTTTTTTCTTATTTCTGTCTGGTGCTCCATTATTTAAATATATTTTGTTTTACTTAGATATTCCTTATTTACCATTTACTTAAGCTGTTCTTTTGCCTCTTATGAGTAAAGCTACCATGAACATTCTTGCATATGCCTTTTGGTTGACATACACAGTTATTTCTCTTGGGTATATATCTAGTAGTAGGAATGTTGGGTTATATGGTTACCTTATGTTTAGCTTTAATAGATGTAGAACTATTTTCCCAACTGACTGAATCAATTTATATTTCTGTCAGAAACTACAAGAGTTCCACTTTCTCTTTGTTGTCCTCAGCATTTAAAATTATCATGTTTTAGAAACAATCATTGAATTAGTTGTGTATTGTTGTAACAACACAGCTACTTTTTATTAAATTTATATACAGTAAAATAGACTTTCTGGTGTATAGTTGTATGAGTTCAACACACAAATAGAATTTTGTAACCACCATCATAATCGGGATGCAGATGATCTCCATCATCAGAAAATGTTCCCATGTGTTGCCTTATAGAGCATTTAGAGCACCCATTGCCATCTCTAGCACTTTAATATCACTGATCTGTCCATCCTTATAGTTTTGATTATTCCAGAACATTATGTAAATGATATTGTACAGTAAGGAATCATTTGTGACTGCATTCTTTCACTCAGTCTTTGAGATTCATTCATGCTGTAGATGGCTATCAAGAGTTAATTCCTTCCTATTGCTTGGAGAATAGTAGTTCATTTTATAGATGTATCACAGATTGTTTATCCATTCATCCACTGAAGTACATTTGGGTTGCCCCTAATTTGGGTGATTATGAGAATAATACAATTAATTTTATATATAAGACATTGCTAAACTGATTTCCAGAGTGGCTGTGTCATTTTGCATCACCACCAGTGATGCATGAGAGTTTTTGCTGCTCCTCACATGGCTTTATAAGGATTGTTTTATTTTAGCCATGCTAATAGGTCAACTATTATAATAGCATTCAACTGAGGTTTTATTTTGCATTTCTCAAAGGAATAATGACATTGAGCATCTTCTGGTTGAGATAACTTGTCATATGTTTTCTTTGGTAAAATGTCCAAGTCATTTGCCCTTTTCATTTTTTGGTGGTAGAGGGTTGTTTGTTTTGTACTCCTTAGTTCTGAGGGTTCTTTAATATTTTGCATCCATGTTATCTCTTCAATAGAAAAGCTTGCACTCATTCCCTTTGACCCAGAGGTCATTTTCTAATTAGTGTTTAAACTGAGAACAGGCTTCCTTTATTAATAATCATATTATTAGATGTACAGCCTGATAGTAAAAAATCCCTAATTGCACAATTTCTTTCTACTATTTAACCCCTAAACCAATTATTGGATGATGATTATTATTTCAATTACAATAAAGCATTGTAATCATTTTCTTAGTGTATTTCTTTTTTTTAAGATTTTATTTATTTATTCATGAGAAAGAGAGAGAGAGAGAGAGAGAGAGAGAGAGAGAGAGGCAGCGACAGAGACACAGGCAGAGGGAAAAGCAGGCTCCCTATGGGGAGCCTGAAGTGGGACTAGATCCCAGGATCACAACCTGAGCCAAAGACAGATGCTCAACCACTGAGCCACCCAGGTACCCCTCCTGTGTCTTTCTCACTACTAGATAGTGAGTTCCTTGAGGTAAGGGTTCATGTATTATTAAATTTTGAGTCATACTTTGAGTCAATAACAAATCTACAAAATGTTATTTTTACTGAGGGTGAATTTTTTCTTCTGAGTAGTGGCAATTAGTGTTTATTTTCTAATTTGTGCATTTTATACAAATTATTCTATATACATTTCTCATTATTTTATAGAACGTGTGTAATTAGAAAAGTTGTCAGTGATTTTTTTAAAATCAAACATTTATATTAGCAAAATGAGAGTCATTAAATTATCTTAAAGTATGAAAGAGTTATTTAGATTTCAAACTACCCAGTAAAATAAAGTATTTATTTCTATATGACCAATAACTCATGTAAGATTCACTCACATATAATAAGCTATAGTTTAAAGCAGACTAATTGTCATTCAGGACACTAATGATAAAATATATCAATTGAACATAATTATGTGACATTGGTTATACTATTTTTTTCAATTTAGATCTTAGATTTCTCAACTATAAAATAAGTTTTCCTTGATAATATCCAAGATTACTTTCAGCTACAATGTCTTTCCAGATCTCAAAACAGTTTCACTTATTTCTAAACATATAACAAAAAAGAAAAAGAAAACATTAGTTTTCAGCCTGAGTTTCCTTGGCTAATGGACTCTCAAAAATAGATGTTAACCAATATGTTAGCACATAATGCCTCAGGCTATTTTCCATAAAGACACCAAGTAAATCCCTATAGAATTCTATTGCAAATAAGAAAAATGTACTTTGCCACCACAGAGATGTTTTCAAAACATCTTATCACCAAGAAATTTTAACTCAGAGGAAAATAATTTGTATTTTTTTTAAATGGCACAGAACAGTCTCTCACTCTTTCAAAATGGAAAATAAAAAATATGCATGTTGGGCCACAGACCCAGGCAACCCAGAAAACTTACATAGATATACAGAAACTTGATTTCCTTTCTTATTCAATGTGATCATTATTGCACTACTAACTCAATTTATATTACAACTTTGATGTTTCTTTTTGTTTATCAACTCTTCCGTCTGCCATGTCACTCCTAGACCTACAAAGCTCCTAGTCTCAAACAACATAAGACAATAAAACATCTGAATCTGAATGAAGTCTTTATAACTCCCTGTTTAATAGCACTCCATTCTGCTGGTACAGAGAAGTTTAAAATACATAAATCTATTATTCTCTTTTAATCCTTTTCATATTTTTATGACCTTGACAACAGAATGCAAAACACTATAGCCTAGAAAGCCCTTGCCGAGATTACATTTGTTGACTTATCAATATTATTCTGCCTTCTGGATAGCCATTCTAAGTATATTGCAGGTTGTCCAATTTCCGGCTCTGCACACCCTATCATACCTCTCATTCCATAGATTCTTCACCTAAAATACTCCATGTTTCTAATATTCCAGGTTAAAGTTAAATTTGCTCAAAATTAGCATTAGAGAAACCAGAATCAAGATCCATATGATAAAAAAGTAATACAAAAATAATACTAATGTTAGAAGAAGTAGGAGTCATAAAAATAGCTATCAAGAGCTTATTTTGTGTTGGTTGCTTTAAATAATTATTCCATTAGTTCTTTAATATAATATTTTAAATGGGGAAGTGGTGGCCTCACTTTGACAGAGAGAATACTGAAAAACAGGAAAGTTCAGTGATTTGTTCAAGCCATCAAAGGTAGGAGAGAAGTCAATATTCAACAACAGTTATGTCCAACACAAATATTCTTGTTCCTTCCAGGAATAAAATACTAATTTCTATCTCTCTTTGCCAAGTAAAGCTATGTTATGCAGTTCAATTTATTAAATATCTTTGAAAATTACTTTACTCCTTTAAATATGAGGATATTATCTACATTAAGTGTTGTTTGAGAACAAAATATGAAAATATAACACCTCATTAAACTACATGTTATTAAAAAGCTATTCATCCAATAACATTTATTGAGAAGCAACTTTGTGGCAGACTCCATTCTCAGTGTCCTAAGTATAACAGCAATAAAGAAAGGTGGCACAAACTCTGGTCTTCAAGGCATTTTTAGTCTAGTAGGGAGAAACAGACATGTAAAATTAAAAAAAAAAAAATCAAAACAAGTGAGTCCTTAGATCCTCAGTTTGCCTTGAATTGCAACATAAGCCTAGAAGTGACTGAGGTGATCAGGGTGTAGAAAGATTCGGGATAATGGTGCTACCATCCTAAGGATGAGAAAAACCACATAATCTACAAATCATGACTTTTCTCGACTTCATCAAAGAACGAAGGTCACAAAGCAGAACAGGGAACTGAACTCCAAAGAGTACCAAAAGTGCCTCTGAGGACAGCAGAGATTATCAACTGTTTCACCTTTGACAGGCATGGGAAGAAGAAGTAGTCTCCACAGCAGTAGGTAAGAATAAATCAGTTACAGTTTAACAAAATTTTAAAGGCCAAATGTACACTGCCATACCAGTTTAAAATAGATCTGGACGTGGGAGTGTTCACACTTACTCAGAAGCTCTTTTCCATGCATCTCTCCTGAGTACTCACAAAAAGAAGAGGGACAAGAGAGCCCTGAGACTTCCTTAATAGCATGGGAGATCAGCCATTGATATGTGATAGACACAAACACTTCCTAGACCCTGCTATTAAGCATTAATAATATTAGTAAATATTAATTACAAAAAACTTCAAGCCACTACAAAAGGTCATCGAAGTCTCTTTGTACTCAAGGCACTGCTGGAAAATTAGAAGCAGAACCCTCTATTTTTAGAAAGCTTTCTCACCCCCAGGAACCCAAGTAAAGATCCAGGGATTTTCTTGTTATTGATGATGATGATGTATTTTAGAAGAAGAGTAGAAGTCAAGGCCACCTGCCACAAGGGGAAAGGCGAGAAATTTTTGCATGCCCAGGATCCATAACAGATGCAAGGAAGTACTGGCTACAATGAGGGAGGGAGGGTGGAATGCTTAACGGGCCTAACCTCTAGCCCAGGAGCACAACTCTTACCAAAAGAAGTTGGACCAGAGGATTAAGAAATTTTTCCTGCCTATACCACAAGCTTAACACGGAATAATAAGCAACAAAAGTCTTACTGAAGGAATGTAAAGTGTGTGGGGAAATAAGAATAACAATAATAACAACAAAGCCCAAATCCCACTCAACCAAGTGAGTAGACTGACCTAACATTGCAAACTAATGACTTGATGGAAGAAAATGTCTGCTTACTTCCTGTTGTAAATTTCTTAATACGTACTATTCATTTATACACTAAATTTTGTACTCAGTTAAAAATAACAAATATAGGGCAGCCTGGGTGGCTCAGAGGTTTAGCCCCACCTTCAGCCCAGAGCGTGATCTTGGAGACCAGGGATGGAGTCCCACGTCGGGCTCCCTGCATGGAGCCTGCTTCTCCCTCTGCCTGTGTCTCTGCCTCTCTCTCTCTTTCTCTCTCTCTGTATCTCATGAATAAATAAATAAAATCTTTTAAAAATAATAAAAAATAAAAATAACAGATATATAAAAGATAACAAAAATGATCTATTGTCAAGAGATAAAGATCTCAGAGATGACCAACATGATGGAGCTATCCTACAGGGACTTTAAAAAAATCTATAATAACTACATAGTTTATAGTATGTTGTAGGTTGAATTGTATCCTCCAAAATGATATATTGATGTCCTGAGCCCTACCTAGAAATGTGTCCTTGTTCAGAAATGAGGTTTTAACAACTGTTATTATTTAAATTAAGGTGAAGTCTTATTGGATTTAGGGTGGGCTCTAAATCCAATATGGTATATATTCTTAAAGGCTTAGGAGAAGACACAGAATCACACACAGAGACAATGCCATATGTAAGCAGAGGCAGAGATTAGAGTAATATATCTGCAAGGCAAGAAACACTAAGAATTAACATCCAGTGACAGAAGCTAGAAGAAAGAATTCTTCTAAAGAGAAGAAAGAGACTCTCAAGGAAGCTTGGCCTTGCTGTGTGAATCTGATCTCAAACTTGAAGTCTCCAGAATTGTGACAGAACACTTCTGTTGTTTTAATCCAGCCAGTTTGTGGTGATTTATTACAGAATTCCTAAGGAATTAATATATAGTGTAAATGTCAATTAACAGGCATAAGTTGATATAGAATGGGGAATCTCAGCAGACACATGAAAAATTATTTTAAAAGTCATTTGAGGGATCCCTGGGTGGCGCAGCGGTTTGGCGCCTGCCTTTGGCCCAGGGCGCGATCCTGGAGACCCGGGATCGAGTCCCACATCGGGCTCCCGGTGCATGGAGCCTGCTTCTCCCTCTGACTGTGTCTCTGCCTCTCTCTCTCTCTCTCTCTCTGTGACTATCATAAATAAATAAATAAATAAATAAATAAATAAATAAATAAATAAATAAGATTAAAAGTCATTTGAGAATGCTAGGAACAAAAATATGATATCACAGATAAAATATTCCTTCAGTGGGTTTATCAGCAAAATAGAACTAATAAAAAATCAAATACCTTGAAAAGAGTTCAATAGTATTATCTAAAATGAAGCACAGAGGGCAGCTCCAGTGGTCCAGTGGTTTAGTGCTGCCTTCAGCCCAGGGTGTAATCGTGGAGACCCGGGATCGAGTCCCATGTCGGGCTCCCTGCATGGAGCCTGCTTCTCCCTCTGCCTGTGTCTCTGCCTCTGTCTCTCTCTCTGTCTGTCATAAATAAATAAATAAATAAATAAATAAAATGAAGCACAGAGAAATAAAGAAAATCAGAACAAAGAATCCAAGAGGTATAGGTATAGGTCAATATGAAACATCTCGACCTCATTACATAATTGGAGACTCCTAAAGGAAAAAGATGCAGGTCAGAAGAAATATCTCCAAATATAGCAGATGAGAACTTTCAAAAGAATGAAAGGAGAAAAGAAAAAACAAACACAGATTTATAAGCTCAAAGAAACACAAATATTATTAATAATAATTTTAAAATGTTATGCATATCACAGTTAAAATGCACAAAAGCCAACATTAAGAAAAAAATTTTGTAGGCAATATGAAGAAAAGAAAAAAATATACATACACAGAGGAGCAAAGATAAGACATACTGTATGAAATCTTTAAATATTGAAAGAAAATATAATCTTCCATTATAGAATTCTCTACCCAGTGAAAATATCCTTCAAAAATGAAGGTGAAATAAAGCATTCTTTAGACAAACAAAAACTGAGATGATTCATGCTGCTTGTAGACCTAATTATAACAAATGTTAAAGGAATTTGTTCAGGCAGAAGGAAAGTGGTATCAGCTGTAAATCCGGGTCTACATAAAGAAAAAATGAGAAATCTATATGGTCAAAAGTGCAGGCACATAGACAATGTATTTTTCTTGTTTTTAATTACATTAAAATAATGGACTGTCTAAATCAAAGAGAGTAATAATGGATTGTGTGTTTTATAAGATATACACAATTAAGTTGAATAAAAAGGATAGTATAAAGGATAAGATGGAGTGAATAAAATATATTGTAAGATTCTTATATTCTACATGAAGTGGTAGGATATCATTTGATGGTTCAAAACGTTAACTTAAAGTCAATATTTTAAAATTCACAGGTAATAAATGTGTTTAAATGTGTAATAAGTAGAGATAAACTAATGCATAACAAAGCACAATTAATTTTTAAAAGACAGAACATTAAGATAAAAAATAAGAGATATGACAACAGAAGTCAAAAAGCAATGGTAGACTGAAATCCAACCATGATTGTACAAAAAAATATTAATAGTTGAATTCATACAATATGAAATATGTATATACCAGCAACAGAACTTTAAAATTCATGAATCAATAAAGGATAGAACTCAAAGGAGTAATAGAAAAAGAATCACAACTCTTTTTGGAAATTTCATCATTCTTTTCTTAGTATTTGGTAGAACAAGTACACAGTTTCATCAGTAAGAATATATAGAAAATTAGTAACTTAAAATACTAATATTCGGTGTTGCCTAATTGACATTTATAGTACGCTATACCACAAAAAGAGCATAATACTTTCTTTTCATATGCACATGGAATATTCACTTATATTCTGGTTGATTAAAATAATAAAAAGTCAACAAATTTAAAATATTGAACTCATACAAAGCATATTCTTTAATCAAAATGGAATTAAATTAGAAACCAGTAACAGAGAGATCCCTAGAAATTCTCTGAGATTTTGGAAACTAAGCAATCTATTTCTAAATAATCCATAAATCAAGGAAGAAATTGACAGGGAAATAGGCATCTATTTTGAATTTAGTAAAAAGAAAAACACAACATAACACATTTTATAGGATGTAACCAAAGAGTTATTAGTGAGAATTTTATAAAATTAGAAGTCTATATTAAGAAACAAACAAACAAAAAAAAAAGGTCTTAAACTGGTACCAACATTCAAAAAAAAAAAAAAAAAAAGGAAAAAAGGAACGAATATAATCCAAAGCAAACAGAAGGAAGGAAATAAAGAGCAGAGGACAATTAAAAAAAAAAAAAGATTTAAATATCAATGTAACTAAAAGTTCATTGAATTAGATCAATGAAATTGGATAAATTTCTAGCCAGGCTGTTCAAGTTAAACCAAAGAGAACACACAAACCACCAATATCAGGAATGAAAATGGTGATGTTACTATAGAGCCTACAGACATTAGTTAGCCTAAGAAAGGAGTGTTATGACAACTTTATGCCATATATTTCATAATATAGGAAAAATGGGACAATTTTTTGACTCAAACTATTGAACTCTTTGAAGATAAAGTAGATAATCTTAATAGACTTATTAATAAATTGAATTTTTAAATACCTCTACCAAGATAGACTCATACCCAGGAAACTTAATTGGTAATTTATTTTAAAAACCTAAGGGAGAAATTATAACTATTCTACTAAACTAAGCCAGAAAATAAAAGGAGGGAACAATTTGCAACTCATTTTTTAGGTCACCATTACTTTAATCCCTAAACTAGACATGATAAGGAAACAAACTACAGACTAATATACCTTATGAACATAGATACAAACAATCTTCATCAAAATGTTAATAAATAAAATCTAAAAGTATATAAAATATATTTTCAAAATACATCATAAATAAGTGGGCGTCATCATAGAAATGATTTTAAGGTTCTAAAATCAGTCATAATTTAACTTTCAACAGGTTAAAATAAAGGTAGCCCACATAATCACCTCAATACAATTTACAAATTTCAATACCTAGTCATGATTCAAAATAAAAACAAAGAAGACAAAAGTAAAACTTTTAATACTTTAGGAATAGAATATTTCATCTAGATAAAGGTCATCTATAAAAATTCATAGCTAACATACTTTATCGGAATGTCTGAATGCTTTTTGTCTGAGATTGGGAGCCAGGAAAGGATATCCATCCTCACCACTTCTATTGAACTTTGCACTAAAGGTCAAACTAGGTCAATAGGGCTAAATAAGTATTTAAATAAATAAATAATTTTAGAGATTATAACATAGGAAAGAAAATGTTCTTATTTGCAGACTGCGTGATCACCTATGAGGAAAATCTCAGCGATTAATAAGTAAAATAGCTATTACAATTCATAATTGAATTTAGTAAAGTCACAGGAAACAAAGAATAGAATGATGACTGAGGGAACAGGAGAATTATATTGGGGGTGATGGAACTGTCCTGCATCTTGATTCTGGTGGTTATATGACTTTATGAATTTGTCAAAATTGCAGATGTGCAACAAAAAGAGTGAATTTCTGTGTAGGTAAACTGGGATTAAAAATAAACAAAACGTTACTTAAATAAAAAGAAACAGATGTAAATGTAGATTGGATGAAGAATCCTAATTCCTTTGCCCTACCAAAGTCTTTCTCTTACCTTCATCTCCAGTCTCATCTAGATTTCCTTTTTTTTTATTTTTTTTAAGATTTTATTTATTAATTCATGAGAGACACAGAGAGAGAGAGAGGCAGAGACACAGGTAGAAGGAGAAGCAGGGAGGCCGACATGGTATTCGATCCTGGGTCTCCGGGTCTTCAGGATCAAGCCCTGGGCTGAAGGCAGCACTAAACCGCTGAACTGCCAGGGCTATCCTAGATGTCCTTTTCATGTGTGTTTCTATGTGTGCGTGTTCGGGGGGTGGGGGGAGTGACAGGAAGTATTAAAAGTATCTGAGCAGTTGATGTTTATAGTAATTTTTTTCTATGATCTTTTGGTGCCACTCACACTCGTTGGAAGTCATTGCTTTCTCAGAAAGTATTTTGAGGGACACCTGGGTGGCTCAGTGGTGGAGCATCTGCCTTTGGCTCAGTTTGTGATCCCGGGGTCCTGGGATAGAGACCTGCATCAGGCTCCCTCTGGGAGCCTGCTTATCCCTCTGCCTATGTCTCTGCCTCTCTGTGTCTCTCATAAATAAATGAATACAATCTTTTTTAAAAAAGTATTTTGAATTTCCTTTAGTTTTTTTTAATCATTAGGGATCAAGGAATACTTTCAAAATTAATTTTAGCAACTCCTCCCTGAGAAATTCCTAAGAACCAAGGCTATTGAGCCAAGACAGACTTCTATTTAATTTTTACCACATTCCATCTTTTGGACTATACATATTGAGAGATCTTAAACTTGAGAAGGATTCATATTGAGAGATCTTAATGTTGAGAAGGATTAGAGAGAGCCTGAGCTTTAGTATTTAATCCAAATCCAAATTGAGCACTTCCTCTTCAATTTCCTTAACCTGTGGTCTCTGTTCTGCTTCTGCTCCAATATCACCAGTGGTGGGTTGTTTCTTGCCTTTTGTGGGTTTACCCATTCCATCAGTGAATTTTATTGCTTTTGTTGTTTTAGTTGTGCTATTTTCCCTTTAGTTTGAATGTTCTATTCTGTATTCTTCTGAGTCATTCTAATGCAGCCCTTAGGCAACAGAGAAGTCTTCAGTCCTCCTTCCACATGATAGCCCATGCAACTTGAGATCAGACAAATCTGATCTCAAATGTTCACCACAGACTAAAGTTAGTCCCAATTGCTTCTACCATTCTCATAACCAGAGTTCAAGATCTTTTGCCATCTTTTAAATTTAAATTTATTTGTTCATATCCTTCTTGTGGAGAAGTAGCCAGAATTGAGCTCCCTTTTGGTGGGCCTACTATTGTGTCTGGACTTTTACTGACTTAGTAGTTATTTCAAATGATTCAAATGATTATTTCAAATGATCATATTTCATTGAAAATCCTCCCCTTTCAGTTTGTAGATTTTAGTCTTTGCCATTATTACGAAAACTATGATTTTTACATGATGTCATGCTAGTTACTCTATTATAGGGTATATAAGAATTTTTATTATGTTGAAAATAATTGGTGTTTTTACTCATGTATTATAATATACCCATCTGTTCAACCTCTTGAACAAGAAGATAGAAAGAAATTGCTGACATTAACCAAGCCTCTATTAAGTGCCAGGCACTGCGCCATAACTTGTGCATACATTTTCTCATTCATTCTCAAATTAGCCCTGTAAAGTAAGCATTATCATTTCCATATTAAATGGGAAAACCAGGCTCAAAGAATCTAATTAAACTGCCTAAATTTACACAACTTGTGAGAGAAGAATAAGAATGTGAATCAGTATCTGCTACCAGCTCAGCCCAGCAATACATACAACAAAATTTTCAGAGAACAGCAAGTCAAACAGTCTGAATACATTTTATACTATTATTTACAAAAAGGAACCATATATTTAGATGTTGTGTAATAACACATATGAAAGAATTTGTGAATTTGTTTTCATGTTATCTAGGACAATGTATAATGGCTATTTAATACTCCGTAATGGTTGTAGGAGCTAGGATTCACATGTTCTAGTGCCCTAAGGGCCAATGTGGTAGAAGCAGTTTATAATGATCAAATCATGAACACCACATATAGATGACTTGATTAATAACTTCTTTTAAATTAATTATTATACATTGTTGAAAATTAAGTAACTAAATACCATGGAAACCTCTGAATGTTTGCTCTATATCTGATTTGATATGTTAATTCAACCCTGTTAGGCCTCACATGCCAAATAGCATGCAAACAACTGCAGTTTTTCCTGGGTCAGGGGTCATGGTACACACCCAAAAATATGTCCTTTGTGCTAACCATGTTCTCAGTTCTAGTTCTAGCTGATTTTTATCATAGATAGGTAATTATTACCCTAGTTCCAGCCTTGTAGGATCCAATATGAACGACACATTCTCTTTTTTTCTATCCCTTTCCTTCCCCTCTAAAACTCCCTTCTTCTTTAACAAGTCATAACCTATCCATTTTTTAATTGACATATAACTGACATATCTGACAACATATTCTTTTTTAAAAAATATTTTATTTATTCATGCGAGACACACACAGAGAGAGAGAGAGAGAGGCAGAGATACAGGCAGAGGGAAAAGTAGGCTCCATACAGGAAGCCCGACGTGGGATTCAATCCTGGGACTCCAGGATCACGCCCCTGGCCAAAGGCAGGCGCCAAACTGCTGAGCCACGCAGGGATCCCTGAAAACATATTCTTGATCATTGCATTGGATTATAACTCAACACTGGCCATGACTGGATGACCAATTTCTTACTCTGTCCTCAAAATTCATGTGAGAAGCAGGTTTAGAGAACATTTAGGTTCAGCTAATTCAGCTAGGTTTTTAATTAGCTTCTACTCCTTATCCCCACGGAATAACAGCATTGGCTAAAACATCTTATCTCACTGGTCTAGTTATTTAATTGATGTCTTGGTCACTTCTGAAATATGGTATATGTGACCACATAATTTTTGGTACCAAGAGGAAATAGTAAAGCCATTCCTCCAATGTACATTCACTTCTGCACCTTAGAGTTTTTGAAAACAGGTAGACTTCATTTGTAATCCTTGCAAGAGCATTTGCCTGGACCCCCATGCTTATGATCCAGCTGTTAGGAATTGCATCTGGTAATTGTGACCATTCAAAGTGCACAAATCCCACTAAATGCAGGGGAATGGCGAAAACCATGAATGCTTTTGGAAAACCACATGATAATGAGTCTCTAAAACACCTAGAGGATCACTGTGTACATCTGAAAAAAATAATCTTAACTAATTATTATGCAGATGATTTTAAAGAAAGTAAGACCCAACTTCAAATGGAATTTTGAGGTCGCAGGTTAGCTTTTCGATAAATGAAAGCTTCTTAACTATTATGACTTGAGCTAAGCAATGGTAAGAAGCTCTTTGTTCCACATTTTAACAGATACATGAGAAAATAATCTTCAGCCATGATTTATTTCTTTATTGATACCACAAACTTGCGTCTCATTTCTGAAGAGGTTTAAAGAATTAGGGAGCCGACAAGTGACACTGGAAGGTTAATCTCATTACCCTGCACTTTGTCCATATCAGCTTGGCCTCCTGCATAGTAAGGAAGAATTATCTGTTGATAGTTCAGCAGTGATACGAAACTCTTTGTGAGCATTATCCAGAAAAAGGTAGTAATCCACTTTCATTTCCCCCAGAACACTAGTGTAATCATGATCTTTGAACTTTTAGTCCTTAAAGAAACACTATAAGAGAATATCTCTGGTAATCTTAACAGGGGTAAAGATGATTTTGCTTGTTGCCATAACTAAATGAAATAATCCATGTAAAGCATTTTGTACTGTTTTGGGCCCAGAAGCACTTGAATATTATATATTTATTTCCTAATAGGTTAAGGTGTTTATATTAACATGAATATTTGTGTTTCTAATGCATACATAATACCTGGGTTGACCCAATCTTTCAGGTGGTCAGCATTTTAAAATATTGCCTCCTTTGAGTGCCATGCCCAATTCCTGCACAGCACTCCAGGGAATATTTGAAATGTGAAGTGGTCTCTGTGTCTATACCTTTCATTGCATAATTTGAATGAGAAAATTAGAATAGAAAAGCCACTAATAAGAGAGGGCATATCTAACACAATGTTTCAGAAGATGAGAGTCAGGATCGCATAATGATTAAGTACAGGATCTCTGTCTAGTATAGGCTCTGAAACCTAGGAAAAGTGATGCTTTTTTAATAAGGTTTTGTGGGGAGTTTTGTATATAACAGCAATAGTGCTTAATACTTTAACGTTCTTAAAAGTTTTACTGTGATCATGTATATAAAGCATTTGCTCTTATGGAACATCAGTGACGTAAGGGCTCCCGTTACAAGTCCAGCCTATGAAGTCACAGGAATCTGATAACTGAAATGGTTGACCAGGCTTTCATCATAGCATCTCCTATCCCCTCCTTCCATCCTCACCACCTCCGACATACTGCATTCCCAATATGGTACCAATCCTGGGCTTTCCTCCTTAGCTGCTGGGAAATTCAACAAATCCACTTTAGAAAATATTGAAAAGAAAGAGAAGTTGTAGCTTCTTTCGCTGTGTGATGCCATCTTGTTTTCCTCTATGTGGCTGTCATCTGCATCACTGTCTTCATTTGCTTTCCATTGAATTATTTTGGTTCTTCCTAGAAGGCTCTTACCCAGTGATTTAGTTCACTTTCCTCCATGGGCTGCTTACTGTCACATTGTTTCCCATTAATTCAGTTATGGTCCTTACATAGAGTCTCCTTTATTCATTACACTAAAGCCTCAGCTTTAACAATGATTGGTCCGGTGCAATTTATTTCCAAAATAAAACCCAGAAAATGAGGTCAAAAAGCAAATATAACTACAAATGCAGTTTGGATTGCATACTATACTGATAATGTAAGGCTTTTTATTCTATCTTATATCATTTTGTATCTTCCATTTGACCCGCATTATGTGCTTATAGAAAAATTCCACAATATATTAAATTGAATAAAATTGGTGAGAGGGGGATTTTACTCTATATCTGGCCTTTGCTTTGTCACTGAACCCTTACATTCCACATTTTCTCATTTAATTTTTCAGCAAAAAAGGTATTGAACAAATACTCATATAAAGGACTGCTATATGGTTTTGGGGGAAAAGGGAATATGAACAAGGCATGGGGTCTACTCTCTTACATTTCACCTTCTCGGGGCCTAGCTATGATTTATAAAGTCTAAGAATTCCCCTTTCTTTTCTAATTGCCTTAAAGTCAATTTATAAATATGTTTTGAACATTGAATAGTTCAAAATAAAAATAAAAACTCCAAGCATCACAGTCTATCAAAGCTGAATGTTGTCGTGTTTTGTTTTATTTTGTTTTGTTATTACCAGTTCCCATTTCTTGTTCTCACCCATAATTTTATCTCACAAAAGAAGGATACCCATAGAAAGGTGGAATCTTCTGAGATTTATAAAGAATGAGTAGAAAAAAAAAGGATATCTAAGGAATTCTACCTAACAAGGTTGGATGTCAAGTTGAGAAGATTTATATAATACACAAATATTATATATATTGTTCTTTGGCTAAGCAAAAATCTCAAATTCACATTATGTAAAAGTGATGTTTTATTAAGGAAAAAGGCAAGACATGGAGTCATATATAACAGAATATAAATCTCAGCTGGACTCCTAATTAGCTCTATATTTGGACAAGTTTTAAAACTTTTATGGTCTTATTTTCTTTACTAAGTCATTGAGCATAATAGTACTATATGTGCAACCAGCTTTTGAGTTCTAAATGAAAAATGTGATTTGATGCAAATATTAAATACTCAAAGAATATGAGGTTCCACCAACTAGGGACTTCTAAAAATGATACAGTGATACAGAAATATTTTCAGTACATTATTCATTATTTAATGTTAAGACATTGCTGCTCAAGCAAAGTGGACTACTGGCAAGTCTCTCAAGGATTTACAGCTTCAGATTTTCCAATTATATTTCTACATGGCTCCTCAAAATTATTACCTCTTCTTTTATCACGGCAAAAAAATAATCCCTTATTTGAGGAGTTGTAAGAACTCTTTTCATTCCATAGTTTCTAAAAATACTAATGAGAATTCATTCATTCAGTTATTCATTTGTTCAAGAGATACTGATATAGTGCTTACTGTTTGCCAATTACTGGACCACATACAGAAGAGAGAATGTTAAAAAAGACAAATTCTCTGCCCTCATGGTATAATGTTAATAACTGTAGTTTAAACAAGTCCCAAATGTTTTCACATACCCTATTCACCTGAATTCTGATAATGACCATGTAAGGTAAGTATTAGGAGTATTGAGACAATTTCACTGATTGGAACACTAATGATTGAAGGTACAAAAAGAGTTTCTTGACTTGCCTCATAATACCAAATCTGGAATCCTCTTAACAGAAGATTTTCAACTATCACTGCACAGTGCACCCAATTTGTGGATCTCCATGACAAAACTGTCAGCAAACATTGACTCTTTATTGTTTATAGGGCTCACATCAGAATATGCATTGTCCATTACCAAATTATATGTAATTTTTTTATGGATGTCATTTCAAATAGCCCGCATCATGCTTCCTCTTCCATCAGTGCATGTAATTGAGAGCTGGCTTGGAGTTAGAGAAAGCTTATAGTGAGCAATTTCCTCAATCTGAAAGAGTTTCTTTCACTATTATAATTTTCTGCTTATTGTTTGAGCTAGAGAATAATAAATGCTTGATTACTTGTTCTTTTATAGCTGCATGTATTGTCTGTTTCTAGAAAACAGGGCTGTTTGTATATTACATTTTACAAAAGATTAGATCTATCACCTCATTACCTGGGGAGTATGCCTCCATACATAATGTTTATCCCACAGTCTTTCTTCCATCCTACCTAGTTCAATTATCTTTCTCTCCTTCTTATTGCTTGGCATGCATTGCCTGAATTACTAGGCCATGAAATGTTCTTTTTCCTATAACTCAGTCTCTGACATTTCCAAATCTTCCTTGCGAGAGATATCAAAAAGAAGCACTTCATTTCTTTACAGAATTAATAAGATGAATGGTCTTAATTGCAACCTTTTAAGCTAATTAAAATGAAAGTAGAATGCATATGGTAGAGGTAAATGTCTCACTTTACTTCTGGAAATATTCATGACTTTTACATTTTATACTTTTAAAATTGTACTACTATTTGTTTATTCAAATATATACAAATATATTGAATCTTGTTGCACAAAACAATGAGAGTGGAAAAAATAATTTTATTGTTCATTGCTGTTTATGGCACTCTACCATAGTGATTTTAATTTGTGATTATTATTCATGAGGAACAAGAAAGATTTCTGATTTTTTTCTAAATTTGTTTTCATTTCATTTTACTTGAACAAAGGAAACTGCACCCTTAAAGCAGTAGCTCATGATTTCTGAGCATTAAAAACTAAGCTCAAATGCATAGGAACATCATACGAAGATATTTATCTATTTTTATTTTTATTTTTTATGTATTTATTTTTTTTTAATTTATCTATTTTTAAACAGCAACTTAAACTCTGTCTATATACAAAAATCAACTATGCATATTAAAAAGCATTTAGTTCAAAATAAGACTTAAATTACACATAATGTGAATTAATCCTGAATGTTTTCTTAGTATTACAAAGTTTGGAAATGTGAATATCTCTCATGGATACTCTCTACTATGCAATCATTCTTTCTGCTAATATTGACAGTTATGTTTATAAGCTTTTCTCCAAAATGTGTTTGAATGGTTATAAACAAGTATATAAACTCTATGAAACAACAGTATGCATTGCATAGGCAGATACCTGGTCTATCTACTCTCATTAGGCTTTCAAATTTCTGAAATTTTACTATCATCCTCACAGGTACTTTTTAGTGAATCTACTCTTTCCTTTTCTTCTTTTTCAAATGTAACAATGCGGGTGTTAGAACTTGAGAAAAGAAGAGCATGCCTTTTCAGGCAAAGGTGAGTACCCTATCTGCAAATATGTGCATTTAAGAAATATTTTCTTAGGAAGGAAACTAAGTCGGGAAAAATTAGAGAGGAAGACAAGCCATAAGACACTCCTAACTGGGAAACAAACAAAGGGTTGCAGAATGGGAGGGGTGGAGGAATGGGGTAGCTGTGTGACAGGCACTAAGGAAGGCACATGATGGGATGAGTACTGGGTGTTGTTATACTATATGTTGGCAAACTGAGTTTAAATATATTTTTTAAAAAGGGAAAATATTTTTTAAAGGCTAAGCATAGGAGTTAGTTCCAAATATATTCTAGAATTGAGACAAATTAAAGGACTATATTGAGATAGAATATCTTAATCACTCAATAAAACATAAGAATTGGAACCTAAATTAGATACATTTAACTAAGAGGGAAAAGTAAGAAAATGACCCCTAAATGATCCTGTATTTACGGATACTGAAAAGTCCTTTATACTAAATCATTATTAATTTATTCTATATATTTTAATAAACCTTATTATATGTTCAACTCATGGTGGACTCATGGATCAAAAATTGAAAGAAAAAATATGTTTGCTTCCAAAGGGCTCCCTAGTACATATTCTTATTAAGGGTGAAACAAACAAACAAGTACTATTCAACACAGAATCAACAAAAAAACAAGGTATTGTACTTATCACATTTTGAGTGAAGAGAAAAGTAACATGTTCTTCAAATAATATGTGTTAAAGCAACAGTGCGCGTAGCAATGATTTATGTTTAAATCTAGACAGATGCTTTTATGGCATGTGTTTGTATCATTTCCTGAAATAAGGTAGAAGTAAGTAAAACAATTTTTTCCCTTTACTATAGGAAAGAATAAAGAAGAAAAATTAGTTGGGTGCTTGGACAGCTCTGTTGATTAAGCATCCAATTCTTGGGTTCTGCTCTAGTCATGATCTCATGGGTCATGAGATAGAGCCCTGCATAGAGACCCAAGTCCAGATTCAGGTTCAGTAGAGAGTCTTCTTAAGATTTCCTTCCCTCTGCCTGCTCCTTCATGTGTGTGTGCACATGCAAACACACTCACTCACCCAAATAAATAAATCTTTTTTTTTTTTTTTTTTTTTTTTTTAAAGAAGCAAGGTTAGAAATGTGGCTTTCAAAACTGTCCCTAACTTCCAGTTTCAGCCCTAGAGTGTAAAGTCAGCATTGGAAGTCAGCATTCCCATACCTACAACTAGAAAAATCTAGACAAACAGAAAATCAACACGTTTTCTGAATCATAAAACTGAGGAAACAGATGAAATCACAACCAAAACATGGTGTAGCTCAGCATACTTAAAGGAGAATCTGATCAATGAAATGGTAGACATACTTTAAATGCTAATTTTGGTGATTTGGTGGAGGCTCTATGTGGATTACCTTGAAAGTAAAATTCCTGGGCACCTGAGTGGCTCAGTCAGTTAAGCATCTGCCTTAGGCTCAGTTCATGATCCCTGAGTTCTGGGATCGAGCCTAAGGTCAGGCTCCACACTCTGTGGGGAGTCTGCTTCTCCCTTTCCCTGCTTCTCTCTCTCCCTCTGCCTCCCCCCACTGATGTCCTATTGAGCTTGTTCTCTCTCTCTCTCTGTCTCAAATAAATAAATAAAATCTTCAAAAAAAAAATAAGAAATTCTTGGGAACAGCAGCCTTAGGTCCTCAAACTTTTGAAGGTTATACCACCAGGAAACCCACCATATTCTCACTGTGAAGATTTGAAGAAGATTCACTGGTGGGTCTGGCAGGAAGAGAGGCAGCATAATCTTTGTGAAATACATCTGCAGCCTTCTGCATAATAAATGCCTTCTCTCCAAGAGAACAGGCTTCCCCAGAGCCTTCTTATCCCAGTTTTAGAAAAGAGATGTTTCTCTCACTCCAGGCTGCTCTGCTATTACTGTCTCATCCCAGGTGGAAATAACAGGGGTTGAAAGAGGGAATAGGGATACAGGGAGAAAAAACAATACCACTGGAGAAAGACTGTGAAGGTCAGAGCCCTAAAGTACAGTGCCACTAAAACACTGATATTTAATCAAACAAGTATAGAACACTCTCAATTCCCCACTCCTTACCACCACACCAACAAAGATCCAATGTAACAACAATGGATTACATCTGAAGGATGTGAAAGATACTGATTCTCTCCAAGGAAGAATACTTAGGGAAGCCCAAAATCAAGAAAGGA
This sequence comes from Canis lupus baileyi, assembly GCF_048164855.1. NCBI lineage: Eukaryota > Metazoa > Chordata > Mammalia > Carnivora > Canidae > Canis > Canis lupus. The sequence goes on along the minus strand of NC_132849.1, from coordinate 55,299,615 downwards.
GATAAAAACAGAGACCATAGAGGAATTGGAAGCCTCTAGATACAATAACCATTAGCTATGACAACCTAGAGCTGTAACAAACATTAAATAGAATCTAATTCATAGCCAAATTAACATAATTCCCTACACTGAAGTCCTACTTAATTCAGTTCTTATGACTTGCTATAAAATATCTGATTTTTTAGGGTAAAAAGGGCATACTAGAAGTCATATCAAAAAGTGAAAGCGTACAGATTATGACAAGAAAAGGCAATAATCAGAATTGGACTGTGATGTGTAGAAATTAACTGAGCACGAATTTAAAATAACTATGATTAATACATTAAGGGCTTTAATCAAAAGAGCAGACAACATGCAAGAGTAGATGGGCAATATAAACAGAAGGATGGAAGTTCCATAAGAAGGAAATGCTAGAATCAAAACCATTGCAACAGAAATGAGTAATGCCTTTAATGGGCTCATACAACATAGCTAAGAAAAAAAAAAATCAATGGGCTTGATAATGAAGTGATATAAACATCATAAAATAAAATGAAAAGAGATAAACTAAAAAAAAAAAAAAGACAAAACAGAACATCTAAGAACTGTGGGGCAATTTCCAAAGATGCAGCATAGGTATAATTGGAATGTCAAAATGAAGCAGAAGAAATAATTGTGGAAATAATAGGTGAATTTTCCAAAATGGATGTTATGTAACAAGCCACAGTTCTAAGGTGCCCAGGAAACATCAGATAGAATAATCACCAAAACAACGAAACAAAAAATCCTGAGTAAAGCATATTCAACTTGCAGAATACCAAAGAGAAAGTCTTGAAACCCAAGGGGTTAGATTTGGGGAACATCTTACCTATAGTGGAACAAGAAGCAATCACAAGGGGATCCCTGGGTGGCTCAGCAGTTTAGCGCCTGCCTTTGGCCCGGGGCGCGATCCTGGAGTCCCGAGATTGAGTCCCGCGTCGGACTCCCGGCATGGAGCCTGCTTCTCCCTCTGCCTGTGTCTCTGCCTCTCTCTCTCTCTCTCTCTCTCTCTATGTCTATCATGAATAAATAAATAAAATCTTTAAAAAATAAAAAAGGAAGCAATTACAAAAAACTTCTCAGAAACCATACAAGTAATAAGGGAGTGTAGGTAAATAATTAAAATGTTGAAAGAAAAAGAAAAACAATCTAGAATTCTATACACAGCAAATTATTACTCTTCAAAAGTGAAGAAAAAGTAAATATTTTCCCAATTATCAAAAGCTGTGGTAATTCACTGCAACTAAATCTACCCTGCAGGAAAAAAGAAGTTTTTCAGACAGATGGGAAAATATACAGGTCAAACATTTAGATCTGCACAAAGAACAGAAGAGTATCTAAGAATAAATTAATGTAACATCAAATTTTTTTTTAAATTAACTGATCTAAAACTTATTTTAAATGATTACATTAAAAATGTATTGGGCATTTATAGCATTTATAGTGATGACAGCAATATCACAAGGGGTTGTAGGTAGAAATTGGAAAGAGTTATAATTTCCTACTACACGTGAAATGGTATAGTATTTGAAAGTAAACTTACATAAGATAAAAATGCATATTACAAATTCTAGGGCAAGCACTATTTCTTTAATATAATGGATATTCTAATACAAGAGATAACATCAAATTATCTAAAATGCTTAACTAAAACCAGAAAAGGTAAAAAAAAAAAAATAGTGATAAAAAACTAAAAAAAATCAATAAATATTAAATACTGACTAAAATTAGGAAACTGATCTCAATCCAGCCATATCAATAATCATTTTAAATGTGAATGTCCTGAATATACCAAATAAAAGAGAGATTGTCAGAAAGTATGAAAAATCAGGAATAAACTATCTGTTGTCTAAACAAAGCCCACTTTACATATAAAGACACTTTTAGGTTAAATGTAATGAAAAAAAAAAAAACTCAAAAACAAGAAAAACAGACCCTTAAAGACAGAAAACAAAGTGGTGGTTGCCAGAGGAAGGTGGGTGGAGTATGGGTGAAATAGATGGATTAAAAAGTATAAACTTCCAGCTATAGAAAAAATGAGTCACAAAGATGAAAAGCACAGCATAGGGAATACTGTCAACAATACTATAATAATATTGTATGGTGACTACACTTCTATGATGAGCACTGAGTAAGGAATGGAATTGTTGAATCAATATGTCCTATAACTGAAACTAATATAACATTGTATGTTAATTATACTTCAATAAAATAAATATCTTTAGGGAAAAAATTACTTCATCTCTAAGTCCCCATCCAACTCAAACATCATAGAACCTATTCTAAACTCTTACTTGGCAAAGGAGTCTTATTTTCTAAGACTATCTGGTAGCCACCCTGAGACCCAGGCCCAAACTTACAAATTAGCTTAAATCCCATTTTTAAAAAGATTTATTTATTTATTTGAAAAGGAGATGGGGGACAAGGGGGGCATGAGCTGGAGGTAGAGACAAAGGGATAAGGAGAGAGATCTCAAGCAGACTCTCTGCTAAGGGCAGAGCCTGACACCAGGCTTGATTCCAGGACCCTGAGATCATGACCTGAACTGAAATCAAGAGTCAGCCAGTTAATTGACTGAGTCACCCAGATGCTTCCCTATTTTTTTAAAACCTCTTTTGAAACATTAAAGCCCATATATATGTTTAAATAATCTTGTTATATTTGCTTTCCTTGCAGGGAGCTTTTTATTGTTTTCATTAAAATAAAAATCCCTCTGGTTCACTTTCTAAATGCGTTTTCACTAGGCCTCCAAAAAAATAAAGAAGAATGAAGAAAGATATACCATGCTAACACTTAACAGAGAAAAGCTGGAATAACTCTATTATCTTCAGAAGAAGCGTTTTTTTCAAAAAAATGATAATGGAAAGGGATAAAGAGGTGCAGTACATAATGATAAAGGTACCAATTCTCAAAGAAAATGCAACATTCTTATACATGGATGTAGGTAACAACCAGAAGGTCAAATAAAATATATCAGACAAAAACTGAGAACATCAAAGATAGATAACTCCACTATTCTTGTCAGAGACTTCAACAACCTCCATTAGTAATCCAGCAGGCAGAAAGTCAGTAAAGACAGAGCTGACTTGATTAACACTGTCAATCAACTTCATTGAACTGACATTTTTGGAACATGCCATGGAACAGCAGTAGAATATACATTCAGTTCAAGCTCACATGGACATTCAAGAGAGGCCATAGAACAAAGTTTAAAAACATGAAGAATAGAAATTATATAAAGTATGATTTCAGATCAAATGGAATTAAAATAGAATTCAATAACAGAAAAATAGCAGAAAAATCCCTAAGTACTTGTAAATTAAACATCACACACCCAAATTATAATAGGTCAATAAAGTTTTTTTAAAAAGTTAAAATGTTTTCAACTAAAATCCAGAATATATAAAGAACTTCCAAAATTCAACACCCCCAAAATAAATAATATAATTAAAAATGGGTAGAGACATTAATAGACATTTTCCCAGACATACAGATGGCCAACAGACACATGAAAAGATGCTCAATATAATTTGTCATCAGGGAAATGCAGATCAAAACTTCAATTGGATATCACCTTGGACCTGTCGGCAAGGCTAAAGTCAACAACACAAGAAACAATAGGTGTTGGTGGATGTGGAGAAAGGGGAACTCTTAGACTGTTCACAGGAATGCAAACTAATACAGCCATTGTGGAAAAACAGTATGGATGTTCCTCAAAAAGTTAAAACTAGAACGACCCTATGATCCAGCAATTGCATTACTAGGTATTTACTCAAAAAATGCAAAAATAGTAACTCAAAGGAATACAAGCAACCCAATATTGATAGTATTATCAGTAATAGCCAAATTTTGAAAACAGCCCAAGTGTCCAATGATAGATGAATGGATAAATTAGATGTGGTATACATATACAATGGAATATTATTTAGACATAAACAAGAATGAAATCTTGCCATTTGCAAGGACATGGATAGAGCTAGAGAATATTATTTTAAGGGAAATAAGTCAGAGAAAGACAAATAGCATGATTTCACTCATATGTAGAATTTAAGAAATAAACAAAGGAACAAAAAGAGAGACGAAGGCAAGAAACAGACTTTTTTTTTTAAGATTATTCATTTATTTATTCATGAGAGAGGCAGAGACATAGGCAGAGAGAGAAGCAGGCTCTCTATAGGAAGCCCAATGAGGGACTTGATCCTGGACCCTGGGATCATGATCTGAGCCCAAGGCAGAAGTTTAACCACTGAGCCACCCAGGCATCCCAAGAAACATACTTTTAACTATAGAGAACAAACCAATGATTACCAGAAGGGTGGCGGGTGGGGGGATGGGTGAAATGTGATAAGGAAGAAGGAGGGCTCTTGTGATGAGCACCACATGAGGTATAGAAGTGCTGAACCACTAAATTGTACATCGGAAACTAATATTACAGTGTATGTTAACTAACTGGAATTTAAATAAAAAGTTGAAAAATTTTTTTCAACTAAAAAAATTAAAACACAAAAATCAAAATCTATGGCATTCAGCAGAAGTAGAGCTTAGGATAAGAATTTAACTCATATGTTAGAAAAAATATCTAAAAGTTAAACACGTTTCCCCTTTAGTAAACTAAAGGGAAAAAAAGAAATTTGGGGGGCATTTGGTTGGCTCAGTGGTTGAGCGTCTGCCTTTGGCTTAGGTCATGATCCTGGGGTCCTGGGATTGAGTCCCCCATCACATTCCCCACAGGGAGCCTGCTTCTCTCTCTGCCTATATCTCTGCTTCTCTCTGTGTGTCTCTCATGAATAAATAGAATCTTAAAAGAGAGAGAGAGAAATTTAAGCTAAAAAACAAACAAACAAACAACAGTGGAAGAACTTTTAAAATAAATACAACTTAGAAAAGATACCAGTGAAATTGAAGACATAAAAATCATACAAGAGAATCAACAAAACCCAAAGTAGGTTATTTGAAAAGATTAATAAAATTGATAAAACTATACCCAGTCTCAACAAGAAAAAAAAAAAAGACAGAAGACACAAATTACCAATATTAGTTATGCAAGAGAGGTTATCTTGACTTATGGATATTAAGTGGATATTAAAAGGGTAGTAATGGATACTATGAACAATTTCATGCTTATCCATTTGATTACTCAAAAACACTCATTCCTTGAAAGACATAAACTACAAAGCTCTATATTAAACAAACTGAATCAATAATAAATAAGGAAAGGAGGAAGAAAGTAGATGGAAGGAACGACAGATGAAGGAAAGAAGGAAGAAAGGAAGGATTCAATTGCGAAGAATTCTCATTCATTTTTGAGAGGAATGCAAAATCATATAGCAATTTTGGAAAAGAGTTTGGCAGTTTCTTATAAAGTTAAACATAGTCTTATATGATCTAGCAATGAATTCTTAGATATTTGCCCAATTGTTTTGAGTAGTTAAGGCCACTCAAAAATCTGGAATTCGTGTTTATTACAACTTTATTAATAATCACCAAAACTAGAGCAACCAAAATGTTCTCAATAGATGAATAGCTAAACACACTGTAGCACAACTATAAACTGCAATCATATTCATTGATAAAAAGGAATAAGGAATGTGCTGCTAATCCATGCAAAGTCACAGTGAGACTTAAAAGAACATTACTGAGTGATATTAGCCAGTAAATCGGCTCCATGCTATATGACCTCATTTATTTGACAATCTGGAAAGGGAAACTATAGCAACATTAAACATACCAGTGGTTGTCATGAGTTTAGATTTGGGGGAATTAATCCCTGGGTGGCGCAGCGGTTTGGCGCCTGCCTTTGGCCCAGGGCGCGATCCTGGAGACCCGGGATTGAATCCCACGTCGGGCTCCCGGTGCATGGAGCCTGCTTCCCCCTCTGCCTGTGTCTCTGCCTCTCTGTCTCTCTCTCTCTGTGACTATCATAAATAAATAAAAATTAAAAGAAAAAAAAGTTTTAGATTTGGGGGAATTAGGGCATCTGAGTGGCTCAGTAGTTTAGCATCTACCTTTGGCTCAATTTGTGATTCCAGAATCCTGGGATCCAGTCAATATTGGGCTCCCTGCAGGGAGCCTGCTTATCCCTCTACTTCTCTCTCTCTCTCTCTCTCTCTCTCTGTGTGTGTGTGTGTGTGTGTCTCATGAATAAATAAATAAAAACTTAATAAAAGGTTTTGGGGAATTGAACAGGTGGAGCATAAGGGATGGTTAAGGCAGTGAAACTTTCTTTAGGATACTGTAATGGTTGCCACATGACACTAAATTTGACAAATCTCATAGAACTTTACAGTATAAAGGGTGAAAACTAATATATGAAAATTAAATATAGACACAGAAATATACTTTATGTGATGTTTGGGGAATTCCTGAATGGGATGTGAGAAAAGAAACTGATTGAATTCAAAAATATGAATCAACCTCACTTAAGGGAGTGGGGGAAAGAGATGCTCACTTGTGAACTGCTGGAACGCAATGGAGTCTGTATAACTAAAGGTCAAAGAAAGAGTACATCAGCACTGTACTCTCATAGTGTGCCAGTGTGCACTGGGTCAGGCTAACAATTTCGAAACCACTACACATGTATACCAGAATTAAACAATTAAGAGCTGAGCGGTGGAAGATATGTTTCTCAGTCTTGGATTAGGAGACTACAAATAATTGAAGAGTTGAATGAGCCCTGGGGTAATGATGGTACTCGGTTAAAGTTCAAGACATCAGTAAGATGATGTGAAGTGAAAATATTTAAAACGTTGAAAGAAAAAAATTAAAATTCTGTATTCAACAACAACCCTGTAAATTAGGTACTGTTATCATCCACATTTTACAGATGAAGAAATTGAGGCATGATGAGAGTAAGTAACTTTTCCTAAAGTTACATAATTCGTGATAGAACTGGAGTCTGAACCCAGGCCTATGTCTGGAGTCCGTATTCTTCTCCATTATGCTACACTGGTTACCTTTCCACTTATTTTTTATCACAACATCTTTATATTTTTACAGCACCTGGTTGTTTCTGTGGCTGTCTTGATGACTAGGAGTTGAGCAAAAGATCAGATAATCTTTATTAATTAATGAAAGAATGGATGAATACAGATACAATTTTGACATAATGATAGCTGTCCTTGGTTGCTTGGGAGCTGAAGTTACCACATGAGTTGTTAGAAACTAATTCAAATCCGCCTAAAAAAATGATAGGATGATTTTTATGTCATCTAGCCTGTAGTTACTTAACAGTATACTAAAGGATTTTTTCAATCAAACCAGTAAGGTTTTGCTGAGCATTTGTTATGTAGCTCACATTGTACTCGGCACAGAGGGAAACATTTGATGATGACTCCATTGTAGTCCAACCATGAAGCTGTAGAAACAAGCTCTACTACTGGGAATCTGTGAGGTAAGAGGACAAGATAAAATTTGCTCTAAGTTGTACATCACTGACTGTAAATATGTGAAAAGGCAGGGAAACATTTACACATGATGAGTTTGTCTGGGGGAAATTCTCATACAGTATTCTTTGAGGGACAGACTTTCACCTATGATATATTCATCAGCTAGCCTACCCTTTCTAGGAGAACACATATGTCATTGTTGATTGATTTCATAAATGAGTGGAGTTGTTTTATGATTGAAAGTATTTCGGTCTGAAAAGCATTTCAGCAAATGGAAATGAGGAGGTCTTACCCTGGCCAGGAATTTGGGAGGTGATGGAAAAACAGAGATGAGCAAAGGTGGATTCCTTAGATTCAGAATGCTGATGGCCAACCCATGAATACAGACCCAAAGAAGGAAAAGAGAGTGTTCAAATTATTTACCATACTGTATTAGAGATGGGTAGGAGGTGTGGATTGAAAAGCAGATTTCCCTTGAAGGCTAAGCTTGAGGGTCTCTCATTTGAAAGTGTCACTTCTAAAGTTCAGCAGATTCTCCTCTAGGAACATGGGATAAAGCACTGCATTGTCCACTCACTAATAGCTTAGGGCTCCCTGAGCCCAGTTTTTACACTCTAGGCCAGTTGTTCTCAACTAAGCAAAGCCTGGAGACAGTTTTTAATAGAGTGACTGGGGCCAGAGGGTGGTCCTGGCATCTGGTGGTAGAGGCCAGTGATCCGCCACAAGATCCACAATACAAAGGACAGCCTCCTGGCCCAGGGCACAATCCTGGAGACCCGGGATCGAATCCCATGTCGGGCTCCCGGTGCATGGAGCCTGCTTCTCCCTCTGCCTGTGTCTCTGCCTTTCTCTCTCTCTGTGTGACTATCATAAATAAGTAAAAAAATTAAAAAAAAAAAAAAAGGACAGCCTCCTGCAACAAAGAATTGTTGGATTCACAATGTCAGTAGTGCTCTGGTACAGGGATTGTGGGTGAGGGCAGCAGGCTGTCAACATACCCTCATTACCCAGAACCTAACTTTGATCCTGATAATAAGAATGTGAACAAACTCTGCTCAGCTCCTCAGAGGGGGAGAAGAAGGTAGGGTAATTTAGCAACTGTCAATGAAGAGAACCTGGCCACAGACCAGCTACTTGATGCAGCTGTCCTACCCCACCCCAAAAGAATGTGAGTCTATATTTATTTTCTACCCAACTTTTTCCTTAATTCGATCTCTCTGATTTCACCTGTCCCTATTTACTTGATCCTCCATTCAATTCCACTACTCTATACCCTTCCTTCATTCCTTGTATTGACTCTGATATTCCAAATCCAATAAAATATATTCCAAAAATTTACATTGTTTTAGAAAAGGTAATTATTTTAGAGAAGGTAATTAATTTCTAGATAAATTCTCCTAATTCTCATTTGAAACATTCATCACTTTTACATATTTATTCGATTTAATAATCCATTTCATTGAAAATACAATTTTGTTAAACCAGAAATTCCTCTCTTGCTTTGGCTTAATGTCAAAGTATCAACCAACATTTGAACCTCCAAAGCAGATGAAAGCTATCTGTTGTTGAATAATTACTACTGCTTCAGCTGTATTAGCAAACCTTTCTTTTTATTTCTATGTTCACTTTTGAAACGTATTAGGTGTTTGAATTTTTAAAGAATTGAGTAGGCCTATAACCCAAGATTTTATGAGGATTTATAACTCTACATTTCATTAAATATATGTCTGGAACTAGTGCTTTAATAGGAAAAAATAGTCTTTAGAATTGTGAAAGGTAGCAATACATTTGATGGTCAAAATAAAGTACGAAAGAAAAATGAATGAAAATTCTATTAACATATCAAAAATGTTTTTGAAAGCATAAAATAATAGAAGTACATTTTTTTTTAGCACCAAGGAATTGCTGTGTTAGTTTCATCTCCTTGAGAAATTTATCTTTAGGAGATAAATTACATCACTTCTAATAAGAAGAAGGACATATAACATGAATGAAATTGAAAAAAGAGGGAGAAGGTAAAAGAAGTAGTGATGAAAATGAGAAATGGGACAAATTAAGAGGGTTGAGAAGGTGGGGGAGGTGCAGGAGCAGCAGAGTGACCCCTGGGAACCCAACTGGCCTGCTGTTTTCAAAATCGACCAAAGCAGGCTTAGCGTACTATGTGAGATTTGTTAAATCTTGTTGAGAATAAGTTTTGTCTCTTCCTACTGAGTTAAGGCCTTCAAACCTATAATATAGTACAGATTAAGAATTAATGTTAGACATTTTCTTGTCTAGGAGCATTATTACACTTAATAGCTCTCATTAAGAAGCCAGAGCTGAGTCATTTGAGTACAGATCAGAATAACATTTATGCTTTTGCATCTAGACCTATTTCAGATTAAGTACTACTGACCAGCCCTCTAGGATATCATTTGGGCCTCATTTTTTTTTTTCCTCAAGATGTACATTTATTTAGAGAGAAATTTTCCCATTGACATGTGAGAGTTGTATGTTTTTGTCTGTCTGTACTTACATTCTTTTTTTTTTTTTAAGATTTATTTATTTATGAGAGACAGAGAGTTGAGGGAGAGGCAGAGAAAGGAGGAGACAAAGAGTCAGAAGCTTTAACCAACTGAGGTACTCAGGCACTGTTGTGCTTATATTCTTATTGGAAACCTTTCTATTGTCATGGTAAAGAGTTTTGAAATCTATAAACCCATATTGTCAAAACATTACTTTGAAGTTATTAATAAACTCAATGTAATTCTTAGAAATGATTGCCCTCAAAAGTTATCTTCCATATTAAGTATTTTCTTTGGAAAAATATTGTAAAATTCAATTTATTTTGAAATATAGACCACTATGTTAAAATAACTGTTTATCAAATAATCATCAAATAACTAACCAAAAAACAAACTAACAAACAAAACCCCAAATATGAGACTTTTAAAGTAAGCATTATCTCAGGAAAACCTTCCCAGATTAAATTTGCTGTTGCTGTTGCTTTTTTGGTTTTAAGTAATTCTCATAGGTTTAATTAAATATTTACTGCATGTTTATTTAACTAATGTCTGTATGCCCCTACCAGATAATACTTCCAGAAGGCAAAGTATGTGTCACTTTTATGTCTAGTGATTGACGTATCACAATGGCCTGATATATTTGTGAATATATTGTGAATGACAGGCAGGTCTAGCATGAACTCTGAGAAGGTGGACAGCTTGTGTTGTGTCACACAGCCTGCTATCCTGGCCATGGTGACCCAAGTATTAAATTCTGTACTGAAACATCTTCAAAGTTCTCACTCTCTATTTCACTTGATGATACCACAATAAATTTAGGACAGACATATTTATCACCCATATCCTCAGTCTCTCTCTTTCTACTAATGAGGAAGCATTACATGTAAATATAAAGTGATGATGTGTTTACAGTCAAACCTCCTTTGATTAAAATTAATAAAGAGAGAAGGCTGGCTATGAGGTAGGATTCTCACTAGCTTTTGTATTCCTTTTCTAAATGTATCTCCCCAGTGTTCAGCAGGCTTTATCTTGCTAAATGTTAGAAGATTATGCTAATTAATAAACAAGTGAAGACAGCAGAAGGGATGAACAGAACATTAATTTATCCTGCTTAAGGCTTTAAATAAAATCTTCTCAGACCATGAGGGGAAAAAATAACTTGGACAGCTTTTTAATAACACACAGCTATTAATTAATATTTTCTTATGAATTATCTTTCCCCAACTCCATGAGAAGAGCCATTTGAAATTTAATATTTTTCCAAAAAAGCCACAAGAAATTGCCATGCCCAGTTCTCCAGAACAAGAGCATTTTATGTTTTATTTTATTTCATCTTGTTTTAAGCTCGGTGGGTTAGAATTTGTTAGCTCATTGGATTGTAAAATATACCTCTGTAGCAAACTATTATTGAAGTGCTTTGTCATTGAAGCATAGAAGTTGGCATCCTGTAGGATTATCCTGCTAGTGATTTCATATGCAGGGCCCACTGGAGCTGTGTCTATTTGTTCTGCTGACAAGCCACAGAGTCTAAACTTTTAAAAGAATTGAGTTATGTTTAACAACATCCCTGCATTTTTCCTAAAAAGAAATGAAATATTTAGAGAAGGTCGACAGTTTTAGGAAGAAGAAAAGAACTGTCACTGGCGGCCACTGTTTTCCCAGCATGAGGTGCCCAGCTGAAGTGATACACTGTTTATCTAAGGGACTGTCAGCAGACATGTTGTGGATTCGATAAAATTTATAAAATCTATAGTGTTGACTTGCCAGAGAAAGAAGTCCTTTTACTTCCTTACAGAAACCTGCACAAGAATACAGATTGTTGCACAGCTGATTGCTATCTGTGCCACAGATGAACAAAAAGGATAGGGCCGACCGTGGGGAGCTTCTGGATACTCAGACACCCTGACAACAAGGTGGTTATGGGGGTCTGAGCCAGAGGCCACAGAGGAAAAACCAAGTGTTGAAAAGTCAGGGAATTATCCCCATTGAGAGAAAGAGAGAAAAACAGAATTCATTATAGCTTGAAAGAAAGAAGGTAGAATGGACACCTCATCTTCAAGGAGAAGCAATATTGCTTAGGGAAAAATGAGCAGTGGCCTTTTCTGTCAACTGAGAACGTTAGAGGTTTACCAAGAAGGATTTAGGTTAAGCCTTGAAAGGCCACTTATGCTGCCCAGTAGGAACTCGTGTCATCGAATACAACTTCAGATTTTCCTTGTCAAGATATTTATTATTCTGAAATATGTGCATTCATGAGCTCTACCCAAAACTACAAATTTGTTTTCAAGTGACTTTCAAGTGTTGAACTCTGTGTCCTAGATTCCCCGAGGAGAGGGCTTATGAATGGGGTCAAGCCAACAGCCTGTAATTTTCTATGCTTCCAAACACTTGCCTAAATTACAACTTCATGGAGTCAAAAATCCCAATAAAAAGTCATGACATTGGAGTCACTTGATGGGTGATACCCAGAGTTCTCAGAATAAAATAGGCACCTATGTATTTTAATACTTTCAGGACAAATCTCAAATTAATTTAATTACATTCAGTGTCTGTTTATAAAGAGCTCATTTCAAATTCTTGGTAAAGCTTTCCTTCAACAGTATACCACTAGTGGCTAAGTTTTGAAGGAGTCAAAAATTATCTGTGGACTTTCAACTGCGCAGGGCACCCCTCACCCTTGCATTGTTTGAAGGTCAACTGTACTCAAAATACCCAAAGATGTGTTTTTTGAAATGCTTAATCAAATAGAAAAATCAGACTATGAATTCAAAATAAGAGAATTCATAACTTAATAATACTTCAATAGAAACAAGAGATTTCCAAGTGTAGTGATTTTAAAAATAAAGAAAAATGTGATCAATTGAAACTCACACTTAAATAACTTATATACTTAACATATCCAGTTGACTACACTGACACCTTCCCTGGTAATAACCAAAAAATAAAACCAACTAATACACATATTTCTTTCATCCGTGCATGACATAGTAGGGAAAGAAACAATTACTCTGGAAAGAAAACTAGCAATAACTGTATCATCGCCTTGATGCGAGAAATCCTTTCAGACACTTTGGCCCTGAGCAGTGAAGAAAAACAGAAGTTGATTTTCTTCTGGGATTTTTGCAACCACGCCCCAGCCCTGAAGGAAGTTTATAGCTCAACAGAAACTACTTCAACCCAAAGAGCTGCAAGACACTAGTTTAAAATTCTAAGTCATGGTTCTATTGTGATTGTGGAAACCTCTTGAAGAAGCAAAAAGAAACTTTTTTTAGGAGGAGTTTTTACCTGAGGTCAAATAATTCAAGTAATTTCCATATATAAATGCCCACAAAAATGCACATTTCACATTAAAATAGAAAATACACAAAGTGATGCTATCATTAGTAATTACAAAAGTTAATGCGGGGGGCACCTTGGTGGCTCAGTGGGTTCAGGGCTCAACTCTTGATTTTGGTGCAGGTCATGATCTCAGAGTCCTGAGATGGAGCCCCACATAGGACTCCCTACTCAGCAGCCGGAGGGGGGGGGGGGGTGGTCAGCTTCTCTCCTTCTCCCTCTGCCCCTCCCCCTGGCTCAGGAGCTCATGCTCACTCTCTCTCTCTCTCAAATAAATAAATCTTTAAAAATTAATACAAGAATAAGCCTCAAAATCATTAAATTATGGTATGATAAAAATAGCACCTCAGATATTTTAATAGGTTCCTAGAAATACAGCAAAGGCATACAAATTTGAACAAGGAAAATTTCAAATTCTTTCAAATAGAAAAAGGCTGGGGCGGGGGGTGGGGGGCGAGTGTTTCTGTGTGCCACTACTGGCTCCTTGTTTGGGGAAAGAAAAGGGACAGAGAAATGGGGACTGATGAATTGCTGTGATGGTTAATTTTATGTGTTCACTTGGCCAGTCCACGGTACCCACATATTTGATCAAATACCAGTCTAGATGTTGCTGTGAAGGTATTTTTACATGAGATTCACATGTAATCTGATTATCCTCCATATGTGCCTGGACCTCGTCCAACCATTTGAAGTCTATAGAGAAAAAGACTGAGGGACCCCAAGGAAGAGCCGGTCATGTCTCCACAGGACTTCTGACCTCCAGCTGTGGCATCAACACTTCCCTGAGTTTCTGGCCTGTCTGACCTGTAAGTTTGGATTTACCAATCCCCAAAATCATAAAAACCAATTTCTTAATATAAATCTCTCCCTCCTCCCTGGCTCCACATCTCCTTGTCCACTCCCGTCTCTCCCCCTGCATGCCTACAGAGTGACCACCCTGACAGCTCAAACGCTACCTCTAATACGACTGTTTATGTAAGGGACTGTCCTATTCACCTTACCCTGAAAAACTAAGAATTCAGAGAAGCTCAGCTTATCAGCCTACTTTCTACTCATTTAGAAAACATCAAAAGTTAAAGGTAAATCAGCATCTTAAAGGCGGAAAGGACCCAACAAAAATTGACTCCCTGAACTTAACTTGAAGAAAACAGGAGAGCAGGCAAGATCATAAAACAAATAATAACCATACAACAACTGTAACAATGATGACAACACAACTGTCTGGTATAACTGTACACTTAGAACCCAGGTGATGTTGTAAAGAGACATGACGGTTCCTAAAGAGAAGTGCTGCTACGTAAATGACTTAATGAGGATTGGCTGAATGAATGGCTCTGTGTGCAAGGGGGTTGTGTGTGTGGGGGGTGTATGACTGTGTATGGGGGGTTGTGTGTGTGTGTGTGTGACTGTGGGGCATGTGCCTGGTTGTGTGTGGGTGTGGGTGTGTGGCTGTGGGGGGTGTGGCGATGTGTTGGAGTGTGAAGGGGGGCATGGGTGTGAAAGACAGACACACAGAGAAAAATAGGGCAGAGAAAGAGACAGTGAACGTGAGACAGAGACAGGGGAGATGTGCTGACAAATCACATGGAAGATCCTGAAAGCACTGATACCCTGGAGCATCAGCTGAATTAATGATTATGCCACAACCCAAAGTAAAAAGGAAATGAGGTAAGGATTTTAGTAAAATACTAATACTTTGAGAAACCTTAACTAGTGATTTGACGTTGCAACTGCTTCACAGCTAAAATTCTTACTGAATTTGAAATGTTCTTTGTTATTGTTGTCCTGATTCCAGTGCGATTCAGGGACTAGAGCAGGATTAAATGGCTTTACTCTGCCATCACTTGATTAGAAATTACGGACTGAAGATTCCATTCCCCTAATATATTAACATTATACAAATATTGATCTTACTCTATTCCATCAGTCTTTCTTTGTGTATCAGTATCACCATTTTGAAACCTATGATGCATTGTTTCACTTTTGCAGTTTGTCTTATTCTTTTTTTTATTTTTTTAATTTTAATTTTAATTTAGTTTTTTTTTTTTTTTTTTAGTTTGTCTTAATCTTATTTTTTTTTTTGCAAAAAGTCTCTGATTATGCTCATACTGTACCCGAAGATGAATTTTAGGATTCTTTTCACTACTCCACAAAACAGCCCTGCCTGCTGGGACATGGATGCAGAGTGACCGAATTGTTGCCATATCTATTTTTCTTTGAGGGGATGCCTAATAATTTCCATCTCTGGCTCAATTTAAATGAAGATAATTCTGAATTTTTTCTTATACTTTTCAGGTTCACTTGAAGTAATTGGCCTTTGTCCTTTAAGTGTGTTTTTTAAAAGGCCACCCATTAGTTCATGAGTTAGTAAGTGTCACATGTTTGGCCTCTGTCTGGCCCTGTAGCTTTTCTGTCTTGCTTCTTTCCAAATGAAGTACTCTGCTCTCTAACTTGGTAATTCTGTGTTTGCCTCTCTGTTTTGTATTCTGCGGCAGGCTTGTGTTGGGAAAGTGTTACTATAATTTGCTCCTTTTGATAAAACTAACTTTCTTGTTGATGTTTAAGCTGAAAAAGCTTTCCTTTGCCGTGCCGAAGCAGAAATGCTTTTATCTTCATGTATGGCATCACTGAGCATCTCCTCTGACTGCAAGAGTTCAGAGATGTGCTTTATCATTTATCATTTCATACTCACCACTGAGAATCAGATTTATTTCCAATGACATTGACAGTAAACGAAAGGTAGCAAGGCCATGCAGTTTTAGGGTCATACTCCTCTGAACATTGATTTGGACAATTTCCTCTTGAGGCATACAGTTGGGTATTAGTGTTATGTTCATGTTACGTTTACCGTTCTTTTTTTTTTTTTAATTGAAGTTCGATTTGAACTTGTTCTTTCATTCCTACAAGCGTTCATTAATTAGCTATAACCTTCCAGGTGTTAGATCATTGCAAAAGATGGAAACATTTAGAAACTGTGGTTCTTATTCTGAAACAGCTCAGTCTATTATGATAATAGACAAATAAACCAGAATTTTAGAGCGTTGGGTAAACATTATGATATGTACTATGAAAGCAGGTAACATGGGAAGAGGTTGCATGGGGGAAAGGACCAAACTCTGATTAGTGTGTGTTCGGGGGAAGCATGCTTTCGAATACTGTGACTGAACCAAATCTTGCAGGATGAGAAATTAGTCAGCCAGTGCATGGGTAAAAGGCATTCCTACAGTGAAGATCACATGCATTTGGAAACAAATGGGAGGAAGCAGAATCCATTCAGATTTTCAGTGCATTTCTCTAAGACTTAAGTACATGGTATAAGGTAAATGAAGTAAGAACTGTGGCCGGTGAAGAAAATAGATCATAGAGTTACAAGCAAAACAGTTTACAAAATAAACTATATAACCTTTATGTAAAGGTTGCCATAAAGGACAAACGAGTGAAATACTTTTTACATTACAGTGATTGGAATAAAAATTGGGATTGAGTGGGTTCTAGAAAGCAGGGTATTCAAATATATGGACACCAATCTATGGAAACAGTGTGAACTTCAAACAGCCAGTCAGGAAGTGCCCAGGTGGCTCAGTAGGCTAAGCATCTGCCTTCAGCTCAGGTCATGACCCTGGGGTCCTGCGATCAAACCCCACATGCGGTTCCCTACTCAGTGGGAGACCTGCTTCTCCCTCTCCCTCTGCACTCCCCCTGCTTGTGCTCTCTCACACTCTCTGTCTCTCAAATAAATAAATAAAATCTTTTTTTTTTTTTTTTTTTTTTTTTTAGCAAAACAAAAAACAAACAGCCAGTCAGGAGCAGTATGCAAAAATTACAACGAGGCAGGCTGCCCCAAGAAAGAAGACTTCTGGTCTGCCAATAGACAAACGCTCAAGTAAAAGCCAAAAAGAGGGAACTGAAAAAGCTGGATAAGATAGTGGCAGACCAGGGAAACACCTCAGCCCCCTCACAAGTAAAAGGCCTCAATGGATCCCACTGCCCTTTAATTCATGAATAAAATTAAAATAAAAATTCCTAAGAACTAAAACCATGGCTTGTTGATGATTGGGACTTAACTACCAGGCAGCAACAGATCTTTTATCTTCCTGCCAAGAAGAATATGGATCCCATGCCCTGCAAATTACCAGAAATCTCAAGAAACACAGATAATAAGGAGTAATGCAGTTAATGAGGTTGTGGCACATATAAAGAAATATTTCAGAGAACTTTTGGGCACTCAAATACTCTACAACCTTGAGAGACCACAGGACACGGAGATCCTTGCAGATCATCCAGATGTACCCCTGACCCAGGTGTATGGAGCACCACATCTACTGAGATTATTTTTACGAATTGGAGCAATGTTGGCCTACACAACTCTGGATGAGAAAAGCGTTGTGTTATTACTGAATTACCCTCATGATTTCCTAAAATACCTGGCACAGAATTCTGCAACCCAGTTTAGTGCCAGAGATTATGAAGTGGCTCTTCTTGTGTACCATCGGGAGGCTGTGTGAGGTGACGCCCTGACACTTCCTTTGTTTGGATCTCTGAATACACATTTTTGTTCTTAGTCCTTCTCTTGGACAAATGATGTACTTTCAAAATGTTAGTGTATAACAACTGATGTTTGTTTTCTGCTTGATTTTAAACAGAGAAAATAAGAAGGATTATAGCTCCAAAAACAAAACAAAACAAAACAAAATAAACTATACACATGATTTCTTGATTCCAGAAAAACTAAAAGCACTTCAATGGCCATTTATGACGTATTGACACTTAAATAATCTTGGGAAGATTATGTATAAAAAGAGGTTACAAAACCTGCCTAAGAGTAGAAAGTAGAAAAATATTTACTTCATTAACAGATTTAAGGAAAGTGATCTCTGGAGTCAACTGTTTACACCGATCCTTCTGACTTCCTTCTCATGGGAATTTTAAATCTGTCACTCTCCCATTTCAGTCAAGCAAGACTATCGGTGATGTCATTCCTCAGGCTATCACTCTCTGCCTTCATAACCCGAAATTCAAGCTGCCTTTTAAGGACCAGTCCAGGACTTACTTGACACAAATCCTTCACTGAGTCTCAGAGCCATCTGTTTCTGTTCAGATCTGAAGTCTTATATCAGCCACTTCCTGTGACAGGGTTTTATTCATTTCTAGAAATCTTAACTTAAGCTTTGTTATAACTTGTTTGTTTTAAGGATTTATTTATTCAATTATTTATTTGAGAGAGAGAGAGAGAGAGCAGAGGGAGAGGGTGAAGCAGACTCTCCGCTGAGCAGGGAGCCCAATGTGGAACTCAATCACAGGTCTCTGGGATCATAACCTGAGCCAAAGGCAGATGCTTAACCAAGTCACTCAGGCAACTCTGTTACAGCTTCTTTTGATTTCTTAAAAATGTTTTATCTATCTAACTTATCTTTGAACACCTTCAAGCTGCCTTCAGGATATGCCTTGTTCTGCTAGCACATCTGACTATGCAGGGAACCTAAGATTGATTTTGTAGTATTAGAGGTTATGATACCAAGTGATATTGTGAAGGAAGACCACAAACAAGACTGCAACACTTGCCCTGTCGTACCACCTTCATCCAGGAAATGAAGTGATGTACACACTCGGTACTTTCAAACTTGGAAATATGTAACGGGTTGCCACTAGTCTTTTTTTTTTTTTTAACCACTTTATTGATGTATGATTGACATAAACAGTTGTACACATTTAATGTATACAACTTGATGAGTTTGCACATAAGTATACAACCGTAAAACCCACACCACAGTCTATGCCATAAACATATCCACCACCTCCAAAAGTTTCCTCCTGCTGTATGCTTTATTACTTTTTTGTGATAAGAACACTTGAGATCTGTCTCTGAACAAATTTTCAAGTATACAATGCAGTAGCATTGCCTACAGGCTCTATGCTGCCCAGCAGACCTCTAGGGCTTACACATCTTACATAACTGGCACTTTTATAAACTTTGATTGATACCTCTTCACTTCCTTCTCCCTCAAGCCCCTGGAAACCATGATTCGTACTCTCTGCCTCTATAGATTTAACTATTATAGATAACTCCTATTAATGATATCATGTCGTATTTTTCCTCCTATGTGCGACTCGTTTCCCTTAATGTACTGTTCTCCAGGTTTATCTATGTTGTAACAAGGGGCTGGATTTCCTTCTTTTTTAAGGCTGAATCATATTCCATTGTAAATGTATACCAGATTTTCTTTATCCACCTAATCACTGATGGATATTTAGGTTGCTTCCATGCATGGGCTGTTATAAATATTGCAGCAACCAACATGACAGCACATATATCTTGATGGGAAAATTCAATATTGCAGTTTTCTAAGTTTTCCAAAATGAATTTGACACAACTGCTGTTAGAAGTTCAATCGTTTCCTTCCAAAATTTATGTTGAAGTTCTCACTACCCTGCCCCTCCCAGACCTCGGAATGTGATTTCATTTGGAGGTAGGGTATTTAAAGAGGTATTAAGGTAAAGTGAGGCCATAGGGGCTGGCTCTCATCCAATATGACTGGTTTTCTGAGGAAATTAGGACACAGACACATACAGTGAGAAGACCATAAGAAGATAGAGAGAGATGATGGCCACCTATAAGCCAAGTAGAAAGACCTCAGAAGAAACCAACCCTGCCAACACCTTGATCCTAGACTTCTAGCTCCCAGGACTGTGAGAAAATAAATTTCTGTTAGTTAAACCAGCAGTCTCTGGTCCTTTGTTATGGCAACTCTAGAAAACTAATACAACTGCCTTCAAAACTCCAAAATTCTAAAACTTATTTCTAATATTTGTCAGGAAAAATAATATGGTAATCATCTGTTTAGTATATTATTGGTAGAATGCATTATACAAACTGCTTCACATGTAGCATATCCTAAAATTCTCAAAGTGACTGTATGAAATAGATTATTATTGTTATTATTATTATTATTAACATTTCTAGGCTCCAGGTAGATTAGGGAATAGCTGTAGATCACAAAGTAAAATTACAGAATTTAATGCCATCAGGCCTCTGCTTCAACTAATCACACTTTATACCAGAACTACCTAATTTCTGGAGAAGTGGAGGAAATTGATAATTTTGAATGAAGTCAATAGTCAAAATTGTTTTTTCAACAAGATGATTGAGGATGAGCATATCCTTCCAGATCAAGAAATACTATCAAGCTACATTATATGAAGTAGTTTTGTAACATGTTTTAGAAGTGGACAAATACCCAAATGAAATAGGCTATGATGTAGTGGTAAGTGATGTCTCCATATACAGAAATTTAAAATCTAAAATGCATTTAAAATACACAAGGAGAAATTAGGCATTCAAACAACTCTGGGGAAACTCCTAGGTCTGTAGGAAAAAATCCAAAAAGTTAAGCAGATATCAAAAATAAACTTAATTTTGTGTGGTTAGAACTAAATCCAAAGTGCAATTATCCCTCATCCAAACAGATGTATCAGGCATTCTTGAAAGCTACAAAACCCCTTGTCCCCTTTCTTTGATATAATTTCAGTTCCTCTCACCCCTTGGTCACTCCACTAATAACACATTCTGTTCTCTTAATTTTGCTTGCAACACATCTTACTCAGAAGAGAATACACCACCCGTTATGACTTTGCCAGTTCTGAATAGAGCAGAATATTATTGCAGTTGTTCCAGACAGTTTAGTTCTTGTAATGAACTTATGATAACATTAAATTTTTGTTGACAGCCATATCACACCAGTGAATCATACTGATTAACCCACAATTTGAAGTCTGCTCCATGTGAATTACCTGTAATCAAGTTTCCTCCAGCCATGCTTTACTGAGCCAGTGACCTCATCAAAGGAGAGAAAGAACATTGTCTCATAGGAATGTAAACTATTGAAATAATGTTACTACTTAGAAATCAGCTATTCTTTTCCTAAGTAATTTAATAAACTGTCTCTCAACAATTTAATATTTGTCTTACATCAATTTGAAGCTACAAAGTCTAGTAGCTTTGTAAAAAAAGTCTAGAGGTTTGTAAAATTTAATTTGCTCATATATTTTTCAAAATAAGAGGACATTTCCTTTTCTCATTGTCTTAGTACTTTATCCATTACTCACTATTCTTTAAAGATCTTTAATTGTGATTTGATAAAAATATTTTGCAACTGTCTCTATCAATAACATCTGAGGCATTTCAGTTATGTTTATTAATACTATACATATATAAATCTTGAATACTAAACATATACATGTACATATACATATAATGCATATATAGAGAAATGATGAATTTTCTTTGTGACGTTTATAATTCATTTTATACACCATCTTATATATCATTCATCACCAAAACTAAAATCAGCTTCACTGAGAGGCTTATAAAAGACATAAAATTGTGAACATGAAATAAACCAACTTATGGGATTTTAGAGGTGAAAATGGATGAATTGTCCAGAGTTATCCTTGTACACATGAACTCCTCGGGGTTTCCATCTTTTACCTTTCAGGAAAAAAAAAAAAAAAAAAGAAAACACATCTGAACAGTTTTGGAGAATTCCTCAAAGGTTTTTGAGGACAAAGGGATTTCAATAGAGATCAATAGCTACAAGTTAGATATTTAAGTAATTGGGCATACACTGTCAGAAAAGAATAAATGTAATTCCTAAGTCACATTCTTTAAATTGCCCATGAAGATAAGAAAGTTTAGAGTAGAGGCTGTAATGGGAATTGCCTTATTTTCTGAGAGCAGCTGGCGATTTGTTCTGACATATAATATGGCAGATCAATTCATGAGGTGTTTGTGTTAGAGAAGAGTGCACTCAAAATACTTCTGTAGAAACAGAAGCTATGAATCATAATGAATTCTAAAGTCTTAGTAGAAATTTTTTTCTTAGAAAAATAGGAGAAATGATTCTATTCATAGGACATAAGTAAATATCTTAAAAGACATGCCGTTTAAGTATCATAGCAATAAATAGCCAATACGGTACTATTCACTTAAATGTTGCTTAATATTCTATAAAGATTAGACTATTTTCTCAAAAACTATATATACTATAATCCTTACTTAAAGACTCATAGGTGTAAAGTACAGAAGTATTTCGGAACGGAGGCAGCAGTAAATTCATCGAGCCAAATGGTTTAGAGAACTTAAATTATTTGACACCTAAAAATTTAAATAAATAAATAAATAAATAAATAAATAAATAAATAAATAAATAAATATTTGACAACTATATATACATGTGTATATATGTGTATTTATTTACATATGCATACAGTTCTGTCTGTGTATGTATATGCATGTAATTGGGTTGCCATTGTTTTAATTTGCCTTTTGGAAAATTATAAATTAATTTTAAAAACCCAAAACCAAAAAAAATAAAAAATAAAAAAAATAAAAACCCAAAACCTACTATTATAGTATCTTCATAAAAAGAAAAAGTATATTCAACACTACAGTTGGGAATAACAGACTCTCAGATAAAAAAAGGAGGGTTATACCAAATCGAATAAAAATGTATTTTTCCTAATTTAGCTGAATATAATTCTTTAAGAACACTCATTTGGTTCAAGCCAACATTTATTTATTAATTACTGCAGTGTAAAATTATTAATATATTTTCACAAAGACACACAGTTGGATGGTGACAGACACTAACCTGATCCCAAATAACATACCCTATTCAATGCATCAAATTTCTGGAAAATCTATACCCTAGATTCCCCACTTCTATTGTAATATACATATTATTCTTTGTCTAGTATACAGATTAAAGCCCAAATATCAATTATGTAAACATAAGAAAAAAATGTAATATATAAAAAATTAGCATCCTGAGTCTCTCTCTCTCTCTCTCTCTCTTTTTTTTTTTTTTTAAAGATTTTACTTATTTATTCATGAGAGACACACAGAGAGAGAGAGAGGCAGAGACACAGGCAGAGGGAGAAGCAGGCTCCATGCAGGGAGCCGGACATGGGACTCCATCCTGGGTCTCCCGGATCATGCCCAGGGCTGAAGGCGGTGCTAAACCGCTGAGCCACCCGGGCTGCCCCTGAGTCTCTTTAATAGAGTTTAGCAAACATTTCTCTAACAGGCCAAAGAGTAAATATCTCAGGTCTTATGGTACATATGATCTTATTACAACTACTCAACTCTGCTGTCATAGTGTGAAAACAACCATAGATAATATGTAAACAAATTAGCATAGTTGTGTTTCAATAAAATCTTATGGGAACTGAAATTTGAATGTCATAGAATTTTCATGTCATAAAATATTATTCTTCTTTTGATTTTTTCCAACTATTTAAAAATATAAAATGATCTTAGCCTATAGGCTGTACAAAAACAGGTAGCAGACTGGATTAGCTCAAGGGCATGGTTTTGCTGACCTCACAATATGCAATTATATGACTTAACTAGAATGACTTCTGCAAGAGCTTAATCTGCATAGAAGTGGATTAAAAAAGATGGCAATAGCACCAATACCAATTCTCCCCTTGACTTAACTTGAATATGCTAGAGATCCACTTTTCAGAAATTTATTTATGTGGAACATGTAAGTGAACAGTTGGTTCTCAAAGTGTGATATAAAAAATGGAGGTGTGCAACTGTGTGCACCTAGGAGCCCCTACAAACCAAATATTAGATCAGTTACCCTCTCTTCTTTGTGCCCAAGATTCAATTAACCTAAGCAGAATATATGGAGTGGACTTTATAAAAATTCAAATTATTCCATATAAACCCCTGCTTGAATGATCCTTCAGTGTGCTCTGGCCAGAGGAATATCTCTTATTGAGGCTCTATTAGAGCAGGGACACACTGTGCTCTGTACCAGTCCCTGCAGTACTCCCACATGGCCAGTTAAGGAGCTTAATGGAAAAGGCTACTTATCTGTACAAGCTCTGAGGGCAATCAATAGAACAGTGCTCCCTAGATTCCAGGGAGTTTCTACCTGCTAAACAAACACATTACAATGGCAGATTCATTTGCCATCTTCTTTAGACACCAGTAGGTAAAGATAGTATTTGTTTGCTTTATTGGTGGGACAAACAGCAGTATACCTGGTTAATTATGCCTCAGGTATATATGAAAACTCTTTCCTATTTCCCTCACTGTCTAAACGATAATCTTAAAGATTTGATTTTTGCTTAAGGATCCACTCTGAAATGACCTGTAGATGATTTAGTGCCATGTTCTGAACAGGATTACCTATATTTTTTTAAGATCAGCTGAAGAGCTGCACAGAGCATCAAGAGAAAACTTTTATTTTTTTATTTATTTTAAAAAGATTTTGCTTATTTATTCATGAGAGACAGAGAGAGAGAGAGAGAGAGGCAGAGACACAGGCAGAGGGAGAAGCCGGCTCCATGCAAGGAGCCCAATGTGGGACTCGAACCCAGGAATCCGGTATCATGCCCTGAGTCAAAGTCAGATGCTCAACCGCTGACCCCCTCAGGCGTCCCAAGAGAAAACTTTTAAATCTATAAAGAATCTGTGCAATATTTGGGTCACAGAAGAATCTGTGCAATATTTGGATCTCAGAAGATGGATGTTTTCTGTACTCAATGAAATAAAGGTTCTCCAATTATATCTGTCTCCAAACTAAAGGTTTTTGTTTGGTGGGTTTGGGGTGTTTTGTTTGTTTGTACACTTGCTTGCTTTTAGGATTGACTGGTTTTTGTAGACAATAATTATGATTTGTGCTAATATAGCTCAGCCTTTACATGAACTTCCTAAAACTGGTATCTTCCATGGATCCAAATGTTGAGAAACCTCCTCATTAAAGGCCTGTCTGCAACCTGCAACTTTGAGTATCCCTAACTATACAAAAAGACATCTGTCTTGTGATTTACGAGAGAGAAGGCTGACTGCATTAGAACACAATGACACGGTTCGTACAAGAGTCTGCTGCCATTTGTGTAACCTTCCATTCAGGAGCAAAGCATACATTTCCTGCTTGTATGAACTATCAGCAGCTGCCAAATTGCTCGAAGCTTCTGCCGATATGGTACTTGCTTTTTCCACGAACTCCATAAAAGAACACAGAGGGATCCACATGCCAAGAACTCTTGTTAATTCTTATTTGATCATGTCAAAGTTTATGAAAACCTTTCATTTTTTTATTTTTTTTTTCTTGTGAAAACCTTTTATTGTCAACTTTGTTTGCTGATATTAAAGTTTACTCAAATCTTAATCCTGCAATTTTACTCCTTCTATATGAAGGAGAATACATTACTATTTGGCTATAATTCAGGAATTAAATATACCCAGGTCTGATTTTACTGACCTCTCTTGTTGGGTCCTAAATTAATATTGTTTGATGTGGCTCTTATCTTAAAAATGGCAAAGGCATTCTCTGCATGGGATACAGTGTAACCACTGAACTTCTAGTCACTGATGAAGTTTCTTTCCTAATGTTTAATCTGCTCAGATAACTAAACTGAGGACCTATGATTTGAGCTGGAACCCTGGAAAAAGTTCAAAGAGTAAAAACATTAATACAAACAGTAGATGTGCTTTGGGAGTTGTGCATGACTTGATGGTATTATGACCTCAATAGAGAAGACAGTTGAGAATGGTGAAAAAAATCAATGAAAAGTTTCTCAGAAACTTTTCAATATCCCAAAGAATTATCTGTAATTTAACTATGATACCATATAAGAGACCACTCCAGAGGCTAAGGACATGCTTCACCTAACTTGCTTGGAAAACAAGTGGCTTTTACCACTCAGGTATATTAAATGCTAATAAATTTAGAAAGATTTTGATCAATCATAAATTCTAATGATTTTTTCATGGCTTCTCAGGAGAGCCACAATTAATCCAATGGATCCTGGTCAAATTATTCTTTTATTGTCCTTAAGATAATGAAAGAGATCGTTTCTACATGTCTCACATGTAACCACAAAATCCTAGCATATACACAGGTAAAAAAAAAATGATTCAGAGCTTCTTCCTCAAAGTTTTCTGAAGCAAATTAATCTCACACAACTACACATCTTTAAACTATGAATATGCATTAGTTTGCTTGTAAAGTTTCTGGTTGGATAGATTTTCACTGATAGAGGAGTATAGTTGGCAAAGTATAGTCTGTGTTCCCGACACAGAAATAGCTTACTAAGTTTATTCTCCTAACCCAGAAATTTTTTTCGTGTTCCTATCACCATGAGTCATTAAGAAATTCAGAATCAGTAAACATAGTGCTCAATTTCATCAAAAACATAAGAAATCTTTGCTCTACCTTGACCTAAAATGCTGCCTCTAGCATTAAGGGCCAGGAAATAGTCTCAGAGTGCAAACTCACTTTCCCTCTATGAGATCATAGAATATGTAAGATTTAAAGAATTCCAACAATAACTGACTCTACAATGTTACACATAGATCTAGCTAAATATTTTCAAGGACTCACTTGGTAGACTCATAATTAGGTCTAGCAAATACAAGCGACCTTTCCAAAGGAGATACCTTCCCAGGTTCGCATGATCTCCAACATGGTAACTGGATCTACCAGAAGAGACAGTAATGTACAAATGCTTTATCTTTGCCTGAAGGCAAGTTTTCAAATTCTTCTGATCACAGCTACAACAGTCAAGATTAAAGACATAGTAGAGGCATGCCACCAGTCTCCATACCAGCGGAGTTCCACACATGAATGGCCTCAAACTAAGACTAATTTAAAAGCCTCTAGAAACCTATGACTCTAGACTCAAATAGTGTTCCCAAAAAGATAACTACTGAAATGACAGCTTCTGTCCAATACTAGGGAACAAGGCATACTGGAAGAATTTTCTTAATTCTTTTCTCTTCATAATTATTTTTTTCTGTATTCCTTTGCTGGTTTAGCTGAAATACCTTGAGGTCATTGTTTTTATTTATGATAGTTTTGTTGTAGTCAAAGTATATATTTGGAATTAGCCTTAGAATTTGCAATTGCACTTAATGTATAAAACGTGGGGTATATGGGCACTTCCAATTTCATTCTTAGGACCTCCACTAAGAAACTAGTACCATGTAATTCCAGTTATTATTCACAGGCATCTGAGAGTTTCCTGGTTCCCAGCTGAACTGACTCTGCTACATGTGGGATTCATGAATCCCTTCCAGTGATATCTTGTATAGGCACAAATTAATTGTTCAGAAATCATACAGGTAATGGAGTCTGAATGGGATACAGAATTGCCAACAATCAGTTCTGGAGGTGAAAATGAGAACACAAAAAAATGGACATCACAACATATCATTTTCAATAACACCCAAGAGATTTTAAAAAGTAAGGGAGCAAACACAATGGGTCGTTTTGCATACAGATTTCCCCAGATTTGGTATTGGGTTAACCCTTATAACTCTAAAATTATGAGATGTACATCTGGAGACTAGTAGATGTTACCAGCTGATTTGGTAGGTTCATATTATTTGGCCTATTTTATGATATTCTTGTAGAATCTGTTGGCTATTTTTTTGAGAGGAAGTGAGAATGTGCATGTACATGCAAGCTGGGGAAAGGGGGTAGAGGGGAGAGAGAGAGAATCTTAAGCCTAATGCAGAGCCTGATGCAAGGCTCAATCTCACAACCCTAAGATCACAATCTGAGCCAAAGTCAAGAGTTGGATTCTTAACCAAATGAGCCACCCAGGCGCCAAGAATCTGTTGGTTGTTTTTTTTTTTTTTAAAAGATTTAACTTATTTATTCATGAGAGAAACAGAGAGAGCCAAAGACATAGGCAGAAGGAGAAGCAGGTTCCCAACAGGGAGCTCGATGCAGGACTTGATCCCAGGACCCCAGAATCACAACCTGAGCAAAAGACAGATGCTCAACCACTGAGCCACCCAGTCATCCCTGTTGGCTATTTTAAAGCAAATAGTAATATTTGTATAAAAGCTGACACATAGATACAAACATGTCACTGTAAATGCAGAGCTCTGGAGGGCTATCCTTTTTTCTTCAAGCAACTTCTCATCATACTTTTCTTTTTAGAAAACCACAAAGGAAATTTCCCCAAATCTCTTTATTGCTGTCTTAATGAGACTGGATAATACTACTGATTTCTTAGAATAGGAGATACCAGAAACAAGATACCTAGTTCTCCAAAATAGGGTAATCTTAGACAAGATCTTTGTTTCAAAGGGAGTATTTTTATTGCTTTGAATATGCCAGAGCTATGTGTATTTTTAGGTCTGGTTACTTTCATTCAGTAGAGTCACTCTGAGAATCATCCATGTTATATCCTGTATCAATGGTTCTTTCATCAGGAAGACATGCTCCACGGTATAGATATATGACATTTGCTTATCCATTCACCTCTTGATGACATGTGAGTTGTTTTCAGTTTGGGGCTATTACAAATAAAACTGCCACAAGCATTCATGTTCAAGTGCCTTGTATGGATATATGTTTTCCATTTCACTTGGACAAATACCTAGGAGTAAAAGGACCACAGCATATGGCGGGTATATATATTTCTTGTTAGAAAACTACTAAACTATTTTCCAAAGTGGTTGCACAATTTTATATGTATGAGACTTTCAATTTCCCCATATCCTTGTCAATATGAGATATTGTCAATCATTTTTATTCTAGCCATTCTAAAAGGCACATAGTGATATGTCACTGGAGCCTCAATCTGGATTTCCCTATGACTGATATTGAGAGTTTTGTTATGCGCTTGTCACTAACATCTTTTCTTGATGATACAGCTATCAAAATCTTTTGCCCATCATTTAAAGTCATTTGTTTGTTTTCTTATTATTTATCAGATATTTGACTTGAAAGTATTTTATCCCAGCTTGTGACCTCTTTTCATTTTCATGTTCTTGAGAAACAGAAAATTTCTAATTTTAATTAGTTTGAATTATCATTTTTTAAAAATTGTATGAATTGTGTTTTTGCTATAGTATTTAAGAAATATTGTCCTAACTCAAGGTCACAAAAGTTTTCTCCTATATTCTATTCTACAAGTTTTAATTTTAGGTTTTACATTTGTATCTATGATCTGTTCTAGATCAAAGTTCAGTTTTTTCCTGAATTTAGATATCAAATTATCATAATCATTTGCTGAAAAGACTATCCTTTACTCACTGAATTGCCACTAATATGGGAGATATTCCGTTGCAGAACTTTGTCTTAAGAAATTTACCTCAATTTTCTTCCCCAGAATCCAATCTCTGAGAACTTTGTAAGAATTTTCAGAGTGCAACTTATAATTTACAATTTCATTTTAGGAATATCTTTTGGTAATTAAATATTTGTGTTATTATCTTTCAATTTTTAATGGTTTCACTTAGAATTTATTTTAATCCCTTCTTTAATGTTTTCTATTACAAGTAGAAATTATTTTTATATATTACTGGAATATGTGACCTTGTCCCAAGATATCTTTTCATAATATTAATAACCTAGGCACAGGTATAATATATACATAATAGAACAGGATAGGATAGAAGAGAAACCACTGAAAAGTAACCCTATCATAGATAACCAATTTACAGTTTATTTTCATGGTCATTCACTATTATTTAAAATACATAAATAAAGTGTTAAGTAAAACTCAGAATTAAATATGATTTAGAGAATCTATTAGAATTCCTGGAAATTCTGATGTCATTCCCAAAGCCTGAAGATTGATACGGGTTGGAAATTGGAAGACAATTTCATGGAAATAAAGAAAAGAAGTTCACTCCTGATAAAGGGGACTGAGTAACAAACCAAAGCTCGAAGTGTCAAAGCAAAAACTGCACCTGAAGAAGATCAAGAAGCGGGGAAAGACTTTGAGGGCACGTAATAGGGGAGAGTGGTCAAAACCCAGTCTAAACTGAATTCTACTAAAACTAGTGGCTGATGAGTTTTTAAGAGCTGGAATGAGGAACGCTTGGGTGGCTCAGTGGTTGAGCATCTGCATTTGGCTCAGAGAGTGAGCCTGGGGTCCTGGGATTGAGTCCTACATCAGCCTCCCTGCATGGAGCCTCTTTCTCTTCTGCTTATGTCTCTGCCTTTCTGTGTCTCTCATGAATAAATAAATAAAATCTTAAAACAAAAACAAAAACAGCAGGAATGAGAGAATCTTAGGTCATCTGTTTTTGCTAATTGGCCTCATCCAAAGAAAAAGTAAACTTTCTCAAATCTCCATGACAGGAGGTAATTTTAGGCAAGGAACAACGCACCCACCAAAGTTAGGCTCTCACCCCCACTCCCAACAGAAAGTAGGAGATAAAGGCAAGATCTTCCTTTATGACATTTCAAAGAAATGGCCTCCAGGTCCTTGAGAAAGAAAGCCCCAGTTTATAAAACTGGCAAGAGGCTTTTAACAGGATTTTATTTTATTTTATTTTATTTTTTTAAAGTGATGGATGAAAGGATTTATTTTTTTTTTAATTTTTTATTTATTTATGATAGGCACACAGTGAGAGAGAGAGAGGCAGAGACACAGGCAGTGGGAGAAGCAGGCTCCATGGACCGGGAGCCTGACGTGGGATTCTATCCCGGATCTCCAGGATCATGCCCTGGGCCAAAGGCAGGCGCTAAACCGCTGCACCACCCAGGGATCCCAACAGGATTTTACACATCAAAGACAAAAAGACATAATTTGCAATCACAAATTTTCTAAAGTAAATGCTCTAAGCAAAAGAAAGTCAGGGATCTGCAGACAGAAGCATGCCTTCTTGGTCAGTCCACACACCGTATCTATATACACAACATGCCAGTCAGGAGTGCAGACACCCTACATAGCTCGCTTTCTATTCTTACTTTGCAAAGGAAGAAAAAAGAATACAAAATGAATGTGCACATTGATCCTTGGAAGATTTATTGTCTAACAGGGTCAGAGTTGGAGAGTCACTGGGGTCTTTAACAGTCCAAATAGCCATGAGTTGGAATCCTACATCTGTCCCCACTTATGACATGATTTTGCAGAAATTAGTAAATCTCTGTCATTCTCAATTTACTCTTGTATGAATGGTCATATTAAGAAATGCCTACTCCAGATATTAGGCAGAGAAAAGACCATGAGTATAAAGTGCAGCATGAATGTACTGTCCATTGAAAGGATTTAAAGTATTAGCAAAAATTCTCAGAAACAATCATAAGGCAATGTAAAGAAAAGTGATGGACATAAAAGATGTATAGATACTGCTCTGGAAACTTGGGAACCAGAAACAATTAGTTTTGCACGGATGTTTCAGGAAAAGCTTTACTAAGAAGAGGAACTGGATCATGTAGGAGAGACAAAGGTTCATCACTTAGGAAGAGAAGCCCAGTCAGAAGAAATCCATTCCAGAAGAATGTAAACTCCAGAACAGATATTGCCTCTGAGCTTGTTAAACATTCAGACCTTATTTACTGAATTGAATTGAACTGACAGTGCTAGCAGAATTCCTTTTTTTCCCCTGAAAGTGCATATATCTATTCCCAACTAAAGACTGTCCAAAATAAATAATTTTAAGAAACTTTCTAAAAAGCCATGGGAAGATTTTTCAAAAAGATTTTACTTATTTATTCATGAGAGAGAGAGAGAGAGAGAGAGAAAGAGAGAGAGAGAGAGAGGCAGAGACATAGGCAGAGGGAGAAGTAGGCTCCTCGCAGGGAGCCTGATGTGGAACTCTATCCCAGGACCCCAGGATCATACCTGAGCCGAAGGCAGATGCTCAACCACTGAGCCATCCAGGTGCCCTCATGGGAAGATTTTGAGTGGAATACAAACATAATCAGACTCCTAATTTTTTTTTAAAGATTCTATTTATTTGAGAGAGAGAGAGAGAGAGACCATGAGTGGAGAGGGACAGAAGAAGATAGAAAAGCAAGTCTGACCTGGGGCTCAATTCCTGGACTCCAGGACCATGACCAGAGACAAAGGCAGAGCCTTTACCCACTGAGCCACCCACACACCTCATCACACTTGTATTTTTAACCATAAACACCGTTTCGTGATGTCCACATCTTGAGAAAACCTAAAAGATGCATAGCTTTTTCTTTTACTAATTTCATTTGGTGCATATGAACTATTTCTTTTATAACAAAGAAATAATCTAATTCTCTTTTAAATATAGTAGGGACAGTCACATAACTTGTAATAAAAATCGCTAAATTATATTTTAAACCTAGCTTCTGTTTTTTTAGATCTAATTTATTTGATTTAAAAGTCTCTACTCATTGGTTTTGTGAAAATAAACAAAGACCACCCAGATGAAAAGAAACAGAAGCTATTTATTCAGAGCTTGCTATGGCAAGTCAGCCACCATTTGCTTTTGATAGAGGCTCAAAGGGAGGCAGGAGAGTGGAACAACTTCCTAGTGAAAAAAAGCAGAAGGTTTTAGCTGTGCTTTGACTGGACGTTCTTGGCATGGAGAGGCTGGAGGTGGGTGGCAGGACATCTTGGGTGATTGGTTTGGGAAACATATTTGATTCTCTTTGATTAGTCCTATCTTGAAAACGGGAAAGTTTAAGAATGTGGCAGTCACTGACCAGTCTTAATGTTTCTGGGCTGATTGCTGTGCTTGTGGTTTGGATTCCTGGACTGGTTGCAGCAGAAGTCCTGGGTCAGAATTCTACTGTCATACATTATTTAAAATTATATTTTTATAAGGTGATATTGAAATAAAAAAGAAATTATGATTAAATAATTTGAAAAATTGCTCTTGATCATTGAGCTAGATAGCTGATACATGCCTGACCTCCTAAATTTGGGGCATCTTTCAATGTATATAAAACACATGAAAAAAATATGTGCTTATTTTTATTTACTTGTTTTTGTATGGTTTAATATCACAAAAATTTGATTTTGCCCAATAAAAGTTGCTTTTGTGCATTAGTATTAAACTGACAAATATTTCTCCTAGCCTCATATTTTGAGTTTTACAATTACCTTAGCAATAAACTATTATTCTAATACCTGGTATCTTACAGAGGTGTGTATGTATTTAACATCTCCAAAATGGAAAAAAAATAATATTAAAATGAAATTATACCCTATTTCAAAGCTCTTCACTGGTCACAAAGCTCTTCACTGGTCACAAAGTCATTCCTCTTCCTTGAATTTGTAGGAAGGGGTTAGACATAGGGCATTATTTCATGTGTTGATAGACTGTGTTCTGGTCATAATTAACAAATAAGAGAATCTTAGGATCATCTTCTCATTCCAATTGCATTTTAATTTGACAATTATTTAATCGGTGCTATACCACATGACTCCGTCTTTGGCCTTCTCATTCTCATGATCCAGTCTTACAAACAAGTCAGGGTGACAATCAGTGTCCAATAACACAAGTATCCACAATAATCAAATCTTTACAAGAAATAAAGAAGACAGAGGCTATTGTTTTTTTGTAGCCAAGGTTACCAAAAAATATGTTTAAGCTGTACTTTTATGATCTTAAATCTGTTTGTAATCACACACTAAAACTTCTAAGCCAGGGAAGATGGGGAAGGTGTCTTCACAACAGGAAGAATGGCATATGCATAACCTTATACTTGTGAAACAAACAGGGCTCATATCCATCAGGGCCTAGTCAGCATTAGAAGAATTGTAAGCAACAGTGACTTCAATTCATATTTGTCATGTACAAAAATTTGTGTTTTGGCTCCCATTTTTGTCAATGACTAGATGTGTAAACTTGCACAAATTACTTATTCTCACTCCAATTATGTACTAGTAAATGAGGATAATGTAACAGAGTTGTTCTTCAGATTTAGAGATAATCTACATAGGTTTCATGCACAAGACCTGATGCCTTCTTCATCACTACCAATACAGTTATGAAAGCAGCTATTTTCATGATTTGCAGTTAACAATACAAACAAAACTAATGAAATAGCTAACAAAATATCCTCCTTAATACAGTTTCTAATATGTTACAACACTGGGGCTCCTGGGTGGCTTATTCAGTTAAGCAGCTAACTCTTGATTTCACTCGGGTCATGATCTCAGGGTGCTAGGATCAAACCTCACATCAGGCTTTGCCCTCAGTGGAGAGTCTG
This sequence comes from Canis lupus baileyi, assembly GCF_048164855.1. Taxonomy (NCBI): domain Eukaryota; kingdom Metazoa; phylum Chordata; class Mammalia; order Carnivora; family Canidae; genus Canis; species Canis lupus. Next base: position 55,265,418 of record NC_132849.1, on the reverse strand, counting down.
CTTGAGATTCTCTTTCTGCTTCTCCCCTGCTTACTTGTACTCTCTTTCTAAAATAAACAAATATATATATTTTTTTAATTTTGAAAGATATGCATCAATATTAACAATATTTACTGAGGACTTATAGAGTGGTAAAGCACCTGTTTTCAAGTGCTGTTTTGACTTCTCACTGCACCCCATCACTGAGTGCTCGTCTTCTGGGGCTCACTCCATTTGTCTTCCATTCTTTCCCACACCTCTCCATCCTGATTCCTTGCATTTCTACTCTAGGAAGAGCAATTTTTTTCTACTTGCCAACCAAGAATAATGTATCTTTCTCATTTCTGGTTGAAACTCCAGACCCACTTTACAAGTACAAATACACAGAGGACTCAGTTGAATAAAAGAGCAACTCTATTTTTCTTCGATTGCTAACATCTCTTTCATTTAAGAATAATTGCCATTCTTAAAAGGCAATTATGTTTTTTGAATTCCATCTAAATCAATAGCATCCAAAATATGGGGGAAAAATGAAAGCAATATGTCCTTAAGAGCTCCTGATTCTAAAGCAAGCCTACACTTTAGGTTTCTGAGAGCCAAGGCTGTGACAGATCTTTGAATTTCCCTGAGAGCCGGATGTAACATGAAATATGCTAAAAATTATTAAGTATATTCTAACTAATAAAGCTGTGGATTGCCATAGACATTTTAGCTATGTTATAATAATATCTGGTATATATTTGCAAATCATATGTATATTGGGTTCTATAATATTTTATCAAAGCATACTGATGTTCATTGTTAAATCTCACTGATGTAATAGTTAATTTGTGCTCTCATTAGAAAAAAATTCTTTTTCATATGCTCAGGATATAATTTCATACAGTTCCATAAGACTCACTTAAATTAATGTTAGCATTCATTAGTAAATAATAGAGATATAATTTGTAGGCTATTGCCCCCCCAAAAAAGTTCACAAGTAAAATTATTTCTAGATACAAAATGTTTAACCTTGTATAGCCAACTCTATAATATGTTAAATCAAAATATAAGCACCTCTTCCGGGGAGCCAATATAACACTTTCACTGAATCAAGAAATACTAATTAAAAACCTCGGTCTCAACACCATTCTAGATGCTCTAACTTAATAATTAAGAGGAAAGGCTGGAGCCAGACTGACTGGGTTTGAATTCTTTCTCAGCAATTTATTAGCTTTTATGATTTTGAGGAATTTAATCTCTCTGTGCAGTTTCTCATCCATAAAATAGTAATGATAGCAATAATGATATGTACTTATATTGTTGTTATGACAATTAGTCAGCTCATATTAGTGTTTATATATAACTAATATCACTCCAAATATGTTTGTTTTTATGAATCTATATTTATATATTCAAATATATGAAGTGATATTAGTTATATATAAATATGTAACAATATATTAGTGTACCTATGTATAAATACGTATATATTATATATATTATATATATATATAATATATATATATACCTATCAGATCATTTAGAACAGTGACTAAAAAACATTAGAACTTAAAAGTGTTTTCTGTCATTATTAATGATGGCTCGGTAGTGAACAAAAAAAGAAAGACACCTGTTTTCAGGGAATATACATGCTGTGGAGAAGAAAGAGTAAATAAACGAATACTATAGAAAATCCCCAATAGTAACAAATACTAGGCTAAGAACTAAAACACAGCCATGTGGTAGGGAGGGAACAGTCATATACCCCTGGCTGAGTTATGAGAGCAGGCTTCTCCTGGAAGGTGACATCTTAGTAATAAGGCCAGTAGAAAGATTTTAAATACTATTCTGTGTCAATGAAAAGCTTTTGGAGAGTTTAGGGTTGAAGAAGGAGAGAGAAAAACTGGGATATGTACAGATTTTGCATATTAAAATTAGTTGAGTTTTTATATGCAAATTTTAGGGAGGCATTTTGGAAGCAGGCATGTAATAGACTTAAATAAAACAGATTATCTTCAAATATTTTATTTTGACTTATTCAGTTAAATGTTAACCTTTCATAAATACGTCAATTACATATGACACATGTAATAAATATGTAACAAAAATCCAAAGGAGAAAAGCAAAGTATTTCATGTACCTAAACTATATAGAAGAACAATGACAAAGACTTGCCAAGATAATTCTTGAAAAAAAGAATAATATGAGTTCTTACATAATCTTTATCTAATTTCTTCCAATGGTTGCCTCTTGCATAATTATGATACACTGTCAAAACCAAGAATTTAACATTAGAGCAATCTATGTATATGTGTTTCCATCTTAATCGTGTGTGTAGATTTATAATATCACCACATCAATCAAAATGCAGAAATACTCTATCACACGAAGAACCCCATCTGCTAGATATACCTCCATACACACCCCTAGCAGCACTGCTTTGGCTGTGTCCCACAGTTTTTGATATGTTGTATTTTAATTTTCATTAAACTTAATGCATTTTAAAAAATTTTTCTTAAGTCTTCTTCTGAGACACATAGATTTTTTTAAGAAGTGGTTGTTGAGTTCCAAGTGTTCATAGACTTTGTGCTACCTTCTCCTCATTGATTTCTAAATGGATTCCATTGTGCTTAGGTCAGGAACACCCTTTGTATAATTTCATTTTTTTAATTTGTTGAGATTTTATGACTTAGGGTATCACCTGCCCTCCTGGTACCTATCTGGAGATGCTTAGAAAATGTGTATTCTGCTACTGTTTAATGTCATCATATCACATTCAAATAAACAAGAAAAACAATCTAGCTTATTGAAGGATCTCCTTTATTTTATCTCAGCAATGTCTCCTCTTAAGCTGAAAATAATATCGCTCACAAGATGACAAAACTAAAACAAAACAAACAAAAACCTACCACTTCTCCATCTGCTCACCTTTATCTCTTGTTTCCCCAATTCTGTTTCTTCTTTTTCACATTTAACCTACTCAAAGCCATGATCAGCCCAACAGAAAAGTGCTCAGCTTGTTTCTGTGGAATATGGTCCCCTTTCCTCTTTCCCTTCTCCTTATAAGGCTTGTGTTTTACTTTACTTTCAGTTGTTATCCATCAACAATTATACACAAACAATTCTGAACTTCCTCTTCACTCTTAGCTGCTCAACTGGCAAAGCCGATGTTTACAGAGTTGCAAACCAGAAAGTGCTAAATTGATGCAGCACATTTGCATACATTCCACTTGAAAAAATTAAAACAACATAAAACAAGGCAGGTGAGGCATCCCGGGGAAGTGATGTGAAGGCAATTATTCTGTTTAAAATGTTTTGTCTATATATGGTATGCATGCCATCATTCACAGCCTGTCTTCCTGAATGTGATTTCTGACATCCTGTTGTTTGCTGCACTACTTAATTACAGTGAGTAATGAAGAGATTTTAAAACCACACTGTCACAGTTAATAGGGTGAATAATTAAAGTAATAGTAGAGTTGGTTTCCCTTCTGTACAAACCATTTGGTCTTCTAACACATTGTTTAGATTTGCCCACAGAGTGATTCTCTGCCTCAGAATTTACTGCTGCATTGTTTCAGAAGCCTGACTTGACCACTGTGCTCATCACAAGAAGAATGTGAGAGTTAACCTGTGTGAACTCCCTGAAATAACATACTAAGGCAGATAGTTACAGCTTTACATTTCTTTCTCTCTCCCTACCCTTTTCTGGGATTAGGGTGGGCAATTTGTTCTCCTGAAGCAACACACAGTTGATAATCCATTAGGTGAAAAATTATGAATTCTCAGATTTTCTTTAGTTTCTCAGAGATAAAATAGACAGGTGGAGAAGAGGCATAAACAAAAATAATCTTCACAGTCATTTTTAATTAGAGAGAACAAAAGTATAGAAACCAAAAGTAGCTGACACCAAGGGGTGGGAACAAGCAAACATTACTATGATGAAGAAAGGTTCCCGGGAGGGGCACCTGCCTGACCCAGTCTGTTAAGCATTCAACTCTTGATTTCAACTCAGGTCATGATCTCAGGGTTCTGAGATCTAGCCTCATGTCATCTCCTTGTCATCTCAGGCTCTGTGCTCAGTGGGGAGTCTGCTTGAGATTCTCTGGCTCTCTCACCTCCCTTTTATCCCCTCCCCATGCTCAAGCACTCTCTCTCTCTCAAATAAATAAATAAATCTTAAATTGGAAGGAAGGAAGGAAGGAAGGAAGGAAGGAAGGAAGGAAGGAAGGAAGGAAGGAAAGTTGGTTCATGGGAGACAGAAATGGAAAATAAGCCAAAGGGAGACGTTTGGGATCAGATTAGGAAGAGTCTTTAATGTTAAGTTAATTATGTGTAATTTACTCTGCAGGAAACTCAGGACCATAGAGCTATGAGCATGAATGTAACATCATGCAAGTGATAGAAAGATTAAAAAAGGTTAAAGAGTATTGGCTTGTGAGGCATGTGCTTAGTGCTTTAGGATGGATACTAGTTAACTTCAGGTCTTCCAGTGGCTAGAATTCTTCATACATAACTTAAGATGTTATTGTTTAGGAAGTAGATCCTCATATTGGCAACATCTCTGGATTAAAGTAAAAAAAACAAAAGTCGTGTCATCTTCCTAGTCTTAGTTTTCTCATCCTGTAAAACATGTTTGTCCTGTCTTCCTCATGGGGTGGCTGCTAGGAGCAAAGTGAGCTGTTTATTGCTGATCCCATGAAAGGAAATCAAATAAGCTGTTGACCAAGTACATCAGGGTTTGTGCTGGCTACAGGGACAGAGACAGCCACGTTGACAGAGTGCTAAGTATTATCTTGTAAGAGGGAGGTCTGAGGTCGAGTATTTACAAAGTTCTGGGTGTCCGGGGTAAGACAAGACTTCTTTTTATTTTATTTATTTTATTTTATTTTATTTTATTTTATTTTATTTTATTTTATTTATTTTATTTTATTTTATTTTATTTTTTATTTTATTTTATTTTATTTTATTTTATTTTATTTTATTTATTTGTTTATTTTTAAGACAAGACTTTCAATATGGAGGCTAGACTGGGCTGGGCCATGTTTTTAATATCATAGTTTGGAATTAGTACATATGAGGCATTGTTTAAAATGAATTTTGTGAAGTAAACAGTTATTTGATAAATTCCATTTGGTAACTGATTTTTCTGGGAAGGAAGCTTCTGAAAGAAACAATAAAGTTACCTCCAGTCTCATCTTCCTGAGAAAGAATTCTCTAGAATAGTAAAGTCATATGCATGCAAATGACTGTAAACTAAAGTCATTTACTTTTCTTTGTAGGCAAGCTTTATTTTCAACCCTACTAAGCTGTGTGGCTTAATTTCATAGTAGATACCATGAGAAATGGGTGCACTATAGAAATGAAGGTTGAACACTTTAAGAGACATGAATCTGGTTCCAAACCACCCAAGGGAGCGTTAGACATTGCTGTAGTTTCTAAATTGCATGGAGTTAATAAATTCATCAAACTACAGACTCAAAATGACTAAATTCTATTATATGTAAATAATGCCTTCATTTAAAAAATATGTAAGCCTGCGCCCGCGGCCCCCACCAGTACCCCGGTATCCGTTACGGCACTGATGTGAGTGTGGACCAAACTCTGGCTTCTCTGATGACCTACAAGTGTGCAGTGGTTGATGTGCTATTTGGGGGTGCCAAGGCTGGTGTTAAGATCAATCCCCAAAACTACACTGATAATGAATTGGAAAAGATCACAAGGAGGTAGGTTTACCATGGAGCTGGCAAAGAAGGGCTTTATTGGTCCTGGCATTGATGTGCCTGCCCCAGACATGAGCACAGGTGAGCGGGAGATGTCCTGGATTGCTGACACCTATGCCAGCACCATAGTGGACTATGATATTAATGTCCTTACCTGTGTTACTGGTAAGCCCATCAGTCAGGGTGGGATCCATGGGCGGATCTCTGCAACTGGCCGGGAGTCTTCCATGGGATTGAAAATTTCATCAATGAAGCTTCTTACATGAGTATTTTAGGAATGACACCAGGGTTTGGAGATAAAACGTTTGTTGTTCAGGGATTTGGTAACGTGGGCCTGCACTCTTTGAGATACTCACATCGTTTTGGTGCTAAATGTGTTGGTGTTGGTGAATCTGATGGGAGCGTATGGAATCCAGATGGTATTGACCCAAAGGAACTGGAAGACTTCAAATTGCAACATGGATCAATCCTGGGCTTCCCCAAGGCAAAGCCCTTATGAAGGGAGCATCTTGGAAGCTGATTGTGACATCCTGATCCCTGCTGCCAGTGAGAAGCAGCTGACCAAGTCCAACACACCCAGAGTCAAAGCCAAGATCATTGCTGAGGGTGCCAATGGACCAACAACCCCAGAGGCCGATAAGATCTTCCTGGAGAGGAACATCATGGTGATTCCAGACTTCTACTTGAATGCTGGAGGAGTGACAGTATCTTACTTTGAGTGGCTGAAGAATCTGAATCATGTCAGCTATGGCCGTTTGACCTTCAAATATGAAAGGGATTCTAACTACCACTTGCTCATGTCTGTTCAAGAGAGCTTGGAAAGGAAATTTGGAAGGCATGGTGGAACTA